>NW_004524795.1:410820-429319 GCF_000260255.1 Octodon degus
TATGTTTGCAAAGTATACAAGCAAGTTCTGTAAGCCCTGATCTCTGTACTTTTGGGGACAAAGACCTTCCTAGGTGTCCTTAATTAGGGAATGTGGACCATACCTTTTTTAGGCACCTCCTCGAAGCACAAAGCTTGTCACTTTGTGATATGGAATCATACTGGTCCTGGCCAAGTTACCATATGCAAGGAAAATATGCTTTTTGAACCAAAAGCCTATAGATAAGGGGGGGGAGGGGAGAGAGGAGTGAAGGTGGGGGGAGAGATGGGAGAAAGAGAGAGGATGACAATTATTGTGGTCACAAATGGAATGGGATGAGAACTGACTCAGATTCAATGGTTAGTTTCAATGCTGACCTTATGGGGAAATTTTATTTGGTTCTTGTCCAGTTTAGTTTGTGACCCAAAAGATGTTTTGGAAAAATCCCTGCGTGGTGGTGCAGGCCTATAATACCAGCACCTATGAGGCTGAGGCAGGAAGATTGCCATGAGTTTGAGACCACCAACCTTGACTATGTAGTGAGACCCTGCCTCAAAAAAAAACAAAGAACAACAAAAGGAATCTTAGAATCATTACATTGTGGAACTTACCATCCAACTTAAATGATTTGAAACTAGGGCTGGCCAAATAGCTCAGTGGATTAAAGTACCTGCAAGCAGGCACAGGGGCCAGAGGTTCGATCCCCGGGGCACACTGAGACTGGGCGTGGTGGTGCACACCTTATAATCCCAGCTCTTGGGAGGCGGATCATTACGAGTCTGATCTAGTAATGAGGCCCTGAACACCCTGTAGACCCTTCCCTAAAATAGTGAGGAAAAAAATGAATGATTCAAAACTAAATCATAAAGAGAATTGAATGCAAAGGTCTGAGGGACACTAAGACAGCTGGAGAGAAGAACTAAGCTCATGAACTGAGGTACCATTGTGTATATGTAAATATTTTGTGTAGAAAATCTTTTTCCTACTCTAGTAACTAGATCCTGAATTTTAGCCTCAGCTGACATTATGAGTCATAAACAAGACGTGGAAAAAGTTCATAGTTCATATTTGCAGAATTCTTAACAATTCTGGTTAAGAGTCCAGTAAGCAATGATGGTACATGAACCAAAATGAAAGATCAGCCATAAAAGGGTGACTTTATTTAATAAGTGTGATAGTTTCCAAAAGCTCCAGAAAGTTTCAAGAGTTGTTTCTACTAAACTTTGTTCAAGTTTGTGCTAAGTTTTGCACCTGTCTATCTCATTTCTGATAACAGAACAGATGGTTCCAACTAGACTTAGATAATTTTCCACTTAGCAGATATTCTTAAGAAACTTTGAAATATTGCACCCTGTTCCTGGGAAAATGTCAATTTTGTTAATCATATAATCATGTAATAGTCAAATGTTTAAGACAAAAAGCTATAGTTTAGGTAGAAAATATTTGGAATAATTCCACAGAAGATTAAAATGTAGCTTTTTAAAAAAAAATTAGCAAAGGGTCTACAGGGTCTCACTACACAGATCGGACTCATAGTGATTCTCATGTTTTCAGCCTCCCAAGCACTGGGAGCACACCACCATGTACACCACCATGCCCAGTCTCAGTCATGGTCGCAGCACACCCTGGGGGCGGGGCTGGCATGCTGGGGATCCAACCCCAGCTGCTGCGCTCTGTCTAAGCAGATGCTTTAGTCCGTTGAGCTATCTGGCTGCACCCAAAATGTAGCTAAAGTGAGTCTTTTTCTACTTATTTCAAAATACTAAACAGGTAAAAGCAAAGTTCAGGCTGAAGGCTAGAACCCCTGCCAGTTCCAACTCTGAGATGCCTCCAAAGATGCTGCTTGGAAAATACTGATCTAGGTATTTTTTTTGCCTGCCCAGAATCTACAAACCAAGTTCTCTCCAGCTGTCTTAGGGTTCCTCAAACCTTTACATACAATTCTACTGTTGTTGTGTTTTGTTTTATTTGTTTTTTGTGCAGAGTCTCACTACACATCTGGGACTTGTAGTGGTCCTCCTGATTTCTGCCTCCCTAGTTCTGGGATTACAGGTGTGTGCCACCACACCCAGACTCCATTGCTGGCTGAGCACACCTGGGGCAGGGCCAGCATGGCATGCAGTGCCAGGGATTGAAGCCTGGCCCCTGCACTTACCTAAGGAAGCACTTAGTCTGCTGAGCTACATTGCTAGCCCTAAGCTACCACTTAATTCTGATTCTGGGGTGGCACCCAAGCATGAGTAGTTGGGTTTTTTTTGTTGTTTTGTTTTCCTTATTTGTTTCTATAAGTAATTTTTTTGTTTGTTTTTGTTTTTTAATGTATTTGGTACAGGGTTTCACTACAGCTTGGACTCATAGCAATCCTCCTGTTTTCTGCCTCCCCAGTACTGGGATTATAGGCGTGTGCTATCATGCCTAGACTCCATTGCTGGCTCAGTGCACCCAGGGGTGAGGCTGGCACAGCATGTGATGCCAGGGATGGAACTCTGGCCCCTCCACTTACCTAAGCAGGTGCTTAGTCTGCTGAGCTATACTGCTGGCCTGTTGTTGTTTTTTAATCTTGTATTTGTTTATTTGGTACAGGATTTCACTACGCAGATCAGACTCATAGCGATCCTCCTGTCTCAGCTGCCACAGCACTGGGATTACAGGCATGTGTCACCACACTGGGTTTTGGTGGCCAGCACATCATGCTCAGGGAAGGGCCAGCACTGCATGCAGTACTGGGGCTCAAACCAGGTCCTTGCATTTGCCAGGCAGGCGCTTAGACTGCCAAGCTGTCTCCCCAACCCCTGCATTCTCTTCAATGATTTAATTTCTAATCATTGAAGTTTGATGGTAAGTTCCACAATGTAATGATTCTAAGATTCCTTTTGTTGTTGTTCTTTGGTTTTTTGAGGCAGGGTCTCACTATGTAGTCAAGGTTTGTGGTCTCAAACTCATGGCAATTCTCCTGCCTCAGCCTCATAGGTGCTGGTATTATAAGCCTGTACCACCACACAGGGCTTTTTCAAGACATCTTTTCCATGGTGGGAAGAAAATAATGTTTGTGAGATAAAGGGATTTAGGTACTAATGAAAATGTTTGTTTTGTGTATCACAGAATCTTGGGACATCTTCCCTTTTGAAACTCTTCTTAAATGTTTGGCTTATGGCTGGAAAGGGAAAGAATTAGAATGGTTCTAAGTGGACCTATTAGGTATATAGCACTGAACTAAAGAACGTGACCATGATGATCATAGTAATAAAAACACTACATTTACAACATTGTATAACAAAATTGCAGAACACTCTAAAAAGAGGCCAAAGGACTAAACAAACATTCCATGTTCGCAGGTTCAACATTGTTCTGAAGTGTTCTTCCAAGATTCAATGTAACTGTCATGAAAACCACAGCAGGTTATTTTGTGGACATTGGCAAACTGATTATTTATTTATTTATTTATTTAAGAAAAATTTTAATGTATTTAGTACGGGGTCTATCGGGTTTCAGTATGCAGATCAGACTTGTAGAGATCCTTCCTGTTTTTCAGCCTCGTGAGCACTGGGATTACAGGTGTGCACCACCATACCCAGTCTCAGTCACCGTGCTCTTTACATCACCTAATTCAGTTAGCCTTCTTGACTCAAAAATGATAGGGCTGAAGAGTATTTATCATGTACCCATTTTTGCTTTCATTTTCTTTCTTTTTTAAAAATAATTTTATTGAGAAATATCAATGAGACAGTTTCACAACCAATTATGGGCACATTTCCAAGAATTAATACATTGCATATTTTGCTTTCATTTTCAAGTAAAGCATTAAGCTAAAAAAAAAAATGCAATCAGAAATACTTCATTTTATAAGAGCTTTGCCCTATTCCAGCCATGTTAGAAATGATGTTTAAATCCACAAGCTCTCTCTATGGAAAAAAAAAAAAAGGCTGATATCGAGCTATATACATAGAATTCTAGTTTTGAAAAGTTTCTCAAAAACAAAAGAGAAAGCCGGATGTGGTAGCACATGCCTGTAATCCCAGAACTCAGGCAGCAGGATTGCTGTTAGTTCCAGGCCAGACTGGACTACATAGCGAGACACTGTTTAGGAAAAAAGAAAAAAAAAAAAAACCTTAAAAAAATAAGAACAGGTGGGCTGGTGAGATGGCTCAGTGATCTAAAGCACCTACTTAGAACAAGCTTAGCAAAGCACAGGGACTGCGGTTCAAACCCCCAGCAGCACATGCCAGCCAGCCCCGGCCCCTGGTGGGCTGAGCTGGCCACACACACACACACACACACACACACACACACACACACACAAATAAAAATAAGAACAGGAGAGAAAATGTACCTTTCCCTGTCCAACTTCTCTAAGAAATTATTAGAAACTATATCCATTAACCCAAAACATTTAATCCCACTTGGTAGAATTTTCCACAGTATAATTAACATAACACGATAAAACTTCAGGCAATATGGGTGGAGGGGAGGTGTTTTGGCTTAATTAACCCAGTTTAAATGCATCTGATTCCTACTGGAGAGTACCAGACTTGGTTTTCACAGCTTCTTCCTTCTTCCATTGCTGAACCAATTAATATTCCTTATGCTCCAAGTTTTCCCATAGTGGTTCCTAATATTAATAGCACAAGCATTCTGGAAGTACAAGCATGAAAGAGAACCAAGCTACTTCTGCTTGAACATGAAGTCCCATAACTTTAAATCCTCAATGAATTTTGCTTTATATAATATATATATATATATATATATATATATATATATATATAAATTTGAAAGGTGATGGGTAGAGAATTACCTTTTATGTTTAAATCCTAAAGATCAGTGGAATAAGGAAGGCTATATTAACACAAACTTTCTTTGTATATTTTTATTTTAAAAGAGCTATCATGTTCCCTCAAGGGATGCCATAGTGGCAACCCTTGGTACTGATGATATGCAGACATGTCCTATTGCTCTTGAGCAGACTTGTTTTGGGGGGAACTGGGTCTGTTGTAGCTGTGAGTTAGCTCAGTAAGGTATATTCTCTGTCAGGGGAGCCTATGGTATTTACAGTGATAAACATTTTAGAAAATATTCCTAAGTTCATGCTTACATTTCTCATACTACTTGACTGTCAGACATTCCATTGTATCCTGTTTTGTTTCATCTATTTGAATACAGCCTGGAGTGTTACAGAAAACAAGACAAAACTCAGGGGGCCGGGGAGATGGCTCAGTAGAATAAGCGCTTGCCTGGCAAGTGCAAGGGTCTGAGTTCAATCCCGATTCCACAAAAAAAAAAAAAAAAAAAAAAAGACAAAACTCAGGAAGAAAGGGCACCAGGAAGGTTTATTTATACCTCTAGGCTTGACTGGGATCTCTCCCAAAGGGTCAGCCCTGCCTGGCAGGGTCTTGGGTCTTTTATCCAGAAAGCAAGGGAGGAAATTGAAAGGCAGATTTGGTGCACTATGATTGGAGGGTTGGGTGATATCTTGGGTTGCTGAGGGAGTTTAAACATTTCAGGTTATGTCACAAGGCCATCAGTTATACAAAGCATGGGTTATATAGAGGAAGAAATGTCCTATTCGATTTTAAGTTGCATTGCAAAGCCATCAGTTATACAAAGGCAGCAAAAAACAGGAGCTACACAAAGAAATATTTCAAGTTGTATTTTAAGGTCATCTGTCATATAAGCTTATGCAAAAGAAAGGATGTTCTGTTATCAGGCTTATCCTGACACAGACATCTTTGCCTGGTCCTGGTGGGCATCCTTTTCAGATTTTATTTAAAATTTTAATTTCCCTTTCAGGATCATCTGAAGCATTAGGTTTTGTGGTTATCTGTCATAAAGTCCATGGATAGAAATGCCTGGCTGATGAAACTTTCTTTTATCGTGTGTGTGTGTGTGTGTACCCACAGAGCAAGGAAGTAGCCATGACTCAGAACAGCCAATATGGTGGCAACAAACCTCATCAACAAGTGAGGCAGCACCAGTGCCAGGTGTCTGGACCAGGGAACTAAGCCTAGAGATACACTCTCATTTTGGTTTTTAGATTTTTTTTTTATTTTTGTTGCTATTTGAGACAGGGTCTGACTATGTAGTTCAGGCTCACCTTGAACTCTCGACACTCTTCCTGCCTCAGCTTCCAGAATGCTGGTGATTAGCCGTGTGTGCCACCACACCTGGCTCTCGTTTTGTTAACAAATGGGTCTTTGCAGCTCTAACAGATGTTGTTCTATTTATTTGTAAAAAGTACCAAGCAAGCAAGCAAGTCCCCACATGTAGTTAAATACATCCAACATCCGACTCTAACAAAGGGTCCACTATAAGGAGGGAGAGGCTCTCTGGAAGTGGGGTCAGGATGGCTGAGAGGCAAGAACCTTTCATGACACAGTACTGTTCAAAAATTATTTTTGTTCTGTCCAATAAATGTGGAGGGTTTTAGTTTAGTCACTAAAGTGTCTATTCTAATCTCTTAAGCAATGGAAATCTGAGTCAGAAAATACTTCAGTTCTAAAATAAGGAAGCAGGACTGGCGAGATAGCTCAGTGGACTAAGCACCTGCTTTGGCAAACACAGGGACCAGGGTTTTTTTTTTTTTTTTTTAATTTATTTATTTATTTATGTGTGTGTGTGTGTGTGTGTGTGTGTGTGTGTGTGTCCAGCTCAGCCCACCAGGGGGCGGGGCTGGCTGGCATGTGGTGCTGGGGGATTGAACCGTGGTCCCTGTGCTTTGCTAAGCTTGTTCTAAGTAGGTGCTTTAGACCACTGAGCTATCTCACCAGCCCAGGGACCAGGGTTTGATTCCCTGTCCCGCATGCCTCTCCAGCCCCACCCATGGGGCTCCCTGAGCTGATAAAGAGTTCAGGCTTGGCACACCTATAATCTCAGTGCTGGGGAGGCTGAAAACAGGAGGATCACTACGAGCTGCATAGTAAGGTCCTGTACCAAATACATAAATGAAAAAATAAAATAATATAAAGAAACAAAATATAATAAATATGAAAGTACTTACATTTTTATCAGTAATCTCAAAATAAACCAATTCCTTACCATAGAGTGGAAATACAGTTACTCTAGAATTTTAAATTTTTAGATTGTCCATGGAAATTTTTCTTGTAAAGCACTGTGCAAGTCAGCATTCTGAGAAATATAAGGAACATAAAGAGAAAAACGGACTTCTAAAGTATCCCAGACTTTAATCCCTCCGATAGCAAAACATAGCTAGAGTCTGTGCCATTTAAGCTTGGGAACATGGCATATGTCCACATGTTTTCAAAATCACAAAGTCCAACAAAACCATACGTTGTTGCTCTTCTTTGTTGTTTTCCATTCTTGCTTAATAGCTACAGTGTAGGTAGGCATTTATCCATTTTTGTATAGTACTTGCTACTTTTGGAAAGAGTTACTCAAGATATATTATTGGTGGGCCGGGGAGATAGCTCAGCGGCATAAGTGCCTGCCTGAAAAGCACAAGGTCCCTAGTTCGATCCCACACACACACACAAATAGATAAATAAATAAATAAAAATTTGAAGATGTATTATTGGTTATTCAATAATAACAAGTGTCCCTTTTTATTTTGCATAATGTGATGTAATTCTAAAACACGGTGGCCATCATCATCATCGTCTTTAAGCCTTGGCTCTAAAATTGTAGAAGTGAGTAAGGTTAACTATAGCCTGATGTCAGTTCTCTCACAACACTGATTTCAATACAATTTCTATAATGATTACAATAGAAAAAAAAAAGTAGGCCTTGTTCTGTGGCCCAGGCTGGCCCTAGACACTCAGGCTCCCTGGTCTTAGTCTTAGCCTCAGCCCTGAACAGCTAGGTCTACACGTGGATGCCACGCCGCCTAGCTAAACTCTCTTCTTCACAGGCCCACTGTCTTCATAACCAGCCCACACCTTCAGAGATGTTTGCTCCCTGCCCCCCCCAGGGCAGAGCCTCCACACCTCACCAGCCCTTCTCAGCCTCCATCTCCCAGCTCCACTGCATCGGGTTTCCCACACAGAAACTTTGTGGAGTCACATTCAAACCACAGCAGTCGTGTACATTTTAAAATTAGAAATTCAAATTGGGAGCTGGGCACGGCGGTGCATGCTTGTAATCCCAGCACTTGGAAGGCTGAGGCAAGGGAGTCGCCATGAGTTCAAGGCCAGCCTAGGCTACATGGTGAGTATAAGGCCAGCCTCAACTACATAGTGAGTGAGACCTTGTCTCTAAATCAGTGAATCAATCAACTAATCAATCAATCAATCAATTAGAATAAAAAAGAAGGATGAGTCTCATTTGGCCTTTGTCAAAGCACTGTTTTCTTCTTCTAGGGAGTGTCAGCCATCAAATGCCTGAAGATGGGGGGTTTGTTGGTGGGCTCTGGAGCTGGACTGCTGGTCTTTTGTAAAAGTCCGAGCTATAAACCTGCCAAGTAAGTTCTGGGCCCCCAAAAGTTGGGATAGGTAGAGACTGACCAGAGGAAGGTTATCTTGGTTACTTTTCTCCCATTGTTGAAACAAAACACCCAACACCCAAATTAAAGAGGGAAAGGTTTAGCTCATGGGTTGTCGAGGTTTCAGTCCACACTCGGCTGGCTCCAAGGCAGGGTGGCACATGGCAGAGGGCAGCTGTTCATGGCTGCAGGAAACAACAAAAGCAACAAGAGCAAGAGGGAGGGGGAGCAGCCGAGATCAAGCCTCTCTCCCTCCCTTATGTTGTACGTAGGCTGCCTGCCCTGGGCACATGTAGCACTTCCACCCATAATCCCAGCCCTGGACCAGGAATGGATCACAGACTCTAGAGACCCACCCTATGTCTATAGCAGGCTTTGTGGAGGGTTCAACTAGACACAACCCATACCAGAGCCTTACTTGAATCCTGTAATGAAATGATATTAGCAAAGTTATATTTTGTCAGAGAGTTTCATCTTGCTATTGAGTAGTTGGAATTGGAATCATCTTTTTTTTTTTTTTTTGTCAGCATAAAAGTTTGTGTTGATCAAACCAAAGTAATACACTAGGACATAAGTAGATACTGCCCTTTTAATAAATATATGTTTTTAATTATACTACTGCCTGAACTGCATAGTGAAGCCTTGTCTCAAAAAGGCCAACAACAACAACAACAACAACAACAACAAAAAAGGGATATTTGGTGCCATCATAGATTCCATTTAATCATTTTACTCTTTAGCTGCTAACCAATAGGTTTCTGGAATATTAAAATATTTTTAAATCAGAAATTTCTTGGGTCATTTATTTATTTTAGGGAAAGGTCTATAGGGTGTTGAGGGTGTCACTACTAGATCGGACTCATAGAGATCCACCTGTTTACAGCCTCCCAAGAGCTGGGATTACAGGCACATGCCAGCAGGCCCAGTCTCAATCACTGTCTCAGTGCCCCTGGAGCAGGGCAGCAGGCCTGAGATCGAACTCCCAGCCCCTGTGTCTTCTTGCAGGCACTTTAATCCACTGAGCTATTTGGCTGGCTCTTGTTGGGTCCTTTAAATGAATGAATATAGGTGTTGTTTCCACTGCTTCCCCTAGTCTTCTTGGGACCATCCAGACCTGGATTAACTAACCTCTGTCTCCCTTAGGGAAGGCATAGTAATGATTTGGAGGCATGTAAGTGATGGAGGGTAAGATATCTTTATGCAGTGTAAGATACCTTGTCCTAGCCCAGGGGTGAGGCTTTCTAGCATAACAGAAGACAGGACAAACTAAGAAAATGTCCCAACTCCAGCAAAGGGGCTGTGAGAAATATCTGACATCTCTGGCAGTTATACCGACTGCAGGCCAGGATTGGAGAGGACCACAGCAGTAGTAACCTCTGACTCAAGGAAGAGATTAATTTTTCTTCCCTCTAGAGATAGTCACCCAGGGCTCCTGAGTGGTGATCAGTCTGGCTTACAGAAGCTTGCAAGGAGGGCCCAGATCTCTTTAGGGGACCAAATGGAAGGCTGGGTTTGACCCCAGGTCCCATGTCTAGTGGTTCCCCCCAGGCAGGAAACAGGTGACTCTTTGCCCTTCTGGTGGCAGGGACTGTGATTACAGTCCCTACGGAAGTGTCCTGGCTTTCCTTAGTTGTTGCAATCACATGAGTCATCTTTGGAGCCCTGGGAATTCCACTGTGAAGCTGCCTATTGTTTTTTCTGCCCTTTGGCCTCCTCTTATTCTTGGTTATAAAAGACCTCAGTGATTTCCTTGACAAGAGACTCTAAAGAGCTATCAGGACTACCAAACACCTTCTTCTGTATTTTACACCTGCTATCTGGGGCAGACTGGGTTACAAATTTACCTCCCTGCCCCCTCGACAAAGTCTGAGGATGGGAGGGTAAAGGTTGTTAAAGCCTCTTGGAGTCTTTGTAAAAAGGCTGAGGGATTTTCTTGGTTACCCTGATTAACGATCCATAGCTTAAAACAACCCTTCTAGAATACAGGCCTAGAAATACTTATGTGCCTATGATCATCAGGGTCCTAGTAGGGTTATCTCCTGGGGCAGCCTCACCCTTGTGGGAAATAGTCTTTTCCCTGGCCGTAGTTCCTCAGGCCTCCTGTGATAAATAATACATAATTCATCTCCAATGACCTCTGCTGCATGTAAGGCCCCTTGCTTTCCACTAGGGGTTAACATGTCTCTATGTGCTTATCAGGAACATCAGAAAATCTTCCTAAATCCTGCTTGATCTGTTTTATACCTGCCAAGGAAAAGGGCCCATGGGCTCCAAGAACACCAACTTCTCCCCTGCTCACCTCTTGAAGAACGTAGAGTTCCCTGCAGAGGCTTCTTTTGGCCTGGGCAGCAGTTTGGGTTTGGAAGGTGGACTAGAAGGCTCTGTCTAAGTAGGACAGTAGGAGTCTCAGTAGGACCATGAGAGACCAGGATTGACCTAGCTCCAGTCTGCATTGTTGGAGCAGCTTGGGGTTCCCTCTTGAAGCAAAAACATGTGGGCTTAGGGAATTTCTGACTATGTTCCCTCTCTCACAAGCTGATCTCATTGAAGAATTGTTTTATAATTCATAAGCATTCCGGTGAGCTCACATATCTCATTCTGAAAGATGAATAGAGAGGCGCTTCCCTATCACCTGCCTGTTTCAGCCAATAGGACTCACCCAGGCCAGCGACAGCTGCTGAAATTGCCTGAAGGAAGTGGCGGCCAGAATCCCACTCTGACTGACACATCCGGAGTCCTGGACCTCCAGTTAGAAACAGAGCTAGGACATGATGTGTGGTTTTCCTTTCCCTACCAACACGCACGTCTTTCTAAACCCATGCCAGTTTCTTCCCAAGATCCCCCATGGAACATGGGCTGGACCAAAATAAGTTGTAGAGCAGTTCTGGGCTCCTTGAACCTTGTTCATTATGTGTTCATTTCTTTATTTTTTTTAAGTTTATATTTATTATCCTGGGACTTAACAGACAGGGGAGGAGCCAGATGTGGTGACACACACATGTAATTCCAGCACTTGGGAGGCTGAGGGAGGAGGACTGGTATGAGTTCGTAGCCAGCCTGGGCTATATAACCAGCCTGAATCATGTAGTGAGATCCTGTCTTACAAATTTCAAATCAAAACACAACCAAAGCAAAGCAAAACAAAAAGCAAGGTAGGGAAGGAGGAAAAAACCAGAAATGTGGAAGAAAAGAAAAAGGATCCCTGAAAGTCAGGTAGACAACCACTATTAACATCTTATGATTTCTTCTTGTCTTTATTGCTGATGCAAGTTTTGAAGTAATTGTGCTTATATGTCTAAAATTTTATTTTCTAACTTTCTTTACTTCACAAAAGCATCATAAATTTTTTCAAAATTGCTACATATTATTTTATTTATTTTGTTGGTTTCTTTTTCTTTTTCTTTTTTTCTTTTTTTTTGGGGGGGGCAGGGTCTCACTATGTAGTTCAGCCTGGCCTTGAACTCACCACATAGGCCAGGCTGCCCTAGAGCTCACAGCATTCCTCTTGCTTCAGCCTCCCAAGTTCTAGGATTATACATGTCTGTCATCATACCCAGAACTACATATTATTTTTATCAACATGATAAATTATATATAAACTACACAATCTTTTAAACCTTTTATGGCCAGGTGAATATTCTATGGCATTTATGCCCCATAGATCATTTCACAATTGTATTACAATTGGATATTTCAGTTGTTTCCATTTGGTCACTATATTACATAAGATTTCAGTAGCATCCTTTGGCATAAATGGTCTCCCCTCTCCAACTTTAGGGATATTTTCCAGAGATAGAATTAACAAAGGGTGTAAGTTGCCATGGTGATGGTACCCATAACCCTACCCAGAACGCTCCCCCATCCAAATCTTCCCCCTCTTGCACAACGCATTTCAGACCGTATCTGACTGGTGAGTCTTCTGACTGTTTACAGGTACACAATACCATGAATAACTCATGCTTCTCCAACTATGTCACTTTCTGGAGGGTTCGTCCCAAATCACATGCCAGATCTGTATTTTCTGTAATGCTTTGGATGGGTAATAAATACGTGATGGTTGAGTGAATCCCTTTACATTTTCTTTTCCTTTAAAGGAAGATTCAGTTGCAAGGTGGCATCACTTCTATCACCCTTCGAGGAGAAGGACACCAGTTTTTTGTAGGAACAGAAGAATCACACATTTATCGGGTTAGCTTCACAGAGTTCAAAGAGACTCTCATTGCTACGTGTCACTTTGAAGCTGTCCAGGACATCATCTTTCCATTGTAAGTACAAGAAGAAAATTAGAGGGGGCCAGGGAGATGGCTCAGCAGAATAAGCACTTGTCTGGCAAGTGCAAGGGCCTGAGTTCAATCCCCGGTTCTGCCAAAAAATAAAAAAGAAAATTAGTACATGGCAATTTGGTGTAGTGTGGAAGAAAAATTGATTTTAGTAATACATATTGAATATCTATGAACGTAAGTGGGATTTTTTCCTTATACTTTTCTAATGTACTAAATTAATTTTGTAAAACTTTCTATGGTCTTTACCATGAAATTGCATTAGTTCTCCCAATTCAAATTTAGGCTTCTTTAGAATGTGGGCTTTTAAAATAAACCTATGGCTGGGGAGATAGCTCAGTAGAATAAGCACCTGCCTGGCACGCACGGGGTACTGAGTTTAATCCCCAGTACTGAAAAAAAAAAAAGGTAAAATAAAAATAAACCTATAGTGGAAAGAAAATTTATTGGGCAAAACCTTCCTGTTTTCCCAGTGCCATCTGGGAAAGCTTGGTGTAATGCCTTTCACCCATCTTTTATCCAGCCACTCACTGGGTCGATTCTCCTGGAGCCTCCCATGTTTGAAAAATTTTGTCATGGACATGAGGTCCTCAGGGTTTAGTGGGTGCAGTCCTTGGTAAATCCTTCCCCAAACAAATGAATATTCATGAACATTTTTATATCAAAAATAACAGAAAGCTGTCATCATAGTGCGCCACCGCTTCACTTTGAAACACATTTTGCCTTTGGTGCCATCTAGTCCATGAAGTTTGTCAGGAAGTTTTTGTTGTGAACTTCCTTAGTGTTGGCTTGAACTCGAAAAAAAAAAAAAAAAAAAAAAATCACTGTTCCGTCGATCAGCAAGACATTTCAAAGCCAGCCCTTAAAGATAATGAGCTGTTGCTTTTGTGTCCTCAGTCCTTAGGGGTCCACGCTGCCAAATATTTCTAGTGGAAAAGATGGCCAATGCTTTAATTTTCTCTGAGCTCATTCAATTAAGTGAATCTTTCTTTGAAAATGGGGCATTTTTTTTTTCAATCTCAATTTTTATGGAACTTGGTAGAATCAATCTGTAAATTTGTGTGATCCTGAAACCTTTCAGGAGGGTAGATTTTTAAAGTATCTTTGGAATTTTTACAGCTATTGATCTGTTCAGGTTTTATAACTTTTATTTTCTTTTAAATAAGATTTATTAAAATGTAATTTATGTACTGAAAGGTTCACACATTTAGACTTTTTAGCATATAGAGTCATGCAACTATTGTCTAATTTTAAAACATTCCATTTTCCCTATTGACCAAAAACAGTCACTCAGTCAGTCCCTCCTCGCCTACTGCTAGGCAAACACTACTCTACTTTCTGTCACTGGATTTTCCTATTCTGGACATTTCATATAAAAGAAATCGTATAATATGTGGACTTTTGTGACTAGCTTTTAAAACTTAGCATTTTTTGAAAGAATATCCCATCTTATAGGATATATTCATACTTTGTTTCTTTAAAAGTGAGCAAATTCATTACATAAATAATGAATAATACTATAATGATAATGATAATACTATATTTTGTTTTTCTATTCACCAGTAGATGCATATGTGAGTTGTTTCTGCAATTTGGAAACCATTCTTTCTTTTTTTATTTATTCAGTGGTTTCCCTTAAAATTTTCTATACTTTTTTTTTTTCAGTACCGGGGATTGAACTCAGGACCCTGCGCTTGCCAAGCAGGTGCTTATTCTACTGAGCTATCTCCCCAGCCCTCTCTTAAAATTTTAATGTATGTATTTAATTTTTTTTCTTTCAAAGACTGAGAATAACCAACATTTATGTCCTATCCATCACTGAGAAAAGAATTAGTTTATTTTTGTTTTCTTCTTAATTTTTCCTCTATAATCTCCTGTGCTAAAATTATTGGAAATTACAGATCAAGGTAATATTATTTTCTTTAAAGTAAAGTGCTTAGGTGTAACTTTAAATTTTGTTCTTTGGTTTTATTGTTCTTTCATTTTCATTCTCTCTCTCTCTCTCTCTCTCTCTCTCTCTCTCTCTCTCTCTCTCTCTCTCTCTCTCTCTCTCCAGAGTCTCACTATGTAATTCAGGATTCAGGCTGGATTTGAACTTGCCACAATCTTCTTGCCTGAATCTCTCAAGTGTTTGGATTATAGGCATGCTTCAATGTGCCTGGCTCTCTGTTTACATTTAAAGTACCTTTCTCAAAACAGCAAATAGTTGATTCTTGCTTTCCTATATAATCACAAAAATCTTGCTTTTTATTCGGAATATTTAACCCATTTACTTGTTATATAATTTGTTTTCCTTCATTTGTTGACCATTCATTGTTGCTGTTTTCTTTCTGCCTCCTTTTACAATGATCAGCTGTGTTTTGTATTTCATGTAATTGCTCCATTGGCTTTCTGGCTAGGTACTTTTGTATTAAATTTTAGTGCAGGCTCTAAGGATGGCAATAAACATCTTTAATACTTCAAAATCTAGGGCTGGGGTGATAGCTCAGCAGTCTAAGCACCTGCCTGGCAAGTGCAAGGACCTGAGTTTGATCCCTGGTACTGCATGCCATCCAGACCCTGGAACCCCAGGTGTGCCATGCAGGACCCAAAACTGGGTGTGGTGTCACACACCTACAATCCCAGTGTTGGGGAGGCTGAGACAGGAGGATCACTAGGACTCTGAGCTATGTAATGAGACCCTGTATCCAATAAGTAAAAAAAAAAATCAAAAAATATTTCAAAGTCTAATCAGAGTTAGTATTTCATTACTCCAAGGAAAATATAGTAGAACAATTCTAAAACAGCTACCCTGTTGTTATAAGCCCATCAATACAATATTATAATTTTTGTTTTAAACAATCATAAATCCTTTCAAGAAATTGAGGAGTGCCAGGTGTGGTGGTGCATGCCTATAATCCCAGCACTCTGGAGGCTGAGGTAGGAGGATCATTGCAAGTTTAAGACCAGCCTGGGCTACAAAATGAGCTCAAGATCAGTCTGAGCTACATACTGAAACCCTGTCAGAAAAAGACCAAAAAAGAAGAAGTTGAGGATTAAAACATTCAATAAGATTTTTGTGGTTACCTAGATATATGAGCCTTTCTGATACTTTTTCTTTTTTTCAGTGGTAGTGGCACTAGGAATTGAACCAAAGCCTCCCTCGTGTTGGGCAATCAGTCTACCACTGAGCTACATCCCCACCCTATTTTATTTTTGGGACAGGGTCTTACTAAACTAGGCCTTCCTCAAACTTGCAATCTTTTTGCTTCAACCTCTAGTGTAGCTGATATTGCAAGCATGTGCTATTATACCCAACTTTATCCTTTTATACAGCTGGATGATAGCTGGTACTTTTCCCTCTCAGCCTAGAGAACTTCATTTAGCCTTTTTTATTTCATAAAAAAATGTAAAACAATATTTCCTATTAAAATAATAGGAGAAAAACAATAGTTCATACATTACATGTTGTTATCTTTAAGGGAGTTGCTCAGGCTACAAGATATGGGTATACAAATTTCTCCAAGCAATATTAACACAAACCTTCCTTTTTAATGAACTAAGAGACACTAATAGTATAACTGAGTTACATTTTTCCCCCTTTCCCTGCTGACCTTTTCCCTTCCCCCATCCTAGTTGGTTTTTCCTTTTGAACAATTTCTTCCTCTTTCATAGTATCTATTGTACATTGTGGAACTCATTTACTCTTTCCTTATCTCACACCAGGGAGACAATACGATGTGAGTCTTATTTATTTCTCTTTTGAGTATGGTCTCTACTTGAATCCACTGACCTACAAAAAGCCTCAAATTCATCTTTTTTTATAGCTGAGTAATACGCCTTGTATAAAAATACTGCTGCATCTTGTCATTTTCTATTCCCAACATTTTTATTTTGATTTCTGTGGGGATCTTTGTAAGTTTTTGTTTCAGTACATACCTTTGTCACTAGTATCCAGGCAAGGTTTGTTCTTCAGAGATATGCTCTGTGTGTAGGAGATTCTTGGTTTGTGTCTGTCCCAAGATCATACCTTTTCAATTAATTTATAGGGAGATATTGGTATCTGCTTGGCTCAGTCCCTAGCTCTTTGGTGCTGGGGTGTGGTGAGGTTGTTGTTATAGATCTTCCTAGTATTGTTACAGAAATGAGAACAACTGGTTAGAACAGATATGGCATCCTAGCTAAAGTAGTAGAAGTAGCACTAACAATAGTATCAAGCACAGTTTAGACACTGATAAGCTGTTGTAACCTAATTTTGTACCTTTAGGTGTAGAAGCAAAATCTATAGTTATGTAACAAATCTGATTATAAATTGGGAATGTGTATGGTGGGAAAATTTAAAAAGGATAGTGGAGAGAAGATAGATAGCTGAGAAGAAAGTAGAAGCCAGGCTGGAGGACAAAGGATGTTCACACAAACTTTGGGAAACTAAAGAAGAGGACAGAAGAGAAGGAATGGAGGAGTAATCAAGGGATTATGGAAGTTGACCAGAAACATTAGACTGCTTACTCATGAAAATGTGAGGTAAATTGAGGAACGTGAGAAAGAAGATGAGTAGATTGGAACAAAAATATTCCAATCTACTAGGTAGGTAAAAGACACAATAGATAAAGTAAAATGAATAGGCAACATAACAGCAAAATAAATAAATAAGAAAAATATAAGAAAATTTAAAAACAAAATTTTTCTGTTACCCACTCAGAGACCAAAACTACTGGCTGATGCTGCCAACCTTGCAATAGAGTTTGTGCTGGACTCGAGGCCGATCTTGGCCTCCAGCTGTGGGTCCTGGCCCAGAGTCTTTGGCCAGTACTTTCCATCTGTCCCTAGTGCCCTCCCCCTCCTTACCCTTTTTCTCTCGGTGGCCTCTCTCCCCCAGTGACTGTGCTGCTTTCAGGCAGCATCAGGGTGCTGTTCCCAGAGCCATGCACCTATGGCTTCTCCCCATCCTTGCTCAGCCCTCTGTGCCCCTCTTCCCCTGGAAGTCTCTGTCCTCTCGGGCCGTATGTCGCAGGGTAGGGTGGGAGGCTGTGACATGGTCTGGTCCTCTGCCCCTGCTGTGGCAGTGCCAGGTTGCTCAGGCCCAATTCTTATTCCTCTCCTCAGTGCTAACCTCCCATTCTTGCTTTACTAGTTCTGCTACCCACCATCACCTGCCCCTGCTGTGGTCTGTCATTTCCTAGAGCAAGATGGGGGGTTCTGTGGGGTGCCTTTCTGCTCCCACCCCAGGTAGCATAGGGACAGCCTGGGGCTGCACAGTCCCAGGTTCAAAGCTGTTTAATTCCGCACACCTCTCCAACCCCAAGTCACAGGGAGGGGTTAGCTGTTCCATTTGCTGCACACCCTGTAGTCTTCAGTCTTGTTCCTGGCTGTTGCAGTTAGTGCTCTGGGGCACAAAAGGAATGGGAAGAAAAGAAAAAGGAAGAAGGAAAGAAAAAAAGAGAGAGACAAAAAAAGGAAAACTGGCCAGTTGTCAGGGAGAAGTTCATGTCCACAGAATTTACTGCTGTGCTGTAGTGTCTTCTGTTCAGGGGAAGGCAGTAGAGGCAGGGGACCTTTGAGTCCATGTCTTCCCTGTATGGCTTGGTTTAGCCACACCATTTTAGTATATCCTTCCTCTTCCTCTTCCTCTTCCTTTTCCTCCCCCTCTTTCTCCTCCCTCTCCTGCTCCCCTTCCTCCTCCTCCCCCCTCCTCTTCTTCTTTTTCTTCTTCTCCTCCTCCTCCTCTTCCTCTTCCTCTTCTTCTTCCTCCTCCTCCTCCACTACTTCTTCTTCTTCTTCTTCTTCTTCTTCTTCTTCTTCTTCTTCTTCTTCTTCTTCTTCTTCTTCTTCT
>NW_004524795.1:429496-433669 GCF_000260255.1 Octodon degus
CCTCCTCTCCTCCTCCTTCTCCTCCTTCTCCTTTTCCTCCTCCTCCTCCTCATCCTTCCCCTTCCCCTTCCTCTTCTCATTCCCTATCCCCTCCTCCTTCTTTTTCTTTCCTCTAAATATTCCAAGTATAGTGGGTAGTTGTCTTTATCCAGTGGATGGGCTGGCCATTTTATTAAGTCTTTTATTTGTGTTTTGCTTGCTCTATTAGTCTCTTATGTCAAATTAATTTTAGTTTTAGGGTGTTTGTCTCTCCTTTTTTCTTCCAATTACCTGTGTTTTAGTTGAATTTTTGCTTAGGTATTTCTAAAGGAGGCTCCTCCTCTGTTCAGCCATGTTGCCTCAAGGAGCTCACTTAGCATTAAAAAAAGCATAAGTCTCTGAGGAAGCATTCTCTCAGTTTCTGTCTAATAGCTTTTTTAGCTTTCATTTTTGAGTTTTTGCTTGGTAGTTTTCTATTTGTTCATGAATGTGAATATATTATTTGAGTACTTCTGCATTCCATGGAGCACACTGAGAAGTCTTCCTATATTCTTGTTTCCTCTACATCCCGTGTCATTTTTCTCTACCTGATTGCCAGATTTTCTCTTTGATTTTTCTCTCATCTAGTTGATGATAAAGTGTCTTTCTCTTTGTGATCATCTGCTTGAAGTTTGTTAAGTTTTTTGGATCTGTAAACTGGTGTTTTCCACCAAATTAGGAAGTTTTCAGGCATCATTTTTTGAAAACTTTTCACACTTTCCCCCATTCTCCTGAAATTCAGACTACATGTATTGAATAATTTAATGTTTTCCCACAGGATTCTAGGCTGTTTATTTTTCTTCATTTTTAATCCTGTAATATCTCTGAAATCTACCTTCCTAGGCTCTTTTGCCATCTCTAATAAACCCATAATTTGTTTTTATAGTTTTAACCTATAGAAAAATAGTTATAATACTATGCATAACTTCTAGTCTCTGTTGAAATACTTATCTATATGTTTATCGATATTGTTTCCTTCACTTTGTTTCCCCACTGGAAGTGAACCCAAGGTTCTATGCATATTAGGCAGATACTCTTCCACTAAGTTCCATCTCTAATCCTTTTTATATTTTATTTTGAAAAAGGGGCTAAGTTGCCCAGGCTGGCCTTGAACTTGGGATCCTCCTACCTCTGCCTCATGAGTAGCAGGGATTTACAAGTGTGTGTCACCATGTCCAGTTCTAATATTTTGAATGTATTTTAAATTTTTAAATAGCTATTCAGAAATTCTTACTGCCAATCTAACACTTGAGTCTACCTAGAATCAGCCTCTTTCTTCCTTTCCTGATTTCTTCCCTCTCCGCTTCTTCTCCTTCTTTGTTCCATTGAATCCAAGGCCTCACACATGCTAAGCATGCCCTCTACCATGGGGCATCAGGGTCAGATTCTTTCCACTGCCTTTTCCCTGAATAGTAGTTTCTTATTTCTTTACTTATCAATAGATTTTCGTTCCTGTTGTTATTGAAAACTTGGTGTTACACACAACGCACTGCAGCACCTGTGTTCTCTGAGCTTGTTGGCACAGACTCAGAGGGTCAATTTTGTCTTTCCCATGCTGTGTGGAAACTGATAGCCTTGTAGCCTCCTGCTGTTGCATTTTTAGCCTGGCCTTGCTTTCTCCTGTGGGCTTGCATTGTTCAGCAGTAACCAGAGATGAAGCTGTCCTTTCTATGAGGTCTTGGCTTATAATGACTTATGAGTCATTGGGAAAAACATATAGGAAAAAATATGTTTATCTATGAGTATATCTCTGCTTTTCTTCATTTCATAGCATTTTATCACATCTTCACCACTTAAGCTGATAGGCTTTTTAGCAGTGCAGTAAAGAGATAGGAAAGATAAAAGAAGCCTTTATTAGCTCCAAAGACACGGAGAAGATTGAGGGCAGATGGGCAGATCCTCTGGCCTGAGACAAAGAAAGCTGAGGCTTCTATGGACTTCTGCTCAGGATGGAGCTTGAGGAGGGTGTTTAGAAATAGCGGAGGAGCTCATTGGGGTCTTCCCTGAGGCGGTGGGAGAGATCAATGGAAATTGCACCCTGGGCTGGGTTGGAGAAGAAGTGGGGAAGTGGTCTCTGGGAAGATAAGCCTCTTCAACCATATTAGATGACCACCATAATAATTCATCAATTCATACTAGGGCCAGAACCTATGAAAACCACCAGTGGTACATGCACAACTCCAGCAGGCAGTTGGTACCCCTGTGGCGCAGAACAAATCTAGTCATTCTAATCAGTGTTTTTGCTAATGAAATTAATAAAAAGCTGCCTGGAAGGACAGTCATGTATGTACCACAGGTGGTGCCCTTTCATGAACATGGTGAATGAAAAGACCTAGAAGGTCATTGTAATTTGGTTCTTGACCTCTCCAAATCTAAACTAAGGACATTTTCCTACTTGAGGGGTTCATTTTCAAATTAGACTTGAGTTGTTTATGCCTTAGATGGCTGAGGAAGTGAATGGTCCATCCAGAGAGTATGAAAGTTAATCTTTTTAACAGTTATCTCTGTTAATCAAGGCTGGCTAGGAGCACCACCGCATCTCCTGATGTCTTTCAGTCCTTGTCTTTTTAAGGAACGAGGTCTGCATCATAACTTGAACCCCAAGACCCAAAGCTAAGTATGTGGAAGCGATTCATTTATTTATCCTGTTAATTCCAAACTGAGTAGATCCTAAAATAAGGGAAAGGGGTACTTCCTTTTTTTTTGAAATGTGTTTGTGATAAAATATAGAACTTCCTTGAGAGGTCCTTAGATCTAAATGTTAGTGTTAAGTCTCTGTAGAGACTAACTAAACATTTATATTTATAAATAAGATATTGGGGTTCTGTTATACCCCAATATCATGCTTTTTGTTTCTTTCCAAACTTGGAGTAATTTGTAATCTTTTGATATGTTGGTAATTTAAACTCTAAATGCAAGTTGCCTGTATGTGTGTGTTTTATTTCTAAGCCTGATAGGCTCATTACTCTGGGATACTCTTGCTTCTTGCCTGTTCCTAATCTCATGCTTTTCTCATTACCAAGCAAAGGAAGACTTTCAGCTGTCTACAAACATGATTTCTATCATCTTCGCCTTTTTCTTCTTTGCAAGTTTAATAAGATTTTCTACTTTAAGATGAAGAGTTTCCCCTTTTAAATATTAATATAAATATGTTTTTATTTCTAGAAATGTCACTTGCCAGGTATATAATACTTATCTCCAAAATCATTGAGATATATACATTAAATGTGTGCAACTTTTTGTGTCAGTCATACTTTAATAAAGTGTTATTTTAAGTAATGTGACTATCCCCCTCTAAGAAAGATTTCAAATTGGCTTTTTACTTTTGAGTATAAAAAGGAGGAAGGAGGAAGGACTATAAGATTTTCCAGAGGTGACCTATGGGTGTTGAATGCCACTTTACATGAGAAATCTCTAAGACCCTCAAGTGTTCAGACAATTGGTATCTGAAAGGCACCTTGCCTGTATCTTGTGCAGCACATTTTGGTGTCAAATCTTCCATGGCTTCACCTCTTCTCTCTTGACGGCTTCTTTGCAGCAGCACCACTGAGCTCTTTGCCACCTGTGCCAAGAAAGACATCAGGGTGTGGCACACCATGTCCAACAGGGAGCTGCTGCGGATCACTGTGCCCAACATGACCTGCCATGCCATCGATTTCATGAGGGATGGCAAGAGCATCATTTCAGGTAACGGCCAGTTGCCAAGGTCTGGCCCCATGTGAGCATGGTGACAAACACCTGTAATTCCAGCACTGGGGAAGCTGAGACAGGAGGCTCACCTTGAGTTTAAGGCCAGTCAGGACTGTATAGTACATTTGAGGCCAGCCTGGAATACATATCTCAATACTCCCCTCACACTAAAAAAAAAAAAAAAAAAAAAAGGCTTTGGCCCCAGGCCCTAGCTGTGGTTCTGGTCCTGGCCACTGTCAACCCCCACCAGTTCCCCCACTGATAACCCAGAGCAGCTTTCTGCTGCTCTTCTCTCTGTGTCTCCCTTATAGACTCTTCTCAGATATCCCTTTCAGTTGGGGGATTTTCTGAACTTGGAAAAAGTAAATATGCAACTTCCCTTCTCTCAAATTACTGCAGATAGCATGGATCTTTCTCTCAGAGAGAAATTTAGTAACTCGATTATTCAGTGAGTACTGGATTCCT
>NW_004524795.1:433849-436139 GCF_000260255.1 Octodon degus
TTTGTTTGTTTGTTTGTTTGTTTGTTTGAGACAAGGTCTTGCTATGTAGTTCAGGCTGACCTTGAACTCATTATGTAGCCTTGAATTTATGGCAATCCTCTTGCCTCAGCTTCCCAGTGCTGGTGTTACAGATGTGCACCACTATGCCCAAGGTGATGGGAATTTTTAAACACTCAATTTACCCTCAAATTTTGGTTGTGTTTTGTTTTTATTTTATACCATGGATTGAACCCAAGGAACACTGAGCCACACCTCCAGACCTTTTCTCTTTTTAAGACAAGATCTCACTAAGTTTCCCAGCCTGGCCTAGAACTTGTGATTTTCCTCCTTTACCTTCCAAGGTAGCTGGAATTATAGCTGAATACCACACCCAGATGTGCTGATGAATTTTAACAAGTTATAAATACCATGCTATCCTATTCCTATCCTATCTATTCAGTATAGATCTCTTTTTACTTTTGAGCAACTTTGTTCTAACCCTTCCTGAGGAGGAAGGACTGTAAGATTTTCCAGAGGTGATCTAAGGGTGTTGAATACCACTTCACACAAGAAATTTCTAAGACCCTCAAGTGTTCAGACAATTGGAATCTGAAAGGCACCTTGCCTAAGAATATTTTCTCAGAAAATGCTAATTTCTAAATATCATCATGCCCTGAATCTATCAACACATTTCCCCAGGGGTTAAAAATGTAAATTAATTGGTTCCCATCCATGAAAAGTCAAATAAACATCCATGAAAAGTCATGAGGCTGAGGTAGGAGGATCATGGCAAGTCTGAAGTCATCTTGGGCTACAGAGAAAGACCCTGCCTCAGAAACAAAAAAACAAAAAATCTTAAAAGAGAAAGAAAAGTCCAATGGACTGGTAGGTATAGCTATTGGCATGGGGACCTCAAGAACCCATCCCATGCCCTCGGGCCCTGGATCTGTCTCTTCCCTGTGGGCTTCCCCTTAGCATGTCTTTTGCACAGTGTAGCCACTAGGAGCCCCTGGCTTACATTATTTTGAAAGCTGACAGATCCACAGGTCAGAAATCTGTGGTCATCACTGCCACCCCTTTTTCTCTTATATGCACCCCAATGGCCCTCTTCATAACCACCATCCCCACCATGTCTTAGCCACTACCATCTCTATCAGGATTATCCAGTACCTTCCCACCAGGGCTCTCTGTACCTGCTGTTGCCTGGCATTCTTTCCCAGTGTATTTTCAACACTGAAGCCAGAAACCTATTACAAAATACCAGGTCTGATCAAGTCGCTTTCAGGGCTCCAATGTCTTTTCCCTCTGAAAGGCCAAATTCCAGCAATTACCTGTGGCTCAGTCCCCTTCTCATCACTAGCACGCAATTTCCAACACCCACAACTTCAAGGAGGAGGTTTGTTTTGATTCCAGTTTCAGTCCATAATCAGCTGGTACTGAGGCAAGAGGACAGCATGGCAGAAGAAAAGCTACTTACTCAATGTACTCCTGGAAGCAGAGTCAAAGAAGGAGCCAGGGAGGGAGAACCGCCCTTCCACTTCCACCTCCTGTGAGCAGCTCCTCCAGCCAGACCCCACCACCCACCAGCAAGCCAGCAGAGTGGGGACACCCATAATATGCCACCTTTCCCAGGTGCTTACTGGAATGCTTGAAGCCTTGGGACATTCAGTGTAGTAAACACCACCAGCCTGTGAGTCTCCCACACAAATGTCTTCTTTTCCACCTCTATTCTCTCCACCAACTTCTACTGTTTGCCCTTTCTAGCCACACCCACTGCTCTGCCATCCCTTTAACACATGGGGTGTAGCATTTTACTCTAGCTGCTCCATCTTTCTGGAATGTTCTTCCATCATAGCCCTGATGGCATATCCCCTCATCCTTTCACTTTCTTGGGTCTTTGCTGAAATAGACTTGCACTTCCTATTTATGACTGCTAAGGTCAAGAGCTGACACTAAAGCAAACAAGAACATGTCAACTGTGAGAAGTCCTGGGGCAAAGCATTCCAGGCAAGGGGACAGCTAGTACAAAGGTCCTGAGGTGGGAAGTCACTTGGTGTAACAAGAGGGTCACTGTTTCTGGAGATTAGTAGTTATGCTTGGGTTGGGGTTCAGGGAAAGTAATCATACAGAAGTAGGCAGGGGTAGACACTAGTTACTGTGTAGGATAAAGGAGTCATATTTTAAAACGATATATAGTGGGACAACCTTGATCAAAGAAAGTGACGCGGCTTTAAAAGCTTCACCCAACACCTCATAGATGACTGATTTTAAGCAAGAGTAGGAGGCAAGGGAGGGAGCAATTAAAATAATG
>NW_004524795.1:442208-460574 GCF_000260255.1 Octodon degus
ACACACACACACACACACACACACACACACACACACGAAGCACTTACCCAAGGGAAATGCACACTTGTGGCTTGAATAGGGTGGTGCCAGTGCAAGGGTGGAAAGGTGTTAAGATTCTCAATGTTTTTAATGGTGCAGCTGATGGGATTTGCTGATGGGTCAGATGTCAGATAGGGTGAGGTAGATGGAATATAGAGGGATCGGAATGACTGGATCTCTTGGCTTATGCAACGAGATGGCTGATGGCAGTGTTCCCTGAGGTGGAAAGAGGTGAGAATGGCAAAAGGAACATTTTTAAAGATGAGAGTGGGTAGTAGCCAAGAATAGTTTGGAATTGTTAAATGATGTGTTGCAGGTCTGATAGCCTCTAGCAGGTGGATGTACAAGTCTGTAGCTCCTAGAGAGGTGGAAGCTGGGCTCCCCCTTCCTCCTCTCCCCACTCTCTCTTTCTTGGTGAAGTCCCCCTGGAGGCAGTTTCAGTGAAACAAACCCCTCCTTTTCTTCAGTCAGTCCTGACCTGTTTAGGGACCAGGGGATGGTTGGGGAGTTGTGTGGAGGGCTGGAGGCGTCTTTCCTCCATCATTGCCACTTTTTCCAAGTCTCACTCTCATTTCTCATTTAGGACAACAGAGTCTGTAGAGAGGGTGGGCCGTATGCTGATCCTGCCTGCCCTTTGTCTCCCTTTCACCCCAGCATGGAATGATGGTAAAATCCGGGCCTTCGCCCCTGAGACCGGCCGACTGCTGTACGTCATTAGCAATGCTCACAGGATCGGAGTGACTGCCATCGCCACCACTAGCGACTGTAAAAGGGTCATCAGCGGTGGTGGGGAAGGGGAGGTAATGTTCTTGAAAACAGAATTTAAGGGCTGGCCATGTAGCTAGTTCCAAGGACTAAAGCGCCTGCTTAGGCAGACGCAGGGTATAGGGTTTGATCGGTCCCGCCCCCCGGGACCAGGATTGAAACTGGGCGTGGTGGCACACACCTGTAATCCCAGCGCTTGGGTAGCTGAAAACAGGAGGATCACTATGAGTCCGATCTATGTAGTGAGACCCAGTAGATCCTGTACTACATACATTGAAAGAAAGAAAGAAAGAAAGAAAACAGATTTTTGTTTTTTTTAAAAAAGGAAACTTTGAGAGCAGTTAACTCATAGGCCATTTTTTATTATTTATTTATTTATTTTTTATTTATTTTTGTGGAACCTGTGATTGAACTCAGGCCCTGGTGCTTGCCAGGCAAGTATTTGATTTTTAAAATATGTACCTTTACTAGGCTTCAGGCAGAGCCAATTAAGATTTTGATGAAACCATAAAATGCATCATGAATTAAAGTTCCAATCATGTAAATAGACACATAAATACCTTTGTTCACAGAAAAGACATTTCAGATGTAGATGTAAGAGTTCTCTATGTGGAATTCAGCTATGATTTTTGCCAGGGCTCTGACATACTTGTTCTTTTCCTTCAAGAACCACTGTT
Organism: Octodon degus; assembly: GCF_000260255.1. Lineage (NCBI taxonomy): Eukaryota > Metazoa > Chordata > Mammalia > Rodentia > Octodontidae > Octodon > Octodon degus. The sequence continues at coordinate 443,690 of NW_004524795.1, forward strand.
GGATAAATTGTCTTTATCTTTTAAAGTGGATAATATGTATAGGATCAACTGCCTGTATTTAACATACTAGATGTTTTTGTATTATTTTATAATCACTGCATTCAACCTTTCCATCAGTCCAAGGCACCTAAAATACCTGTTACTCACAGCTTTATTGAGGAGTTTCCCTTTCCCTGTACCCCAGCTTTTTTTTAAAAGAAAAAATCCTAAATCTCCCCCTTTGTTTATACAGGACATTATTTTTTCCTTTTCTTTCTCAGCTCTTATGGGAAGGTTTGTCAGATAGAACACCTGAGGGACCTGTTAGCAGAATTTCAGCAAAGGGGATGAATGCCTGGGCTCAGATTTCCCTTCTGCAACTTATACTCATGAGACCTGGGCATACGCTTTAGCTTCTGCATGCTTTGGTTTCCTCAGGTCTAAACTGAAGAAAATACTTCTATTAATGAGATATTGTTCTTTTTTTTTTTTTTTACTAAGTCTCCAAAAGCTGTTCTGTGTGTTGAACAGCCAGGGTCCCTCCATATCTGACGAGCTCTATCTCCACACTCACCCTCCCGGCACATGGCTGCCCTCCCATCACCACCTTTTGGCTTTACTGCACCCTTCATCACCTCAGCCACGCCTGTGCTGACATCCCGGCATCCTCCCTTGCTGTCTCATACCTTGGAGGGACTATGTGCAATCTAGTCACCTAAGCTCAAGCTTGTGAGAACCACCTGAGGAAATTACACTTTACAAATACATTGCTCAGCTGGGTGTATTCCAGCCCTGTATTCCAGCTAATAGGGAGGCTGAAGCAGAAGAATCCCAAGTTCAAGGCTACCCTGGGCGAGTTAGTGAAACTTTGTCTTAAAATAAGAAGTGCTGGAGATGTATGTAGCTCAGTGAGCGAGCTCTGGCCATGCATGAGGTCCTGGGTTCAGTCTCTAGCACTGCGGCACACAGAAGCACCCTCTTTGCCTGCTCAGCCCTCTTTCCCCAGTCCCACATCAACTTCTCTTCCTTTTTGCTCTGCTCAGCTATTGCAAGTCTCTCCTTTCTTAGGACACAGACTTCAAGGTCTTTCGAAGTACACTACAGACCAGAGCTGCCAGTCAGCAGCTACGCACAGGAAGGAACGCAGCAGTTGCTAAACTGCTCAGGCTCTTCCATTTTCTACAATAAATGGTCATTGCCCCGAGTGCCCATTTGCCCATACTTCAATGCCACCACCTTGTCCCCTTCCTCCAAGTGTACCCTAAACTCCCAACAATTCCACAACTAAAAGGTTAACACCTGGCATATCCAAGGGCCCTCTCAGACCCATTTGTAATCCCAAGCCGCTTGGTGGATGCTCACACCTTATTTTCTAAATACAGCATCACCCTTGCTAAATATTAAAGCTTCCATGCATAGTGGGGATCTCCAGATACATTTGGCCGGGGTGTGGCCCCAGAGCAGAGCGCACACTCAGCAGGCACAAGGTTTTGCGCTTGACCCTTAGCACCAGAAAAACCCCCAAAATGAAGGAAATTTGTTTTCTTGATGCTGGTAATGCTTTAAGAATTTGGATACTAAACATGACCCTGATACTTTGGGATAACCTCATACTGAGTCATTTTCTTTGACAGTGTACAAAGTATTTTATGATGTGTTCCTTATTTCATTTAAAGTTATTTTTTGTCTTTCCAGGTGAAGTAAGTCTAGTCTGTTATTAGTTATCCAAACACAAGTTTTTAATCCAGTGTTCAGTTGGATCACGTCCCTTCCCTGTCCTGGACTAATTGTACAGAACAGTTTCTGCCTCCTGAGCACTGGGATTACAGGGCTTGCACCACCACGTCTGGCTCCTTTTATTTTTTTAAAATCTAACATTCATTCTAAGACAGTGTAAACATCTGACTATACTACTATGTTTTCTGGTGTGCCTGTAACAGAACCTTTATGTATTTTTTTAAAATTATTTATTTATTTAGATACAGGGTCTTTCTAGGCAGCTCAGACTCATAGTGATCCTTCTGTCTCAGAGCCTCCCCAGTGCTCGGATTACAGGTGTGTCATGTGCACCCAGGGTTCTGGAGCCAGCACAGGGAGCCATGTCAGGGATTGAACTGGGTCCTTGTGCTTGCCAGGCAGGCACTTAGACGCACAGCTATCTCCCTAGCCCCCAGAGCCTTTATGTATTTTTTCTGGGTTTTTTTTTTTTTTTTTTGGTCCCGGGATTGAACTCAGGACCCTGCGCATGCCAGGCAGGAGCTTATTCTACTGAGCTATCTCCCTGGCCCACATTTATGTATTAAAAGGACATATTATACTAACTATAAATAACTTTTATTTATTTATTTTTCTGTATTTTAGAGAAGGGTCTACAGGGTGTTCAGGGTCTCACTACTAGATCAGATTTGTAGTGATTCGCCTGTTTACAGCCTCCCAAGTGCTGCAATTACAGGCACGGGCCATCATGCCCAATCTCAGTTGCCATCTCAGTGTGCCCTGGAGGCGGAGCCAGCTTGGCAGGCGGGGGATCAAACCCCTGGTCCCTGCACCTGCTTGTAAGCGCTTTAATCCACTGAGCTATTTGGCCGACCTTTATTTATTATTAAAATTAGGGCCACATATTGCCTGCTTAAAATTCTGTGTGTAGGTATTACCTATGAATTTCATTTTGGGAGAATAAATGGATAGTGGAAAATACTTGCGATAGAAAATGGGTATTGAGTTCCATAGGGTTGAGTACTATTGGTTTTAAGTGATTTAAAATTGAATGGCTGATGTGAAAGTTTAAATACGGCTCTGGGTATCTTAAGAAATTCCCTGATGGCACCAGAAATTTGAGAGCAAAGCTCAGCAGAAATGAGTAGCCATGTTATTATGCTCGGGTTAGTGGAGGCCATGGTACTATTGATTTTCCTAGTAGATGTCTGATAAATTTCTCAGCCCAGAAGTAGAAGTAGATGTAGACCACTGATACTATTTCTCAAGCTCCATGGACAATGATGGCATCGTGGCCATGAATATTCTTGGCCTGCAACACATCATTCCCATGTCAGCCAACTGAGACAAGGACAGGGAATTGAAAAACAGGCTGCATAGGCACACACCTGAAATCCCAGCATTCCAGGAGGCCAAGGCAGGATGTTAGCAAGTTTGTGCTCCACCTGGGCAACTCAGCCACTGCGTGAGACCCTGTCTCAAAACCTAAACAGGGAGCATGAAGGATGCTAGAGGGATGGCTTAGTGAGAAGGCACTAGGTTTGTCCCCTAGTACAAGAAAAAAGAAAGTCAGACAGTGCAGGAATGGAAAGGTTTTCAGGGGCATTTTTGATCCCATCCCTTTCAAGCTCCCAAGGTTCTCTCTCCCTTGTACTGAGAGAGAACCTGTGCTCTGGGCCCTCAGGTGAGGGTATGGCAGATAGGCTGCCAAACCCAGAAGCTGGAGGAGGCCCTGAAGGAGCACAAATCCTCTGTGTCCTGCATTCGGGTGAAGAAGAACAACGAGGAGTGTGTCACGGCCAGCACGGACGGCACCTGCATCATTTGGGACCTGGTGTAGGTACCCGGGAGGGGGAGGGTACATGGCACCTAGCAACCCTGACTGTGCCAGCACTGTAGGAACGTGGTACAGACTCTAAAGGTAGGTAGAAATCTAGAGGTTAAAGAAACAGTGAATGGATATTCATTCTCCATGCCTGGCCAGGGTTTACAGATGCCAGTGGAAAGGGGACAGTCTCGAGGAAGAGTTGAGTGAAATTTCTGGGCAGATAGGAAAGTAGCTTTTGGGATACATACAGAAAGCATGATTTAACTTGCACTGACTTACTTCTAGAAAGGGACCTAAGAAATAAGGGCTGTGGGCAGTTGCCCTGGTCAGTCAACACAGTGACATGGGGCCCACAGTGCACCTGCCACGGGAGGGAGGGAGGGACCCAGGAGCCATAGCCTTGCCCTTGCCCTCAGCTGGCCACATTCCCAGCACCTCTTACACTGAGCACACCACACCCTGGCCAGTGTGTTCCCCACCCAGCAAACTAGACCAGAGCATATGCACCTTGTCATGAGAGGAACTCCAGGAATTTTCAAGGGTGAATTCTGAATTTTTAACATAAGCATTTTTGCCATGTATTTTTATTTGGGAATCAAACCCTATCTTCCAACTCCTCCTCCCAGTCCTCCATCCACCCTCTGCCCTCCTGGGATGCATGCCTCTGTATAACTGCAAGAAAGAGACAGGAGTAAGTACATAGATGGAGGGAGGCAGATTGGGTGAAAGAATTTAAAATAGCCTTGATGAGAGAGAAGAGAATGAGGGCTGAAATAAAAACTGAAGCATTTTTTTACATTAAAAAAGCAGAAAGCAGCCAGGTGTGGTGGTGCACACCTGTAATCCCAGTGGCTCAGGAGGCTGAAGCAGGAAAATGGCAAGTTCAAGGCTAGGCTGAGCAACTTGGTGAGACCTGGTCTCAAAATAAAAATAAAAAGAGCTGAGGATGTAGCTCAGTACCCCTGGGTTCAATGTCCAGTCCTGGGGGTGGGAGGAGACAAAAGCAAAGCAAGCCTCTGTCTTCTAGACCTGCGTGTCTCCAACTTTGATCCTCAGGCACCTAGAGCTCATCTCAGAATGGGGATCTTTGCCCCAGCACCCTAATTGTAGAAGTCTACACTTGGGCTTTGCTTTGGGAAAATGTGTCATCAGAATGTTTATTTGCGTGGATGGTCTGTGACTGCCTTGTATCCTGATAGTTTTTCTGTTGTATATTGGAATATTAGGTTAATCTATACCAAACTCTTTAAAAATGCCCAGCTCAGCTGTCATGTTTGGAAACTTCTAGTGAGAAAAAACTGCCAGACGAGATTGGTTTTTGTCTGTCTGTCTGTCTGTCTGTCTGTCTGTCTGTCTGTCTGTCTGTCTGTCTGTCTGTTTTGCCAGGAGAACTGGGCCTTTGAGATGGTTATGCCCAGCACATCTATCAGGGAAGGAGAAGTGACGCTTCCATATTTCTTGGTCTTGATCTAAAAAATCTGAAATTCAAAATTCTCCAAAATGGGATGCTCAACTGGCAAAGGTTATGCAGTGTTCCAAAAACGTCCACATCTCCCACATCCAAAATACTTCTTGTCCTAAGCATTTTGGATAAAGAACATCATACAACCTGGTCAAGCATCTAAAGCAGGAGTGCTCTCAAACTCTAGTGCACATAAAGTGCTGGGTTCAAATGCAAATCTTTGGACCTCCTCCTAATCCACACAGTCCAAATTTCTAGAAGTGGGGCCCGATAGTATCTATTAAAAATTAACCCCATCTATCCATCCCCACTGTTCACCCCTTAGCTTGAGGGAAGCTCCCTTCAAGGGTGCCCTTGAAGATGAATATAATTGTGTAGGAGCCAGAAGATGGGCTGTGGGGTCAGCCCCTGGGGAGCCGGCCTGGATGTCCTTCTATCTGGAAAGTAAGGATCCTCACTGAATTCTGCACTCTGTCTTTCGAAAGGGCCCCTACGACCTGACCACTACTGACAGATACCATAGGAGGATTTGGAAGTAGAGCAGAGCAATCAGAAGTCATGTTTTTCCCCAGTGCTGGGGATTGAGCCCAGGGCTTCCTACACACAGGCAAACAGGTACTCAACTGTTAAGTCACATCTCCACCCTGGAAGGCTACATGTGCTGTTGTGTGGAGCCACATGAAAAGCCCGAGAAAGTTAAAGCACCCCAAACCCAAGCTTGTACCGAGCGCAATTGGAACAGTTTTGAGGGTAGAGAAAGTTGACTTTCATAACTTTTGAATCTTACTTTTCAGGCGTCTTAAGAGAAATCAGATGATCCTGGCCAACACCTTATTCCAGTGTGTGTGTTATCACCCCGAAGAGTTCCAGATCATCACTAGTGGGACAGATAGAAAGGTAGGCACAGTTGGCTTCCCTATCTGAGGGTGCTAGAGTTACACATTCAGTTCAGCTCTGAAGGACAGAAGTATTCTGGGAAAAATTTTGCACCTCTAGTGAACATGTACAGACTTCTTTTCTCCATTCCGCTATTCTCCAAATAACGTATTATAATGGAGCATTTACATTATATTAGGTGTTATAAGTAAACTAGAGCCTCTTTTTAATTTTAATTGTATTAAAAAAGTTTTTTAAAATTATGTCTTTATTTATTTATTTGATACAGAGTCTCACTATGCAGCTTGGACTCATAATGATCCTCCTGTCTCAGCTTCCCCAGCACTGGGATTACAGGCTTTCACCACCATGCCCAGTTTTGGTAGCTAGCACGGCACACCCAGGGTTCTGGGGCTGGCACAGCATGTAGTACCAGGGATTGAACCTGGGTCCTTGCATTTGCCGGGCAGGCACTTAGATCGTCAAGCTATCTTCCTAGCCCTGAAAGATGATTTCAAATATACAGAATGGCAGGCATGGTGGTGCATGCCTGTAATCCCAGCACTGGGAAGGCTGAGGCAGGAGGATTGCCATGAGTTTGAGGATAGCCTAGGCTCCATAGTAAGTTCAAAGATAGCCTGAAGTACACAGAGAGGCCCTGTTTAAAAAAAAAAAAAAAGTGAGAGGGTGTTGAGTATTCATGCATGTTTTACAGCCATGGAGGACCCTGGAACATATCCTTCTGGCTGATACCCATACGTGACTATGACTATCTTCAGAGAAAACTGTCCCCCCAACCCCCCAACCTGCCTCTCCCTCCCACCTAGTTCCCTACTGTGGAGGGACTAATGATATCACTTGGTCCTTAAACCCCACCCTGTGGAATATCTTATTGCTTTGGGGCTGAAGGGGAAGTTGGACATAAGGGTGGTTCCAAAGAGAGGGAGAGTCCAGCTGGACTGGGGTGGGTGACTGTGGAAGGTGACAGAACTCTCAGCAGTGATCTTTCTCAGCCCCTCAACCCACACGAGGAAGAAGGAACTTTTTCTCCCACAGGCTTGTAGCTTTACTGTCCTCCTCTAAGTGCTGAAGCAGAGGCTGTTCTCTTGTTTATTTTACATCTTGCTATAGACTCAATCTGCTTAGTCTTATCAAAAGCTCTTTCTGTCCCTATCCAGGTTTATCAGCATATCAACATCTCTTTAAATAGTATGCAAATTTAAAGACCAATACTAAAAATATTAGAAAGGGTTCTCCACCCCCTGCTGTAGCCTATTTATAATTTCAGCCAATACCATCCCATGATGTATTTTTGCTGCCTTCTATATAAAGTAGAACCATCTTTTGTTAGCATGTGCATGGATGATTCCACTGAGCTGAATCCTGCCTAATGCTTCCTTCCTGTATTCCAGATTGCTTACTGGGAAGTATTTGATGGGACAGTTATCCGAGAGTTGGAGGGTGCCTTATCTGGCTCAATAAATGGTATGGATATTACACAGGACGGAGCATACTTTGTCACAGGTTAGTCCTGGGATGCAAAAAGAAGATTATTTGTGGATTATTTAGTGGGAGGCTGTTGGAAAAGCTAGCAAAAGATGTCAAGGGGGGATGCAAATCTCAGCAGGACAGCCAATGTAGAGCAATCTAAAAGTCACATTTCAAAGAGAAGACATAGGGTAACATAGGGTCACAAATAGAAGGTAACCTTATGCTGTTTTGTTGTGGGCATTAATGATAGAAATGGGCCTTTAAATGTTTTAGGCCAGTGATGGAGAACCTGTTAGAACTTTCAATGATACAAACAACCCATGATGGCATGCATGCCATCGGTTCACCACCACTGTCCTAGGCTGTCCAATTACCTTTCTGTACTATTTTCTATTAAAGTCCTATATACTATTTTTTTTTTTCTTCAGTACTAGGAATCAAACCCAGGGCCTTCTCAATGAGCTAAATTTGAAGCCCTCCTCTCTCTCTCTCTCTCTCTTTCTCTCTCTCTCTCTCTCTCTCTCTCTCTCTCTCTCTCTCTCTCTCATTTTCTTTCTTTCTTTTAATTTTGACCCAGGGTTTTGTTAAGTCACCAAGTTGCCCAGTTGGACTCAACTTGATACCCTTCACCCTCTGCTTCCCAGAGTGCTGGGATTTCATGTGTGGGTCACCATGCTCAGCCCAAGCAGTCGCTTTCATTTCTTTTCATGGTTGAGTGATATGGGGCCCTCTTCCCAAATAAATGAATTAATCAGTATGCAGGAGACATTTACCATCCAACACACCAACTGAAACAACATCAGTGAATTAAAGTCTCACAAACACACTGTCTGGGAGCAAGAAGAACTGAACAGTGTGATCTCAATCACATATCCAGATCTAGGTGTATACCAGAACACCTCTGGAGAAAACACTTAAAAGAACTGAACCAAAAAGCTGTTAGCTGGTAGGATGAAGGGTAATTTCACCTCTTTGGATAGGCTCACCCTCCAAATTTAGTACAACATGTAGATTTTTTTTTTCATAATCAAGCAGATGCATTACATGTATATAGATTGTTCTTTAAGTTAGTATGTGGAAATGTGTTGAAAATGATCTGGTAATTTGGAACCAGAGCTGTTTCTGTTCTACAGTGCCATGTAACCATGTATTTCAGGTGGAAATGACCATCTGGTCAAAGTCTGGGATTACAACAAGGGTGAGGTGACTCATGTTGGGATGGGGCACAGCGGCAACATCACTCGTGTCCGGATAAGTCCAGGAAATAAGTACATTGTGAGCGTAAGTGCCGATGGGGCTATTCTCCGATGGAAGTACCCCTATGCCTCTTAAGCTGCCAGGACCTCCACTGTGCTGTGTGCGGTTCTGCGGACTGACTTTGGATATTCCAACGCTAGCCTTCATGTCTCACCTCTCACTTTTGGCTCTTTGGTCAAAATGTTTTATCTCTAGATTTCTCCTTTCTAGAACACATCTTGTTTTCTTAAACTGTACCTTTAAAAAAAGAACAATTTTTTTCTAAATCTATACTTTAAAATTGAAATATGCTCAAGAATAATTTGTCCAGATTGTAAAGTTTTTTATTATGAATAAATTCCCAATCATAATCTTACTGTGCGAATCCTTTTTTTTTTTTTTTTTTTTTTTTTTGTGGTATCGGGGATTGATCTAGGGACTTTTTGTGCCTGCCAGGCAGGTGCTTATGGCGCTTAGCTATATCCCCCGCCCCATAATTTCTCTTCTGTAACTGTGAAACCCACAGACTTTTTGCATATGTCCATAGGTATTAGCATTGCTATCCTCCAAAAATGAAGCAAAGTGAGATTCCCTTCTGAATCATCTTTTCCCTGGTCAAGCCATACTCAGAGCAAGAGGTTTGAACCCAAACCTCTGGCAAGCTTCTAAAAAAACTTCTCAGCCCTTGTTTTCTCTTTTGCGGAGAGCAACTTCCTTTCAGGATTGCTGTGAACTCAAGGCCAGCCTGGGCTATGCATTGAGACCTTGTCTCAAAAAGAAAACAAACGACTCCTCCCCCCCAAAAAAAAACTTTCTAAAAAAAAGGTATTGTGAAAATGAAGTGAATTTGTTATGAAATTATAATTCCTGACACAGAGGGTTTAATTCGCGTGCTTTTGCAAAGAAACCACATGTTGTGGGACCTTGAGATTCTCAAAGATGAAATTACAGAGATGCTAGAGCTGGTGATAAATTCTTTCTCCAAAGCTTACCACGAGATGAGGAGATGGGTCTTTCGTACTAATCGTTCAACAAGGAACCTTTTCCCAGGGAATGTAGACGATAGTATTTTCAAAAATGCTTGTCTTCAGGCCACAGAACATTCTTATATTCTAGGCATATTCTTTAACTAATGCTATTCTCGTGGAGTCAGAGAATTGCCGTGACCCGACTTGAAAGATCAACGTGGATACTTAATAAACGATGATCACGTATTTATTAAAGCAAGTCACATTTCAGGGTGCTGAGGTAATTCCACATCCTGCCTATCTCTGAGAGAGAAACTGATGAGAAATTCATTTTGCAAGACCTTGTTTGGTTAATTATAAACCTGACAGTTGTGGAATAAAGGCCGTAGAGGCCCCCGGGGGTTGCCCGAGGAATCAAGGGCGGGGCCGGGCCGAACCAGCTCTGATTGGGCAACAACTCAGCGAGGATTTTGCATCGACTAGTGAACAGACCACCGCTTAGGGGGCGCGCCGGGGAGCTGGAAAACTTCCTGCTGAGCGAGTACAGAGCTCGGAGGAGGCCGGAGCTAGGCGGAGAGCGCAGACAGTTCGAGTTCCGGTTTCTCTGCGTACTGGCTGGCGGCCTCTACGCGGTGGGAAACTGAGCCCATTTTTCCACTTAAAATGAAGATGATCAAGTCTTGCAAGTTTTTGGAGAATGATTCTAACCTCGGCTGTAATTACAAACACACACACACACACACACACACACACACACACACACACAAACACACGCTCATTTCCAGGTGTTTTTTCACAGCCCTGCACGCCACGCTCAGCAGCTCCCGGGGCGGTGGCGCCCCCTGTCCGCGCCCACCTGACCGGGTGAGCAGTCCGCGACCACACAGCGCTCCCCACGCTCCGCAGCTCCCGGCACACGCTTCCCGGACCTGCCTTGCCCTTGGAAGACCCTGTCCCTTTTCTCCGTCTCCTCCTAGGCGTAATCACAAGAAACTTGGCAAAAGCCAGGTTTTGCAATTTCCTAGGCGCCTTCGAAGGTTCCGTTCCTATCGTTTCCACAGCTGGAAGGATGGGCGGGGAAGAGGAACAGAGGCAAAATCTAGGCCCATTGATTTACAAGAAGCGAGGCAGGGTGGGGAACGCAACCCGACGGCTCCCGGGGATTATACCGGGTTCCCGGGCCGCAGGGAGGGTTCAGTGCGGGCAGGGGCGGCCGGGCACTGCCCCCCAGGCTGGGGACGCGCAGGGTTCCCGCGCGGGGCGGGGCGGCCCCGCCCTCGGCTCCGCCCTCGTCCGGCCCCGCACACCTGGTCCGCAGGTAGCCGGGGCCGGGCGCCTTCCGAGGCTGGAAGGGCCTGGGGAGCGGCGCTCGCCCTCGTACCAGTCCGGGGGGCTGCGCTGTGGGAGTAGCGCCGGTGGGAGCCATGGAGCCAGGCCCGGGGGACGCGGCCGCAGAAGGGCGGCCCGCGTCCCGGCCCCGCCGCCGCCGCTCCCTGCGCCGCCTGCTTCACCGCTTCCTGCTGGCGCTGGGCAGCCGCTCCCGCCCCGGGGACTCGCCGCCCCGGTCCCAGCCCCATGCCCAGCTCCAGCCGGGACACTGCGATGGCGACGGCGAGGGTGGCTTCGCTTGCACCCCGGGCCCGACTCCAGCGGCCCCCGGGAGTCCGGGGGTGGAGCGATCCCCCGCACTCCAGCACCAGCTCCCCGCGGGCGACGGGGCGCGGCCGCCCGGCGCCCAGGGCTTGAAGAACCACGGTAACACCTGCTTCATGAACGCCGTGGTGCAGTGTCTCAGCAACACCGATCTGCTGGCCGAGTTCCTGGCGCTCGGCCGCTACCGGGCGGCGCCGGGCCGAGCCGAGGTCACCGAGCAGCTGGCGGCGCTGGTGCGCGCGCTCTGGACCCGCGAGTACACGCCCCAACTTTCCGCCGAGTTCAAGGTAGGCAGCGCGCCGCGCGCCCTTCGGGTTTCGCTTCCCTGAAAGTGTGTGCCCCGCCGGGAAAGGGTGTTCTCGGCGTCCTCCGGAGATGGCCATTTACCACGGCAGCCCCGGGATCCCGCCTTTGTTTTGAAGGGATGCGTTATGCCACCGTTTGGGGTATTTAATCAATTAATTTCCCCTGGGTATTTTGAGCAGACGCGGAGACAGCTGACAGATTGTGTATTCAGCATTTGTGCTGTAAAGGCTTGTGTGCCAGAACTCTCAACTCCAGGCGTAGTTCAGCTTCCAGGCAGAAGGGTTAGAGGTGGGGAGTTTGTGGAGGGAGCTCTCAGGGGAAGGAGGTGATGCTTGCGTTTTGAATGTTGACTGGAGCTCAGCAGAGCCAAAATCTAGGAATAATCCAGGCAGAGGGACCCGGCAATAGGCCCAACGGACAGAAAACCAATGTCGCTGCAAGTCAGGAGGTAGACAAGGGTCAGGAGATCAGGGACAGCCTGTGGGCAGTGGTCAAGGCTGGATTTTTAGTACATGTGCTGCCGAACCCAGCATAGTAAAGACTGGATTTTATTTTAAGCCTAGTGGTTGCTGAAAACCCGTGGGACAGGTCTTGTGCTGAATAACAGGGAAAAGGCAATGGATGTACTATTTGGAGCTGTCAAACTTTTTTCTTTTGGAGACAGGGTCTTGCTATGAAGTTCAGGCTGGTCTTGAACTCACTTTGTAGCCCAGGCTGTCTTCAGACTGGCAGCGAACCTCCTACCTCAGCCTCCTGAGTACTGGGATCGCAAGCGTGGGCCACCACACCCAGCTGTTATTTTGTTTACAGCACAATAAATCCCCTACAGTGTGTTGGCATGGATTGGATATTATTGTCTTCAGGATCACAATGGGTTTGCTCAGAGTGCTGGGAGCTCGCGAGACTTGGTAAATTGTGTGTATCACTCTACCTGGTGTTAATGTGAGGCATGGAGTTGGGGGTCCTTGTTGGAAAAGAGTTCCTGATAATTGATGCCCATGCTTGCTTCCTGCTGCAAACCGCAGCTCTGGGCAGGGAGCTGAAGCTCCTGGCAGAATAGTGATGTTGTTCTTGGGGGAGGGGAACCTGTCCGTGTTCATTCCACAAGCATCACCGCTCTTGAGTTTCAGCCCCAGAAGGCGGCCTGGGCCATGTGACCCATAAGGATGCCAACCTCCACCTTTTCCAACCCTGCCTCCGCTAGTGAAGAAGCCCTGTTTTGCAGCTGTTACATGAGTGTCATAAATGTTTCTTTTTGCAACAGTTGCTTTTTCAAATATGAGAGGCAGTGTATGTGATGGTTAACAGCAAAGTGGCAGGAACTTTGTGACCTTGAGCAAGTTACTGTATTCCGTTGTGCCTTAATTTGTCTCATCTGTGAAATGGAACTGTAACCGTATGTACATTATTACAGGGTGGGTGTGAGAATTTAAAACACTGCCTGGCCACTGGGAAGTGTTCATTATTCTAAAATTACACCTCCTCACCTGCAGAGACCTAGGAGGGAGGTAATCTTTGAGTAAATTTTCTCTTGCCTGATGCATTCCACCCCAGTTACAGCACTGACAAGAGAGATGGACTAGTTTGGGGAAAAAATTTAAAGTAGTGATCATCATCAGTGACTCATCAGGATTTCCTTTCTTTCTCTTCAGCTGTCAAATACCCAGGGCCTGGGTTACCCCAGTGAGTCTCTGGGGATTCGAGATAATTCTTGTTAATATGCTAATCAGAGAGGTGTAGTGGGGGCAGGATTCTGGGACTTGCAGGTGATCAGACTCAGAGGCTTGAGCAGAGGATTCCAGAATCAGGGCCTACTGTAAGCATTAGGAAGTGAAATGTAGGTGGGCTCCTTTTGATTCATTTTATTTATTTTTGGCTCCTTTTATTTTACTAAGGATGAAATCCTCATTCATTGCAAACATATTTACTGACTATCTAGACACACAGTTGGGAACATGAACTATATGATGAGGGGTTGTACACAAAGCCAGGCCCTGTGGTTGCTCCCCTGTTTACTGTAGGGTCAGAAATGGATGTTAAGGAGATGGCCACACAAGCTCACGAGCAGACTGGTGACGTGTGTGACGACTTCCGTCTAGATGTTCCCCAAAGCCTCATGCGGTCATAGGTGGCTGAATTTACAGTGTGTGATGGATTCAGGGTACAGTGCTAAGATTAAGGGTGGGTGATTACTAAATCCATCCGCTGATTGCTTTGGCACTAATCGTGGCAGCCTGGGTCAGATAAAAGGGCAGAAAGACGCGATGAAGGCCCCGTGGCTTTGCCACCCACCATGAAATATGCTCCACTGTGCAGTGCCTCCCTGCCTTGGAGCCAGCAAATGATGGACTGAAACCTCTACCAATTATGAGCTAATAAATCTTTTCCTGTTCTAAACTTGAGCATCTGTATTTTGTCTCAGTGGTGAGATAAAAGTAACTAAGACAATTTGGCAGATGAGAAAAATACAAAGTGTTGTGACAGGTTGGGGGTCCTTGGCAGGGATATAATTTGATTGGGCAGCCAAGTAAGCTTTCTCAGAGAGGTGACCAACCACTGAGTTGGGCTTTGAAGGATGAAGTGTCAACTAAAGCGGGGACAGTGCGTTCCAGGCCCTGAGAACTGCAACTCTCAGCCACAGGGGATGTCCAGGCTGAGAGTCCCTCTGTCCTATGAATTCCTGAAAGCCTGTGGGCTGGGGCAGGAGAGGCCAGGGAGCTAGCTGGAGGTGAACTCCATAGTGCCTTATTAAGAAAATGTGAAGAACTTTAAGATTCAGACCCAGGAAGAGATCAGGGAGCTGGAGTGTCACTTTCATTCTCTAGTGCTGCAAAAAGAGTAAGTTTGTGGTAACCCTCCTTCCTGGGTCTAGGATCACCCCAGCCTCCCACTGATGATAGGACCACTCTGTTTCAAACCCAGCAAATGAATTAAATATCATAAAGCATTCTCACTACAATATCACTATATACTGTAGTCCATGCTTTTCTAATGTGTAGTTATATACATGTTTTGAATCAAATTGGAAAGAGTAAAAAAAAAAATCTGTAATTCCACCCCCAGAGATAACTACCATAAACATATGGGTATATTTTAAAATATACACAATTGAAAGTTCTAGTTTTGTATTTTGTTCTTTCCATATAAGGATGGTCATAAGACTTTTTCCTGGTCAACAAAATATTCTACACAATTTGACTATTATTATTCATCTTTTTTTCTTTTTTTAATGATGCTGAGATTGGATACAGGGCCCTCAAGAAAGCTAGATAAACACTACCCCTGAGCTATACTCCCCAGCCTACAAAATTGCTTTTTAATGATTGTGTAGATCATTAAATAAAAATCCCCTGTAGAGACCTTGATTTACGACTGCACAACTTTCCAATGACTACACACGTTTTGAAACTTGTTTAAATCCTTGTTCTCATTTCTGACCATTTCCATAGACTTTACTCCTACAAGTGCAGTTATAGAGGCTAAGCAGATAGGACTCTTTGATCAATCCTTGTTTACTTTTTAAATCCACTTTATTGAGATATACATCAAGTCCAACAAAGTGTACGCATTTTAAGTGTAGAGTTTCATGAGATTTAACAAATGGGTGTACCTGTGTAGGTAATGTGAATCAACTTTATTGGGTTTTATTTATTTTACCAGTACCTATTGATATTTTTTTCCCAAAATAATTTTTTGGATATACCAGTGTGGTATATTTTCTTGGATCTTGACTATTTCCCTCTTTTGCCATTATTTCTCCGAGCTTTATGAAATTTGTAATTGACAAAATGTTATACAGTATATATCATGATGCTTGATATACCTGTACATGGCCAAATGATTGATTCAAGCCAATTAACATGTCCATTAACTCATAGACCAAGGATATCTTTGTGATAACAACATTTAGGCTGTATTCTTTTTGTAATTGTCAAGTGTATAATACATTATCATCACTTGTAGTTACTCTGCTCTATAAGAAGTCTCCACCACTTAGTAACTTGTTGAACCTAAAGCAGTAACACCTTGTTTTTATTTTTATTCCATTGTTTTATTTTGGCTGGCTCAGGCTGCCTTAGGGGTGTGTGAAGCATGTGAAGCATGCTTCTGGTGCAGCATGTGAAGCTGGGGATCGAACTCCGATCCCCTGAGCCTGACTGAGTTTGCCCAAGCAGGCGCTTTAAACAACTGAGCTAACCTGCAAGCCCCCCCCCCATTTCATTGTTTAGGAGCAAGGTGAACAATTTTTCTTGACTACTTTTTTCATGACATTGTCTTTTCAGTGTTGTATGTATATCCATCTGCTTAGCTCTTGGCATTCTTTTCACAAGGTCCGGCAATCCTTGTCATATTTGCCACATATATTTTCTCTAAATGGTCTCTTTTACCTCCTAAGAGGACATTGTAAGCTTTAAATTTATTTATGTTATACCTTTTGATAAATATTCTATTTTATATACTTCTAGCTTCTCCGTAGTTATATTAAGGATTTAAGCCATCTGGAACTGAGCTTATGTGCTTAAAATCAATTTTAGATCTACAGTGGTATACGAGAAGCATTGCATTTAAAAAAAATAAGGATTCCTTCTTCATCATTCTTAGTTTTAGAAATTCTGAATAAAGTGGAAATGGAATAAAAATATCAAATGGAGACAAAATTGCTAAATGATTCTAGAAATCCATATTTTAGAATTACTGCTAATATTTATGAGGTCAGATATAAAATAGAAAATCAAAAGCAGTACCAATTTGGAGCATATATAAATTAGATTTTGGTCATCAAGACAACCAGAAATATGAACAGCTAACATTACTTTTAATAAGAAACACGTTAAAAATTTTCAGTGTTTAGGAGAGAAAAGCACATGTACAGAATGTCATGTTGCAGGGTAGGAATACCAAATGTCTTTCCTGAGAATTGGCTTTAGTGCAGGTCTCGTCACATTTCAGGGGCTGTCAATGGGGATGTCCTCTGTGAGAACTCATGTATAAATCCTGGGACGTGCCTTTGAGAAACTTTATAAATGAGAAAAGACCAATAAAGAAAAATATTCACTATAAAAAATTGGAAGGTACAAATAAAAATGTTGAAAATTGTCCATGACACCATCATTCTATTTGTTACTAGTTTACCATATATTTTCAGATACACTGTGTGTGTGTGTGTGTGTGTGTGTGTGTGTGTATTTTGAGACAGAGTCTCTCTATTACTACAGGCTGGCCTTGAACTCACAGCAGTCCTCCCGCTACAACCTCCTGAGTGCTGGGATTACAAGCGTGCACTACCATAACCAACTCTGAGATATATATATATATATATTTCTTCTTCTTCTTCTTCTTCTTCTTCTTCTTCTTCTTCTTCTTCTTCTT
>NW_004524795.1:460931-473597 GCF_000260255.1 Octodon degus
TCCTCCTCCTCCTCCTCCTTTGGTGCTAGGGATTGAATCCAGGGTCTTGCATATAGTAAGCATACATTCTACCACTAAACTGTATCCCCAGCAAGGCTATTTTTTCCTTTTACTATAACCCCATTGTTTTTCACTGCTATTTCCTCAACCCTATTTTTTAAGGCCATCTACTGTAAGAGTGCCATCTGTTTTTCCCAAAATAACTTTGAGAGACAAAGAGTTGTCTTTGTTTATAGCTGTCATTTCCTTAGGCTGAGTCCCCCAACGTGGAATTACTAGAGGGACCTTTTTAAGGCCCTGATTTATCTGTTGTCAAATTATTTTGGGGGCAGTTGTCCTGTACCAGAGCCAGGATAAGATGAAGATGATCAGTCTTAAAGGATTATCATGCTTAGCTGGAGGGGAAGGGCTTTGACATGAAAGGAAAAACAAGAGTAAATACCAGGCTGAGGAAGCAGGAAAGCATCAGGGGACCTAAGTGACTTGTATATGTATGTTGAGCCTTGAAACAGGCAGGATACTGTGGAAGATGTGGGCTGGGGCCAGATCAGTGGAGTTTGGACCTTGAGGTGCTGAACAAACCGAGTGAGGAAGGGTTTGGAGCACCCAGCTGGGCCTCGGTAAGCATGTGGGCTGGCGGGGGCAGGACTTGTCCTTAGGTAGGGATTATGGGCTAGGTCATAAGGAACCCAAACCATGCTGGGAATGAGATTGAGTGTGGGGGAAGGGCGGAGATATTTTGGAAGTCAGAATCCAGACAGCCTGACAGCTGACATGACTGCTACTGATTAGAGGGAGGCCATGAGGGCTGACGCATGCGCGTGCGTACATTTGCGGCAGGGCTGATTTGAGAGATTCTGAGTTCTGAGGGCTGTTGTTCACTCCGAAGAGAATGTTGGTCCTGGGATCTCGGTTTGACCATGGTTTGGGGCCAAGGTTGCCGAATAAAATAGAGGATGCCCAACAGACTTTAATCGCAGAGGAACAATGAGTAACTATTTCATGTTCGGGATTAAACCCAGGCCCTTCACAGTGGACTACATCTCCAGCTTTTTATTTTATTTTTTATTTTGAGACAGGGTCTCAATAAATTACAAAGTTGCCCAGGATGGGCTCAGACTTGTGATCCTCCTGCTTCAGCTTCCCAGAATGTGGGATTCCAGGCACTTCTTTTCACCATGCCTGCCTTGAATAATTTTTCAGTATATATTTTAACATTGCTTGGGACATATTTATTTCTACTAAAGCAATCATTCATTTTTTGTTTGAAATTCAAATTTAACTGGCATCTTTTCCTTTTTTTCCTCAGTGCTGAGAATTAAATCCAGGGCCTCACAAATGCTAGGCAAGTGCTCTACCACTGAGCTACATCTCCAGCTCCTCTGTTTTCTACTTTTCGTTGTTTGTCTCCATTTTTATTGGCTGAATCTGGCAGCCCTATTTGGAGGTCAAAGCGCAGAGAAATGTAGGGGAAGAATTCAGATTAATGTAATCAGAACAAAGGCTCGGAATAAATGTTTTAATTGATTTGATCTTGAATTTTGCTTTATTTCATCCAAATGCTTTCTGTAAATCTCAAGGGGAGATTAAAAGGAGGACAAAAGCTAAGGCCATCTGACAGACGTGGCAGTGGTAGGAATGGTGCCAGTCCCTACTTTGACCCACACTGGCCCCAGTGGCCTGCCTGGGATGAGGCTGGATGTGTGGGTCCGCAGTCTACGGGATCTATAGTCTAAGGGTGTGACAGACTGCCACTATGTGCTGGTGCACATGCGTGTGTGCTCACAGGGATGGAGATTTGCTTGCACTCAGTTGCTTGTGTCCCTGCACATGCGCAGCAAAAGTCCCTGGGGAGATGCTAAGGAATGATGGAGGGTGGCCATGTCCTTGGGAGGGACCAAAACGGAATGGGGACTGGGCAGAAGGAAGCCTTTTTATTCTTCTCCTTTTTTATATTTTGAATTCTTTAAAAAAAAAAAAAAAAACTTGGGCTGGCAAGATCGCTCAGCAGTCCAAAGTGCCTGCTTAGGCAAGCTTAGGCAGGTGCAGGGGACCATGATTGGATCCCCAGCACCACATGCTGAGCCAGCCCTGCCCTCAGGGCAGGCTGAGACAGCAAAAAAACAAAACAAAACACAGCAAAACAAAAAACCCTAAAAAACCTCATATACCTACATTACTCTTTGAAATAAACCTTTCAAAAGCTGGAATATACATTTCTTCAAAGATGACAAAGTTGTTATACAGTTTAACCAAAGAACAGTAAAAAAAAAAAAAAAAAAAAATTGAAGTGGACGGCTCGGGCAGGGAGACTTGTCTATTTTGAGACAGGGTCTTGCTGTATAGTTCAGGCTTCACTCGAACTCACTATGTAGCTCAAGCTGGCCTTGAACTTGTGATCTTCCTGCCTCAGCCTTCCTCTCTAGGGATAGGATTCCAGGTGTGTACCACCATGCTTAGCTTGTTTTCTTCACTGTTGTACCTGAGTCCCTACATGTAGGGCTGGCTGAGCCATTTCTTGATCAAGAATAATATGTTCTTAAATTTTCATCCATATTTGAAAGGGATGGTAAAGGAGCCACGCCCACTGTATTTTAAGAAGTTAGCTCTGCTTGCATGTGTGGTCATTGCCAGAGAATGGAAACTTGGGTGTGAAAGGAATTGGTGAGAGAGAGATTAAGGGCATAAAGGCTGGGGTTGCTGGAGAGAAACAGCATGGGATAGGCCAATGATGGGCGACCCCTGCAGTGTAGGAGACCCCAGCAATCAAGGGGTGAGAGTTGCAGGGAGAACAGACGGTCACCAGCATTAAAACATTCTACAGACAACCCTGTGGATGTGAAGGGATAGGGCATATTAGTAGACTTTCTGGAAGAAAGGAGCTAATCCTACGCTGAGATTGCTCAGACTACTTGGGAGCAGGTTATCAGCCGCAGGTCCCCTGTGTGCTCTCATCCTGCAGGATGACTGCCTGGTAGCTTAGTGCTTGTAGGGCTTTGCTTCTTTCACTTGTATGCAGGGCCTAATGACCTCTGTTTTTCTTTATTTCCTTTCAGAATGCTGTTTCCAAGTATGGCTCCCAGTTCCAAGGCAATTCCCAACATGACGCCCTGGAATTCCTGCTCTGGTTACTGGACCGTGTCCATGAGGACTTAGAGGGCTCATCCCGAGGGCCGGTGTCTGAGAAGGTTGGTCACTCTCAAAACAATGCATTGTGTTGAATTTGCTGGCTTTTTTCCCCCTCCTCTGAATATTTACTCAATGTCTTAAATTCCTGTATGTTCTGGCTACTGTATACACAGTGTTCTCTGCTTCCTTCCTTTAGCTCCTTTCTTTTAGACAGGGCGTTTCCTCCCACTGCAGTATTTCTCATCTTCCTCAACCCCAGTGAAACAGTGATTACTTAGAGAGAAATGTTTCTTTCTGCCTAGAGTCTTGGTACTCATCTGACCATGTGAGGCCATGAGGGCTATTCCTTATAATTTCTGGATGGTGCTGTTTCAAATCTACTGTTGCTTTTTCTGTTACGAATTCTACAGGGCAGCAGTTTCTAACCTTTCCTCTCATTTCCCAGGATGGATGATTTTTACATTGTACATTTAGCATTTCCAGATGAAATTCCAGACCTTTGGAAAGAGGCAAGCATTACAACAATTTTAATAGCCACAGTTAATTGATACATCAGCTAATTTCTTTATGGATTTTGTTAAATAAAGATCAATACTGGCTTATACTTTAATATGACCCCTTTATCTCTCCCATAAGAAAGTAGGAGTGAATGAAGTTATTATCATGAGTGAGCAGTTATAACAACATCCTTAAATAACCTGCTATAATTTAGAAAGGTATTTTTATTGTTTTTTGAGTCAGGGTCTTACTACACAGTTCAGGCTGGTGTGGAACTCACTAGGTAGCTCTGGCTAGCCTCGAATTTGTAGGGCTCCTCTTGCCCCAACCTCCTAAGTGCTGAAATTACTGGCGTGTCATAAGCTTTGGTAACTAATCAGTAACATTCCTTTTGATGTAACTCATGACTGATTCAGGTATAGCTCCAAGAACTACTTTATCAGTCTTTTTTTTTTTTCCTTTTTGAGACATAGTCTTGCTATATAGTTCAGACTAGCCTTGAGCTCACTTTGTAGCCCAGGCCAGCCTTGAACACGCAATGATCTGTCTGCCTCAGCCTCCCAAACACTAGAATTACGGGGTGGCTCCACTATACCTGGCTTTCTTATAATTTTTTGAGACAGAGCCCTGCTGTGTACTTGAAGCCAGCCTTGAACTCACTATCTAACTCTGGCTGGCCTCAAGCTCATGACAATCCTCCTGCCTCAATCTCCTGAGTATTGAGATCACAGGCATGCATCACCATGCCCTGCCGCTTCATCATTTTGTTGTTTTTTTTTTTAAATCAGGACATTTGATCCAGCCCCTCTCATGAATAGATGCAAAAGCCCTTGGAAAGTGATTAGGTCTCTCAACCATTAACTACCTATTACTTCATAATTTTCTTAGAGCCCATCAGTCTGACTCATAGAGAAGAAATGTCCCAGGAAGCTCAGTCTTTTGTTTGTTTTTTTAATTTGTTGACATACACAACTATTCTCTTTTTGATTCTATATTATTTTATTTATGTACTTTTGAGATAGAATCTTGCTATGTATTTTAGGCTGGGCCTTGAACTCACTATGTAGCTACACTGGCCTCAAATTTGTGGCAGTCCTCTGGTCAAAGTCCCCAAATGACTTTTTGTGAGGGAGGTGGTTTATTTTATTTTATTTTATTTTATTTTTTATTTTTTTATTTTTAAACAGGCTCTTGCTATATAATGTAGGCTGGCCTTGAACTCACTATCTAGCTCAGAGTGCCCTAAAACTTGCAGCAATCCTCCTACCTCAGTTGCCTGAGCCATTACAGGGATGCACCACTGTGTCCAGCTTTTCTGTTTTGAAAGGTCAGAGTGGAACTTTAGGAGAAGGAGCCCAAGACCGTATATGTCCTGTGTATCAGAGAGGTGGGGTGAACTTCAAACTGCACAGGTGAGAGAAAGGATAGAGTCAGGATTCTAGCTTATTTTTAAATTGGGAACCCTAGTTTCATTTGTGAACCCCAAAATGCACAGATGAAGCAATGATAGTGATCACCCCAACAAAACCTGAGAGAAACAGGCACTGTATGGCTAGGGAGGTTCCTTTGTGATTTTTTTTTTTTTTAAATTAACAGTGATTTTTCTCTGCTGGGATTATAGATGTATACTCAGAGGCTGAGGCAGGAGGATTGCCATGAGTTTAAGGCTGGCCTGAGCTACGGAGCAAGATTCTTGTCTCAAAAAACCTAAAGCAAATAAAAACAAGCAAACCATAGTGCTTTTCCATCTATCTTATTTGTACCCTTTTAGTTGATGGAAATTTAATTTGACCCAATATCTTGGATCTATTTTAAGAGAAAGACATTTATTGGCTTTTAATATCCTACATAAGTCCAAAGATTGAAGAAGCTCAGGTGATGTAACAAGGCCTCACTCCCGCTCTGCCACATGTCAGCCAGGGCTGCTTTTCTGTTCCTCTTCATAGAGCCTGGCATTCCAGGGCAGAGTCTGATTGTCCCAGCTTGGTTCCCAGGTCCATTCCTGGACACTTGGCCAGAAGAATGAGATACTCTGATTGGGACACTTGGGTGACAGCCCGTGGGGTAAACATGGGCAGAGAAGGACTCTTTAGAGCCAGCAGCATTTGCTTCCCCCAGGAATAGAGTACTGAGCAGGTAAATATAGCCCCGCTATATTGTGTATTCCGTATGTTTAAGGGAGGACATTTGGAAACCAGAATGTGTTTCAAAAGTATTCAGATACTGTTTACTGTATGTTTCTTGTGTGCCAGGCATCTGCCTTGGTGCTTTTCATGACTTATTTTGCTCCCTGGCACATAGCAGACACTCGCTAGACTCTTGAATTTTAATAGCCATCATGGTTTCATATTTATAAGGATAACTCATGTTCTATAGTTAAGGGAGATTTCAGTGAAGGAAATTGTTGAGTGACTCATCTTCTACTGAGTGGAAATAGAACCAATCGAACCTGAGCTTGTCTGTTCCAAATCCAGTGTGCTGGGCGCCCGTATAGGTGATTCATGTCTTCTTAGTCACCTGCTGAGGGACAGGAGACTTAGGAAAAGTGGTCAGGGAGAGGAGAGGGGGAAAGCGGGGACTGACTATACCTGGAAAGTACATGGGTAGACCATGGTATTAGCTTCCATTGCTATAATAAAACACTTAAAGTAGTTTAGGAAGAGGAAAGCTTATGTTGGCTCCAGTTTTAGTCTGTGGTTGGGTGGATTCATTGCTTGTGGGCTTCTAGTGAAGTAGAACATGGTAGCCCAGAGCCTAGGATGGAATGAGCCACTCAAGTCATGGCAATGGGGAAGTGGAAGAAAGACATCACAAGAGGGTGGGTCCCTGTAAGTCCCCTTTGAGGGGAAACCCCTATGACGTAAGATCTTCACTGGGCCTCAGTCCTCAAGGTCCCATTCCTAATAGCACCATGCTGGAATAAAACTTTTCGCATATGGGACTTCAGAAATATTCCATGTCCAAATATTGGTCTTCCAGGTTGTCTTGGTTTCCATCTTTGGTGTTTTTGGTAGCAGGAAGAGTCATTGGGCTTAAGAATGGGGAAGATCACCGAAAGGTTAGTCAACTTGCCTCAGGCTACACAGTAAGCAGGAGAGCCAGAACCCAAACCCAGAAATGCAACCCCAAACCAGGGTTGCTTAACCCCAACACTTTTGACAGTTTTTGTCTGTTTGCTTTTTGAGATAGGGCCTCACTGTGTGGTCCAGGCTGGCTTTATCCTTATGATCTTCCTACTTCAGCCTCCCAAATCTAGAAATTACCAGTGTAAACCATCATGCCTGGTCCACTTTTGACATTTGGAGTAGGTAATTCTTTGTTGAGAGGGCTGCCTTGGCTATTGTAGCATTTATCTCTACCCAGTAGATGTCAAGGGCTATCACTAGTTGTGAGGTTTTTTTTTTTTAAAAAAAGATCTCCAGACACTGTCAAATGAGGTGCAAAACCATGCTCAGTAGCAAATCACTGCTCTAGAGCTTGTGTTTCTAACGTTAGTGTGCCGTCCCAGACCTTCCTGTAAGATAACTGGCCAATAATTCTCTTTATATAACTCCAAGAATAAGTGAAAGCAGCCATAATTGGTCTTCCAACTTCCTTCTTCTTCTTTTTTTTTTTTTTTTAATTCAAAGTAGTGCTGAGAATTGAACCTAGGGCCTTATCTTTGTAGGCAAATTCTCTACCACTGAGCCACATCCCCAGCCAACCCCAGCGCCCGATGTGCCCTGTTACAGTGTTCTCCGCAGTATAGCCACATCTCTTCAGAAAGAACATCAGATTGTCATGCTCCTTCCTACATTGCTTCATTGGCTTCTTTGCATGCTGAGGACAAAATCTACCCTCCTGTGTTGCTGACATAGGCCTATCTGACTGGTCCTGCCAACCAATCAGCTAGATCCCAGACCCCTTGCTCCTCTGACTCAGTATCCATGAACTGCTTGGCTTCTTCCTATCCCTTTCTGGGCACAGCATATTAGGGATAGGGCAGGCTGGGGAAAGAGCTCAGTAACACAAGTGCCTGCCTGGAAAGCACAAGGTCCTGAGTTCGATTCATGGTACCAAAAAAAAGAAAAAGAAAAAAGAAACCCGTGTTAGGGGTATGACATTTTATCAGCATGTCTAGGGACAGGAGTATAACTGACCCTCACTGAGAGCTGATAAAGGTAGAGAATGTGTTGGGGTCAGGACAAAATCTCTGCTGAAGCTTGCACTCAGAAAATCAGGCTGCCTGTGGGGGCCTGGCTGTGTGTGCCACGCTTGAAGGAGGAAAGCAGAGCTATGGTGATTGTCCGGCATGAAATTTCATTTTCTGAGAAGGAAACTTGTCGTCCTCTGTGTAACTCTGAGTGATTCTTCATTTTAAAGTGATTTTTGTTTTGAGGATATAGGAAAGCTATACGGCTAGATTTATTTGTAACTGGAATAGAAAACACAAGGACCACTTTCTTTTCCATTACTTTAATGATGCTCAAATGTTTTCATCCTGCGAAAAGGGTATATTTTTACTACCCTGTAAGCACCAAGGCATAAGCAATGTTTTTGGCCGTTTGTCCCAAAATTTCACTCTTGCAGGACAAGGAGGAGGGTGAAACTGGGCAGAGAACCAACAAACTAGGAGGCGTTAAGCACCTAAATTAACAACACCTAGATTTGTACAACATTTCAGGATGTTGATGAGGTATTATTCCTTTTAGGCATAGAATGAAGCTTCAAGGATACTCCAGGTCACTGAGCTAGCAGAGAGGATGTTTGTCCACCTGACCTGAGTCAGTCATGGTGACTTCCTGCTTCCTGTCACCCAGCCTTGTCCAGGTTCTTCTTCACTCCTGGATGACCCATCCACACTCACTCTGTTTCTCACACTCTTACCTCAATCTGTGTCACCACGAGTTCTTTGGTTGCTTACCTGAGACGACTCAAAAAGCACACACAAGAGAAGACCAGGGTGGAACACATGGACTAGGGAAGCCTACAGAACCAGGTGTGGAGCAGCCCAGGATCAGGCCCCTCTGGGAGACAGAGGCGGCTCAGAGACAGGGTACTCATCTCTCTGGCATGGATACGGCTGCTGGAGTAATGTTTCACCTTTTGGCCACCTGGTTCCCAACAGAGCAGAAACACCTCCTCGGTGTGATATGGGTCACAGACCTGTGTCTTAGTAGGGTTGGACGGGAACCCTGATGGAAGAGCCCCTCACAGCCTGGCAGTGGACGCGGGTCCCAAGCATGGTGATCCTACCACAGGGGAGTGAGTCCTGTCAAAGTATCCCAGTGTCCACTCTGTGTCTATGTTCACTGCACAGATTCATGCCTTTATGTATTTGTAGTTAGAGGTCTCTGTCTGAATGTCATCAAGTCACCCTGAGATGTGGCATCTCCTTCTGAAGCCCTCTTCCTCCTTTGACTTTCCTACTTGTGTTGATGGAATTGGTACTGGCACCAGACTGGAACTGGAGTCTGAGGTCATGTTTATTCTTTCCTTCTCCTATCTGCTTCCTGGTCAGGTGCAGAGCTGTCAGCTATTCACAACAGTGGCTTGAATCCTCCCCTTCTTTCATCTCGTGGCCCCTCCTCCAGGTCACCTTGTTGTTACGTGGACCCTTAACTTTCCTTGTTTGTGTTGTGTTCTAACCTCTAGATCTTTTCTCTTTGATGGGAATTGCTGCTGAATCAAAGCACCTCCCAAGCATGTGGCCACCACCCAGGCTCAGAACACTTGGCCCCTGCCCATCATGAAACACTGCCACCGTTGTTCATGTATATCTCTAAATCTTCAAAATGAAACCTGCCGTCATATAGATGGTAACATAATCTTATTGAAGTAGAGAAATTGCTGTGGTTTGACTGTGTCTCCCAAAATTTCATGTGCAGTGAAGTTAATCTCAAAATTCATATATTAATAGACTTGAGGATGGGATTTTGGGAAGTAGTTAGGGTTAGGTAAGTTCATAAGGGTGTCTCCCATGACAGCATTAGTGGTTATGAGTGCAGTTGCTCTGCCTGTCCATAAGGCACTCTTCACCATGCTGTAATGCAGCAGGAAGGCCCTCACCAGACCCCGTGCTGTGCTCTCAGGCTTCCCATCCTCTAGAATAGTAAGCTAAGTAAACTTCAGCTCTTTATAAATCATCCAACCTTGGATATTTTGTAATACCAATAGCAAGTGGACTAGAAGAAAACATGGACCATATAAGAGTAACTTTAACTGTCTTATAGAGATTGAGTAAACTCCTCAAACCAAGTCTCAGTGCAAGGATTTGAACCACGCAGTTTGACTCCTGACTATGCAGCTTTTGCCCTGCTCCTACATTGTTCATTGGACTAGGTGCAGTGTCTTCCTGGGGACTTTGAAAGCCCTACCCAGTGTGACTGCAGACTCGCTGTCCAGCCCTGGTTTTTTTTTTTTTTTTTACTTCCTTTTGCATATCCTGAATTCTAGTCAAATTGGGCACAGTAAAGTATTAGGACAAATAAGAGTGACCATCCTGAATATTATACTATGAAAAACATCATGACATGAAAATGTTGAATCAGCTATAGAGTGGCCAACTCATACTTGTCACCTAGACTCTCATTTTACTAAATTTGCCATACTTAGCAACTGCTCATTCTTCTTATCTCTGTCTCTGTCTGTTTCTCTCTCTCTCTCTCTCTCTCTCTCTCTCTCTCTCTCTGGTTCACCTCATTTTTCTGATTTTTTTTTTTTTTATGTACTTGGTACAGGGTCTTGCTAGGCAGCTCAGACTCAAATTCATAGCGATCCTCCTGTTTCAGCCTCCCCAGCATTAGGATTACAGGCGCGTGCCACCATGCCTGGTTTTGATTGCTGGCACATTGTGCCCAGGCTTTTGGGGTTGGCATGGCATGTGGTACTGGGGATCGAACCCTGGTCCCTGAACTTGCCTAAGCAGGTGCTTAGTCCACTGAGTTATCTCACTGGCCCCTCTGATACATTTTGAGTACACTTTACCCCAGGTGTTTCATGTACATTCCTTTCGTATGCATTTCTGGCCCATCCTATGCTTTCTCAAGTCCTTCCATATTCACCTTCAATTCTACCCAGGTCTTCACCTGCCCCTCACCATCTGTGCATTCTCCTAATGAAAGTTCCTTCATTCTTATGGGGGATGAAAGCACAGAAGACAAGTTTGGGTGTCCAAGCTTGTCCTGGGAGGCAGATATCCATATAGTCCATAGACCCATGCAGAGTGTATCTGTAGTATTACCATTCCTGTTGGGAATGGAGAAGAAAAAAATGTCTAAAAGACTCCCTGAAGTTGGGCATGGTGGCACACTCTGTAATTTTAGCAGTCTGAGAGGCTGAGGCAGGAGGATAACAAGTTTGAGCCCAGCCTGGGCAACTTAGTGACTTAGTGAAAAAGTCAGCCTCAAAAAACAAACAAACAAACAAGTAGTGAGACCCTGATCACCCTGTAGACCCTTCCCCAAAATACAAAACAAAGACAAACAAACAAAACAAAAACAAAGAAAAAGTTAATAGGCTTTGGGATATGGCTCAGCATGAAGCCTTGGGTTCAATCCCATGAGGCACTAAGACAAGAAAAAAAGAAGAGAAAAGATTCTTTGAAGGGAGTGATGACGGAAAGCTGAGGAACATTGTTCTAGGTCTTTATGGTGAACCTTTTAGAGCTTTCAGTGATACAAACACCCTGCTGCGGCTCTCATGCACAGGTTCGTCGCCACTGCTCTAGGGCATCTTTTATGTGGCCACGTGTGGACAATCATATAGGTAATTTGGTATTTTACTAAATAACTCTATGTAATGAGTGGCTTTGATTCTGGGATTGTCCTCAAATACAGACCTTTCAAGTACAAAGATTTTTGCCTATTGAGGCCATGATAAATACATGTATCCCTTGTGTAAGAGGAGCAGGGAAATAGGTAAAAGGGTAGAGAATCAATGTAGGGAAACTAGAAACTGGCATAATTCAGTGGTAGGGGGCCATTGGGGTTTGGTGGCATTGGGACAGGCATGAGCTCCAAGATGGGTACACTAAAAAATGCCCCCCCCCCATGCTTTCCGATGCAGAGCTCTGCCTCCTGTGGGTGTTTTCTTATATATGGTAAGGATTTTACAGATGTGACTGAGTTAAGGATCTTAGATGGGGATAATTAAGTTGGATATCGAGGTGGGGGGTTGGTACAATATTGAGTGGGGTTTGTAAAAGAGGCTGAGGGAGACTGGAGGTGCACAAGGGAGAGGGTGACGTGGACACGACAAAGAGAGCTGGAGAAACTGGCCTTGAAGTGACATGGTCAGCAGCTGGTAAATCCGGGCAGCCAACAGGAGTCCGAAGCAGTGAGGAGTAGCCTCTCCTCTGGGCCCTCAGCCGGGAGTAAGACCCTGCCTACACTGTGGTTGGAGCCTAGCAGTACTGATTCGGGATGTCTGCTCACAAAACTGAGAAAATGAATTTGTTGTTGGAAGCCACAATTGGTGATGGTTTGCTGCAGGAGCCCCAGGAAGCTGGCTATCACATGGTGCAACTGGTGCATGCAGAATGAAGGAAGTTTATGCATCAAATTGTAGCATTTTGAGGCTGCTTTGTCTGCAAACAATGGTACCCACTTAAAGGAAAATGGGCTTGCCAGAGAGTGTGGGTAGGGATAGTTGAGCAGGCCTAGGATGGAGAGCATTGGCATGACTTGGCTGGAGGTGGAGATTGTCCACCCGAGTGGACATACAAGGAGCATCTAGTCAGGGAGGACGCAGCAGGTGAGAGGTAAAGAGCAGGGCCATCCATCCCCAGGGAGGGATGAGTGAGTGTTCACCAGTAGTCACACTTCCGTTTTGCTCTTTTAAAAAATTTTTTGATTTTAGGGTCTCACTAAATAGGGTCTCACTATATAGTCGAGGCTGGCCTCAAACGTGTGTCAATCCTCCCATCTCAGCCTCCCACCTGCTGGGATTGCAGATGTGTGCGACCATGCCCAGCGAGCTTTGCCCATTCCATACATGTGCCTTTCCTCTCTCGGGGACTTTGGGAGACCAAGAGGTTGGCAGAGTGTTGACTGCCAGTCA
>NW_004524795.1:475652-476504 GCF_000260255.1 Octodon degus
ACCTTGTTCATGCATTGTGATTTTCTCTGATTTTCGCTTGCACCATGGCTGGCTGTCTTGTTCTTTATCATGGATACTGAAACAGTAAGTTTTTTTCCTTCAAGATGTTCTGTCAAGTCATTTCAAAGCAGTGCTTCTCTCTGGGTGTGCTAGACATCCATCCTTTTCCTTTGCTCTGTGGGGTTTTTCATGGCTTTCCAGTTGGCTTTCTTCTCTTAGTTATTTCTCTCCAAGCAAGGTGATGCTTGCTTACTCAGTCTTCTAGAATGTTCAGCTCCCAGCCATTTGCTTCCATCCTTTTCGGGGACTTACGTTCTTTGTGTTTCAATGAGAGGTGGTCATTCACCATTGCATGGAAAGTGTCCTGCTTTAGGAGTTATGTCCAGTGATCACAGATAAAATGAGTAGGAAAGGATGACAGTCGGTAAGGAGATTGCATTCTCAGGAGGGCTGGGTAGTCAGTTCCTGAAACACCTTGTGTGTGCGCCTGCTGGAGCTGCTTGCCATGCAAGCAGAACAATCCCCAGCATGTGGAGATCTGTCACTCTCTGCCCCTGGGGATGGAAGACCCTGAAGAAATGGTCGGAGTGCTAAGAACGGGGCCACTCCATCCCTGCCCTCAGTGGCTGAAACTATTTCCAGGAGAGGACATCTCTTCTGAGTGAGCGTGACTTTTATCATGACATTGACTCATGCTCCGAGAGGGGTGGGGAGGCTGCAGGAGACTGAGAGGAAGCCTGGGCTTGTGGTTGTGGACCCAGAAAGCTGCTGCCATGACAGCCACTTGTTAGCCATTGCTCCTGTCCCTGGATGTCCCAAGCAAGGCTGCCAGCAATGAAAATAAAGAGACAG
>NW_004524795.1:476784-477700 GCF_000260255.1 Octodon degus
CATCTAAGGAGAGGGTATGTGGGAAATGGGGAAGGGTCACGTTCAGTAAAACAAGGGTCCTTGGTATCTTGTGCCATAAATCCACCAATCCACCCATTTCTTTGCTTGCTTTGTTTTCTCTACCCTCTTCTCTTCTCCATACTCACTCCCTCCCTTTCCTTCTTCCATAGACTCAAGTGCCTGCTACTATGCCTGGTTCAGTGGTGCCATGAGGAGCTAACTCCTTGTGCGTAAGAAAATAACAGTCAGGAGCCAGGGAGATGGCTCAGTAGGATAAGCGCTTGACTGGCAAACGCAAGGATCTGAGTTCAGTCCCCGGTTCTGCAAAAAAAAAAAAAAAAAAAAAGGAAAAAAGAAAAAGAAAATAACAGTCAAATGTATACAGCCAGCTTTTCTCTCCTGGTTCTGCCTCCGTAGATTAAATCAACTATGGATTCAAAATATTAGAAAAAAAAACTTGCCTCAGTACTCAACACACACACAGATTATTTTTTGTTCTTTATCCCCTAGACAATAGAGTATAGTGTTATAAGTAAGCTAGAGATGACTTCAGATGCACAGGTGGATGTGCATGGGCTTCGTGCAAATGTGCTAACATTTTTTTATGAAGGAGTTGAGCATCCCTGTATTTTGATATCTTCAGTGGTGCTGAGGCCTGGGACCCGATACCCAGGTGTGCTGTGGGATAGGCATTCTCATTTGCTCTCCTGATGCCTCTCTCATGCGGTGCTATGTGCCAGCTTCCCTGCCAGCTGCCACGAGCCACACCAGTCCCTGTTCTCAGGGAGCTCACATTCTGCTGGGAGGGGCTGTTGGACAACAAACAAGTCAACAGACAGCTGGCACTAGTGTTCCCTGAGCGATGAGGGGTAATTTAGGAGGAAGGAGGTGCTCCCCTTTAGATAAGGTGGTCAGG
>NW_004524795.1:477885-483079 GCF_000260255.1 Octodon degus
TTTCAGTCCAAAGGCACCACAGTGGTTAAAGTGGGTGTGGCCTAGTGCATCAATTTAAGGGGGACACTCTGCTTTTTAATGGGGATAGAAAGAGGTGAGAGAGACGCAGGAGTCATCCTAGTGGGGGACAAGGGTAGCTGGAAACATGGAAGGGGTGGAGAAGGAGGGATATGGTAAGGTTTGAGGCATGTTTTGGATGTAGAGTCACTAAGATGTGCTAGTGGTTTTAGGGGTGTGGGGCAGAGGGACTGAGGGAAATCTAGGGCAAGTCCAGTGTTTTTGCAGAACTGTAACTCGTAAATGATTTGGAGGAAAAATTCAGGGTTACTGAAGTTTGTGTTACAGGTGCTTAACCTGGTGTGGGGTGCACTGGGCGTGGGGCATTCCTGAAGAAGTGACATTTAAGCTGATGAGGTATTAAGGACTGTTAGTGCCCTTTGGGTGGATTTCTTCCCATAAAATAATGAGTGAGAGGTGAGGTGCTCATGCTAAAAACGCAGTGGTAACAGCTAAAAATACCTGCTTTATTCCTGAGAGTCTGAAGAGAAGAAAAAGTGTCATTAGGGATCCCATCGATGCGAAGGCTTTTGAGGTCTGGAGAGCCTGCAGTGTAAGAGTTGGGCCACCGATATGCCGCAGAGGTAGGGCGTGGGCCGATGCCCGACCTGGCAGTACCTGCTGTGTCTGCCTCTCCGTGGAGCAGGCCTTGCCTGGTGGGGTCAGCCTTCCTTACGAAACTGAGGGTGGATGTGGGATTGTGGGGTAACTCTCAGGCCTCTCTCTGCTAAGATTTTCCCACTTTGGTCTTCTCTGCACCCCCCTGTATTGTTTATTTATTTATTTTTTTTGGCAGAACCGGGGATTGAACTCAGATCCTTGAATTTGCCAGTCAAGTGCTTATCCTACTGAGCCATCTCCCCGGCCTCCACCCCCCTGTATTGTAATACTGGAGATTGAACCCAGATTACACCCAGGGCCTCGTGTGTGCTAGGCGTGGGATAGTCCACTAACCTACACCTCCAGTCTCCCTTAGTGTCTTTTTAAGGAATGGCCTTTTGTCTTTGGCTTGAGGAAAGATGAAGGGACAGTAATAATGCTGGAGGTTATGGACTATAGAAAATTATGATTATTATCACAACCTAAAAATGCCTACAAGCTTAATAACAGAGGATTGTTGCTATGTTGGAGTAATGGCTGGAGGGTGTGTGTGTGTGTGTGTGTGTGTGTGTGTGTGTGTGTGTGTGTGTTTTCCAGGTTCTTCATGTCATTTGTAGCCCTTATTCCAAGAAAGTTGAATCTGTTGTCTCCATTACAGGCAGCATTCCCTTTTAGGCAGTGGACATCCATCCATCCATCCATCCATCCATCCATCCATTCATGCATGATCCATCTATCCATCTTCTTTTTATTTCTTTATTTTTGGTGGTGTGAGACAATATCTTGCTGAGTAGATTAGGCGAGCCTTGAACTTGAGATTTAGCCAAGGTTGGGCTTGAACTCACAGTGATAACCCGGCCTCAGCTTTCTGGCTGCTGGGATTACAGGTGTGCACCACCACACCCAGCCAGGCCAAGTATATTTTTAAAGCCTTTTTCAGAACAGATCTTGGAAAAGTGAAGCCATGCGTAGGTACTGTCAGGATGATCGCTGTCTGCATAGACATAGCCTACTGTCCAGTGAGCAGGTCAGCTTGGCCAGGTCTAAGTTGTAAGACGTGTGTATATCCAGCACAGTGAAAGGGCATGGGGTCGAGGCCCAAGCCTGGGCCCATTTTTTAGCATCTGCAGCAGGTTGCAGTTCTGACTGTTAGTATCAACTGAGTGGCAGATTAGCTTTAAAAGTAAAGTAATTTGAAAAAGAGATCAAATACCTCAGGGAGATAGGTTTTGACCACTGAAAGGCAGTGGGACAATTTTCTGTCCCCTACAAGTGCGTGGGGTCAGTAGCCCAGGACAGCAAATGCCTTGGAGGGGGTGGTGAGGATGAAAGACCCTCTCGGGCTGTGTTTTGGGTGCTGTGATATACTGGTGAAATAGCCAGGGTTTTCCTCACGGGTGCAGCGGATTCCGTCCTCACTGGGATCCGCTCACTCTTGGTTCCTCAACCTTTTGAGAAACGGGTGTAGCTTCCACCCTCTCCATTGCCTCTTAGGAAAATAATTTCTGTGGCAGCCAGTCATGAAGGTCAACTTGACTGATTTGAGAGATGCCTGGGAGTTTTGTAAAACACACTTCCGGGTGTGTTGGAGCGGGTCTTGGCATGACAATGGGGACTCTGTCCATCCCTGGTTGTTTCCTTTATGGAGCCCTTCCTCAACTCCTGGGATGCCAGGTGTTGAGCAGCTCCTGCCATGGTGACCCTGTGTCAGTTACTCTGAATCCTCTGTGACAGTGAGCAGAAATAAGACCTCTCTCCCATAAGCTGTAGGTGTCAGGTATTCTGGCCCGGTGGTGAGAAAGCTGACCAGTCATTTCCTTTGCTCCTTAAATCTAAAACGAGGGCCGAAGATGTGAGCCATTGAGTGCGTGCTTAGCATGTGCAAGGCCTGAGGCTCCATCTTCAGTACCAAAAAATAAATCAAATAAATCAACTCAGCCTATTCTATGGTGTTTTTTTTTTTTTTTTTTTCTCCTCCCAAACCACACATTTCTTGCTACCTGGCACAGATTTGGGGCTCAAACTAAAGGTCACATCTCTGAGCCAATTTAATATAATGCAGTCTAGGAGAAAAATGCTGCTTGGTTTTAGGAGGCTGAGAAGAAATAAAAAATGAAGAAGTCAACAAAAAAATATCCTTTTTCATTTGTTTGCGTAAATGTGAAACCGGGATTTGGAAATTACCCAAAGACAAAAATACATCCTACAGGCCGATTTATGCGTAGGTAAGCAGTGAGAGAAGGTGGAAGGAGGATTTTAAGGGAAGCAAGGTAGCAAGGGACCCTGCAGAGTCCCCGCAGACTCCCGCCCCGGGCTGTCTGGCACCGACCGCTCTCTCAGTTCTCCCAGGTGGAAATCAGTGAGAGGCAACCATCAGAATCGAATGTCAGTTTAAACATAAAATCCTGGGGGTAGCCGGGCGGACAGGGTTTTAGCTCTGTCGTAGAGTGCTTGTCCAGCGTGTGTGAGGCCCTGGGGTTTGATTCTCAGTGCTGCAAAACAAATAAAATCCCCATTGGCATCAATTTTCAAAAATCACTGTGACCTTCTCGTAACCTCTATCCATCCTGATAACCTAGTGGACGGACTAGCAGCTGGCAGATGGGCCCACTCCCCTGGGAAGGGCCCCTCCGCCCACATTCCTGCCAGTCTCTGGGTTTTCCTTTTTTGCTTGTTTAGTGGAAAACCACTCAGGTAGGACTAGCAGCGCTTGCCACAGGGCCTTGGGTCCTGATGCCTGTTGAGCCATCCCAGCTGACGGCCAGTGGTGGAGATGCAGACTACAGGGCCAGGCTGCCACCAGGGAACTGTGTTGAAGCCCCAAGGAACTGGGGGCAGCTGTTTGGATGCATTTAACACACAGTGTGCCAATCCTATATGTCTTGGAGAAAATGGCCCATTATACAATTAGGGGAATAAAACTGGAACACCTTACAGGGAATATAGAAGTTGTGCTTCACTTTTAGAGATCCTGGTTGAACTCCAGGAGGGTCATATTTATAAGAATTGAAAAATATAAATAAACAGCAGGGCGTGGCGGTGCACACTTGTAATCCCTACACTCAGGAGGCCGAGGCAGGAGGATCTCTGTGAGTTCAAGGCCAGCCTGGGAGCTGCATAGCAAATCCCTGTCTCAAAAAGACAAAAAATAAAATGAAAAGCATATAAATAAATGATATGCACAGCTACCATGAAACAAGCAATGCCTCACTTGTACTAAGGATCACAGGAGTGAAGATTAGTTCAGATTTACTTTGTTAGGATGAGGTATGCATCCTTCAGCGAGTTACGTACGCTCTCTTCGCTTCCACTTCCCTTGTACTGGCTGGTGTGTGCAGTAGTTGGACGCACATGTGCTCAACCTCAGGATGATGCCCAGCTCCTGGTAAATGCTGTTTCCATGTCAGCTACTATTACTGTTAGCTGCTATTTTCTGACCTCTACTTTTTTTCTTCATCCTTTCGATAAAGGCTGGGGGACTTTCTACAGTTCTGATATCTGTACGAGCCTTTTCTCACTGACCTTTGAAATAGAATCTCTAGGAATAAGGACATAGAAAGCTGTCTGAGTGGCTCTGGGGCACAGGAAGACTGACAACCAGAGGACACGATGGTCCCCAAAGCACTTAAGCTCGCCAGTTGGCACACTGCGTTTCCATCTGTGGGGCAGATAGTGTCCCTTCCCAGACTCGGCGCTAATGTGGGGCTAAACTGTCTTCTTCACCTGTAGCCTTCATTGCTTTTTCATTGCTGAGACAAAATACCCAACACCTACTGTTAAAAGAGGGGAGGTTGGGCCGGCCAAATAGCTCAGCGGATTAAAGTGCCTGCAAGCAGGCACAGGGGCCGGGGATTCGATCCTCGTGCCTGCCATGCCAGCTCAGCACCCGGGGTATGCTGAGACTGCAATTGAGTTTGGGCGTGGTGGCGCACGCCTGTAATCGCTGCTCTTGGGAGGCTGTAAACAGGTGGATCAATACAAGTCTGATGTAGTAGTGAGACCCTGAACACCCTGTAGACCCTTCCCTAAAATACAAAAAAAAAAAAAAAAAAAAAAAAGAAAGAAAGAAAGAAAGAAAGAAAAAAGGGAGAGGTTTATTTTGGCAGGTGTTCTGGGGATGCCAGTTCCAGGTAGATGGGGTGGCACAGGGGCATGGTGAGGCAATAGCAGCTCACCTCCCAGTACCAGGAAGCAGCTTGAAGGGAGCAGTGGAAGAGGGTGACCTGCCTCTTCTGGTGGCCCTCACCTATAGCGCCCACAGCCCACCTCCTCCCAAGAGCACCCCTAGGAAGCTTTAGAGCGATCTACATAGAAACCCTGGCCCCTGTTTTTGTTTAGGTGAAAGTCTTCAACATAAAATTAACCGTTTTTTAAAAAATCCTTTTTTTTCTTCCTTTTTTTGAGACAGGATCTTTGCTGCTGCTGCTGCTGCTGATTCTTCTTCTTCTTCTTCTTCTTCTTCTTCTTCTTCTTCTTCTTCTTCTTCTTCTTCTTCTTCTTCTTCTTCTTCTCCTCCTCCTCCTCCTCCTCCTCCTCC
>NW_004524795.1:483204-500253 GCF_000260255.1 Octodon degus
CTTCCTTCCTTCCTCTTCTTTCTTCCTCCTCCTTCTCTTCCTTCTCCCTCCTTCTTCCTCCTTTTTCCTTCCTCCTCCTCCTCCACCTCCCCCCTAGTACTGGGTATCAAGCTTGGCCTTGTACTTGCCAGGCAGGTGTTTATGCCACTGAGTCATACCCCTGGCCTTGAGACAAGGTCTTGCTATGCTGTCTAGGCTGATCTTGAACTCCTGGGCTCAAGCTACCCTTCTGCCTCAGCCTCTCAAGTACCTGGGATTATAAGTGCACACCACCATGACTAGCTAAATTATCCTATAAAAGCTGTAAAGCTTTTATATGATAATATAACAGTGATTATATGATAATATAACTATGACAATGCTGAGCAACCCACACTGCTTGATACCTCGTAATCCGTTTTAAGATCCAAAACAATAACCTGGTACCTAGCAAGTTCTCGTGCTTCCCCCTCTTCTGCCAGCCCCTGGCCATCACTAATTTGCTTCCTGTCTTTTTAGTTTTTTTCTATTCTGAGTATCTCTCATAAAGGGAATTATGCAGTGTGGGATCTCTGTGCCTGGAGTCTTGCTGAGTTTTTAGCATCCTGCTTGCCAGGCTCCTTCCCATCGTCTCAGGAGTCCACTCCTCTTCACAGCCGAGTTATGTGCTACACTGTAGATCTACCATTCTGTTTCCCCGCTGATCTGTTGAAGGGCATTTGGGTGGTTTCTGTATTTGGCTCTTGGGAACAGGGCTGCTAGAAAGACCATTTACATCTGAGCATCAGTCGAACAGTTGTTTTCAGTTCTTCTGGGTATGTACCTCGAGGGGAATTGCTGGGAATGGATATGCGGTGGTAATTCTGTATGTAACTTTTCAAGGGACCTCCAAGCTATTTACACATGATGACACTTTCATTTTTCTTCTTTGTCCTCACAGATCTTCCTTGACTTGTCCCCACTGCCTGAAACAGAGCAACACCTTTGATCCCTTCCTGTGCGTGTCCCTTCCCATCCCCTTGCGCCAGACGAGGTACGTGAGAGCGGCTGCTTGCCCAGGGCCCTTGGTCTCCTCTTGCTGGTTGCCAACAGGGTCCATCTGACCTTGAACCTGTCCCTTTTCTGTTTTGCTTTTCACTGAGCCTTTCTTTCTCTAGAAACCAGCCGCATTGCCAGGTGACATTCGGTGATTGAATGTGACAGAGTAAAAGGGAGCTGCAGCCCTTCTTCAGCAGGGAAAATGAGCCCTGAGGCCACAGAACTGGGTCTGACCCTGGGCTGTGTAGCATGCTGCTGCTGGTGTCGCTCTTCAGTCCTCTGGGGGCTGGAGAAGGCCCCTTGGCTAGGCAGGGACAAACCAGAGCCAATTGCTCACCACCTCCTTTTCTTGCTTTATTTCAAAATTCTTTTTCTTCTTGGTGAAGATGTGGGAAAATGATTTCTTGAAGGAACAAAGAAAGGGGACAGGATTGTTTTGGGAGAGGAGAGAAAGAGGCAAGATTGGATATCTACATGGTATGCTCTGCCGGGCAAAAGTCAGAAGTGGGTCCTGCCGCCGCAGCCTAGCAGAAGCCAAGGCACAGCAGTGCTGTGGAGGCGGCTGGCCAGGGTCACAGCTCGAGTGCCAGGGAGCTCCTATGTGGGAGCTGTCCCTGCATTGTGATGGCCGTGGTGACCTCCGTGTCCTTAAGTGCCCTGTCTCCTGCCCTCCACTTGTCCACTGTCTCTGTCTTCAGGATGCATCAGACCTGATGTCTTTATAAAGCCCTTCCTGACGGCTAACATCTCTCCCTCTTTTTTTTTTTTTCTTTTGTGCTAGAGATTAAACCTAGGGCCTTGAACATGCCAGGCAAGCTATCACTGAACTAGATATTCCTTTTTAAAATTTTCTTTGAGACAAGGTCTCACTAATTTGCACAAGTGGTGCTTGCTTTGGCAGCATATATGTGAAGCTGTGCAGGCTGAGCCCTAAGCTGTTGTCTTTGCCTCAGCCTCCAGATAATTAGATTACAGGCATGCTACTGTGCCTGGTTTAACCTCCCTTTCTGTTCTGAAATCCTGTGCTGTCTATACCACCCTTGTAACTTACACAATGTGACACAACTTGTGCTGCTGTAGGAGGATGTCTATTGATAACTGAAAGTTGGCCTATGCCTCGTGGTGCAGTGGTTAAGGGTGCTGCCATGGGGACAGTTTGCCTGGGATCAAATCCAGGCTTTCTGACCTAACTGAGGATAAGAAGAACAGCAACCAGAAGACTGGGGTGGGCGAAATAGGAGGAAGTGGAAGTTGAGATGCCCAAGGAAAATTTTCCATTAAGGAAAGTAGAAAATTGTCAGTAAGGTTGACTTGTTCTTGAAGAAGCAGTTTGTCTGCTTTATTTTTCAAACTTTAAAGTTTATTTTTGTTGAATTTTTACCCATAAGCCTCTGCTGACAGTTGCGATCAGAGCTCTATATAATAATTCTTAATCAAATCCTTTCTATTTTCAACCTGGAAAATCAGTTTAGGAGATTTGACTCTCTACTTCCCCCTGGTGGGAGCATGCCCAAAGTGCAAGGAGCCAACCCGAAGCCAAGATGGTGCCAATGAACTCAAGCTCCTGCCAAGGTGCTGGTGAGAGTCTGTAAGAATGTGGCCCCTTTTTGTTTTTCAGGTTCTTGAGTGTCACGTTAGTCTTCCCCTGTAAGAGTCAGAGGTTCCTGCGGGTTGGCCTGGCTGTGCCAATTCTGAGCACGGTGGCTGCCCTGAGGAAGCTGGCAGCGGAGGAAGGCGGAGTCCCTGCAGAGGAGGTGAGAGGGGATTGCACTGGGGCCTGGCCCCGGGGGCAGGATGCTGACCGGCCTGCAGCCTGTGCTGATCTGTGGGTACCAGGTGACACTACGGTTTCTGTCTGATTCCTAGTCCCTCGTGTTGACTTCTCCTTGCCCCTTGTGGGGTAACCATGAAGGACACCGGCCTTTCTAGAAGGTGGTTGTGATCGATAGTTTCAACAGCAGCTGACCTCAGTTATGCTTGTCAAGTGTTGGACACTGTGCGGTGATTTTTTCTTTTTCTTTTTTTAATGTACATCAGAGTCTCCCCACGCAGCTCGGACTCACAGTGATCCTTCTGTTTTCAGCCTCCCCAGCGCTGAAGTGCTTGGATTGCAGGCATGTGCCACTATGCTGGCTCAGCATGCCTGGGGGCAGGGCTAGTGTGGCATGTGGTGCCAGGGATTGAATCTGGTCCCTGCACTTGTCCAAGCAAGTGCTTACTCTGCTGAGCTATCTCGCCAGCCCTTGCAGTGACCTTTCTAATCATTTCCATAATCATTTCATGCCAGCCACTGGGTAAAGTAGACATTACAATTGTCCTCATTTTGCTGGTGAGAAAAAGACATCATAAAGAGTTAAGGCACTTGCCAAAGGTCACTCAGTGAGGACGCAGCGGTCAGGGTTTGAACATAGGTGGTTTGTTTTCAGAGCCAGAGCTATGACTTTGTAATTTCACTTGTGAGAATATAAACCAGGCTTCTGAAGGGGCAATAAATGAAATATAGGGGATGGGGAGATAACTTGGTGGTCTAAGCACATACTTGGCAAACTCAAAGACCCGGGTTCAATCCCTGGTACTGTATGATGTACCAGCCCCAGAACCCCGGGTGTGGTGGTGTATGCCTATAATCCTAGCACTGAGGAGGCTGAGACAGGAGGATCACTGAGTCTGAGCTGCGTAGTAAGACCCTGTACCAAATAGATAAATAAACAAATGATTATTTTTTTATTTTTTTTTAATTTTTTTTTTTAACATTTATTTAGTGTGTGTGTGTGTGTGTGTCCAGCTCAGCCCACCAGGGGGCGCAGCTGGCTGGCATGTGGTGCTGGGGGATCGAACCGCGGTCCCTGTGCTTTGCCAAGCTTGTTCCAAGTAGGTGCTTTAGACCACTGAGCCATCTCTCCAGCCCCGATTATTTTTTTAAATAAATGAAATACAGTTACTGAGAGAACTGAGGATGTCTGACATGGGGAAGGTGGGGGGCTATGCTCTTTCATGTTTGTTTTTTCAAGGCATTTTGGTGAAGGGTTGGGTTCACCATGCCTGGAGGGGCTCCCATGACATGATGGGCAGAGGCAATGGTGGGGACAAGCCAGATGGCAGAGTGGGGGCTCTGCGGAGGTTCTCACTGTGATGTAGTTACTCTGTAGCTCTCTGTCCTTGAGCAGGTAAGTGATTGGCGGCCCCTCTGTTTCTTTACCTTTTATGCTTCTCTGGCTACCTCATTGGTTAAAAAATTTTTTTTAACCTTTTTGGTTAAGGTGTAACCTGCTTACAACGCAGTGTGGTATCCTGAGGCTGTAGTTTGTTGAGTTTTACACCTGTCTATGGCCCTATAGTCGCCGTGATTACTGAGCCTAACACCCCAGCCCCCTCCTGAGCCCCGTCCCCCAATGCCTTTGACCTCTAGATAGGTTTCTCATGAGGATCTGAAAAAAGGGGAAAATATGTGCTTTCTAAATTCTCAAAGCACACCAAAGTGCACTAGGGGACCTATTTATGTGTATGAGAGAGAAAGAGAGACAGAGAGAAGCAAAGTGGTAGACATACATTTTTTGAGGGGGTAAATAGAAATTAAAAAAAAAAACAGAGGTCTATCCAAAAGAGGTAGAATTTGAATACACGTAGGACTATTAGGAATGTGTACAATGGGACATGTTTGTTTGGTGAGATAGAAATCTCTGGGGATGTTTATATGAATATTTTGACTAGAACTTAAATTTATCTTGATATTTTGTTTTAAAAATGGCAGTTTATTCCACTTGTATTATCTATGATTACAGATATGTTTGTATACATTCCCATCATCTTGTTTCATGTTTTTTATTTCTTAAACATTTCCTGATTTTTTTCCCCTCCCCTCCTTTATTGCTTTTTATGAATTGAGCAATTTTTCTTTATTCTGTATCTTTTGATTTGGGACATGCATATTATATTTTCTTGTTTTGTGTATTTATTTATTGGTTGATTGATTCCAGTATTAGGAATCAAACTCAGGACCTTGTGCTTGCCAGGCAGGCACTTATGCTGCTGAGCTATCTCCCTGGCACATTTATTTATTTATTTGTTCATATATTTAATGTTTTTGAGACAGGATCTCGCTATACAGCTCAGGCTGGTCTCAAACGCACAGTGATCCTCCTGCCTCAGCTGAGATTACAGTCATGTGCCACCACACTCAGCTTTTACTATTTACTACATGTCAGCATGTATAATTAAAATGTAATGTTAATATCAAACACAAAGATTTTGATATGCTTTTTAAAAATATTTTTTGACTTAGACATTGTAGATAGATATTATTATTGTTTTATCTTGCCTCTTACTCTTCCAACTTGTAAAAGTTTTAGTAATTCTTATGTTTTGCATAGTCAATGTATGTTTTCATTTACCAAATTTTACCATTTTAAGTCACCATTTTTACCTTACTCTTAGGCTTTAATTCTGATTATTGTTGCTTTGTCTTTAATCCTGAAATGTATCTTTTACAAGATAATTTCCTAGCTGATGTGGCTTAAAAGGGCCTTCTGTGAGTCATGTATTGAAATGTTGATTCCTTTGTCCTTGGTGAATCAGGGTTGAGACTTGGGTTAGCCAAGACTCCCCAAAATAGTCACCTCTTTCCTCCCTTCTTCTCTTATAAGCCAATCCCCATAAACCTGTATTCCATAAACATTTTCCATGTAAACATAATATGAAAAGGATTAGTAACACTATTTAGATGTTCACTTAGTGGAGCTGTATAAGTAGCAAACACTTTTTGTTTACCTGAAGAGAACTTTATTTATTTCTGATTCTTTCATATAGTTTAGCTGGGTATAAAACTTTAGATTATTTTACTTATTTATTTATTTATTTTTTGCTGACATGATGGCACATGCCTGTAATCCACATATTTGGGAGGCTGAGGCAGGAGGATCACTGTGAGTCCAAGGCCAGTCTAGGCTCCTTAGTAGGTTCAAGGCCAGAGACCTTGTCTTTTTTTAAAAAAAGTTCTCTTTTGGTTGCTGATGAGACATCCATAGATCAATCTGTTACGCCCTTTGTATTTTATTACTTAAAATGTGTAACCACTGAGAAGGGAGGGTGAAAAGGCTTCCAGTCATCCTGGTTTCTTATCTGTTAGGTTCTCTTTGAGAAATCAAGAGGGAAAATGATCTTTCTCATTGCAGGTAATCTTGGTTGAACTGTATCC
Source organism: Octodon degus (assembly GCF_000260255.1). Classification (NCBI taxonomy): domain Eukaryota; kingdom Metazoa; phylum Chordata; class Mammalia; order Rodentia; family Octodontidae; genus Octodon; species Octodon degus. The sequence continues at coordinate 489,416 of NW_004524795.1, forward strand.
CAATGGATTCCAGCGGTCTTTCTTTGATGAAGAGGACCTGAATACCATAGCAGAGGGAGATAACGTGTACGCCTTCCAAGTCCCTCCGCCTCCCAGCCAAGGGACGCTCTCAGGTACAAGAGTGTCTTGCATAATTTTATTGGGATGTTGTGGGTTGTAGGCTCCAGATGGTTTTCATAGGTTGCTAAGGCCTAAAACATTTACTTCTAGCATGTGGAACTGTTGGGCTTATTTTCTCTGCAGTTTGGTGTTGATTGATGGTTGATTACTAAAGATTATTTAGCCAATACTAAGGTTCTTGAAACTTTAGTGAATATCAGAATTACCCAGAAAGTTTGTTAAATCAGATTGCTGGACCGCATCCCGAGTTCTGGATTTGTAGGCCATGGGTGGGGCCTGAATTTGCATATTTAACAACTTCGCAGGTGATGCCAGCCCAGGGATATTTTGGGAGTCACTATTTAGTGTGAGCACGTACACTAATAAAGATTGTTTATGTTCAAAACTCTTTATGTTCAAAACTCTTGTGATTTAAGGGCTGTATTTCAAATAAAATTTCTGAAAATTTTAATTGTCAAAGACATTAAAAGATAGCATTGTTATTAATGGTTATACTGCATAATGCTTTTTTTCTTAAACCTCACACTAGCTAACATGGTGAATTTTTCTTTCTTTTCTTTCCTTCAGACAGGCTCTTACTGTATAATAGAGCCGCCCTTGAACTCCCTATGCAGCCTAGGCTGGCCTTAAGCTTGGGGCAATCCTCCTGCCTCAGCCCCCCAAGTAGGGGAATTACAGCCGTGTACCACTTCCTGGCAACATGGTCAATTTCAAATAGCCTTTCATTGTCAGCAATACATATTTTGGCCCATTCAGTCTGCCTAGAAGTCCAATATTAAAGCACCCTGTGCCAGTGTTACAGCATACAGCAATCCCCTAATCTGTGACTTCCCTTTCCACAATTTTAGTTACCCATGGTCTGAAAATATTAAATGGGAAATTCCAGAAACAACAATTCATTTTTGTGTTTAGTTTTGTTTTTTCCATGCTGGGGATCAAACAAAGGACTTCACGTATGCTTGGCAGCCACTCAGGTATGCTGAGCTACATCCCATCCCCATAACTTTTAAGTAACTTTATTATACAGTATATTGTGATTATTTTGTTATTATTGTTAATATCTTACCATACCTAATTTGTCAATTATACCCTAACATAAGAACAGATATATAGGGAAAAATAGTATATATAGAAATTTTTTTTCATGTATTTAGTATATGGTCTATAGGGTCTTACTACATAGATCAGACTGGTAGTGATCCTCCTGTTTTCAGCCTCTCAAGTGCTGGAATTACAGGCATACACCACCACGCCCAGTCTCAGTCACTGTCTCAACGCACCCTGAGGGTAGGGTCAGTACGGCGCTCTGGGGATCGAACCCGAGTCTCTGCGACTGCCCAGGCAGACGCTTTAATCTGCTGAGCTATCTGGCTGGCCCCTGAAATTTTTTTTTGAGATGTTGGGACTTTGGTTCTTTTCTGAGGTTTTGGACACCCCTGTAATATCTTGGAGTATGTTCTTTTTCTCCGACAAAGGGTAGTCCCATCCCTGGCCCCGTGTCATGAGCCAACAGCAGTCCATGGGCCCTGGCTGTTGACTGGAGACAACATGAAACTCTGGGCACTGGAATCTGGAGCACAATGTTGCCTGACCCCGTTTTACAACTCACTCAAGCAAGTCTTCATTTCTAATTTAATCAAAAGTGACATGTACATTCCTTAAAGTCACAATTCAGACCAGAAATGGAAAGTAGTGAAGTCTTCTTTCTCCATGGGAGACTTTTGTCTTCTCAATATACCTTCTTATTATTGTCTTCCTAAGACTGTGGACACTCTTGGGGCGTCTGATCAAGGCGTAAAACCCAAATTAGTTAGCTGAGCATGGTGATGTCTGTCTATAATCCCAGCACTGAGGCAGGAGGATCATTGCAGGTTCGAGACCAGCCTGGGCTACAAATGAGGTCAAGGCCAGACTGAACTGCATAGTAAGACTGTGACTCAGAAAGACAAAAAAACAAAACAAAACAAAAAACAAGACAAAGCAAAATATCCAAAAGCCACCAGGTGTCCTCTCTCGGGTGGTGAGTAGGTGCTCAGAGAGAAAGAAGGTGGAAGCGCCAAGGCTGTGGCCCACTGCAGGGCCCTTTAATGCCATTCTCTCCCCCAGCTCGACCAGCGGGTCTGCCGATAGTGTCCCCACGCCTGGGGGCCCAGGAGGGCCAGCGGTTTTCTCTGCCTCTCCAGGGTGAGAACAAGGTGCCCATCCTCTTCTGCAACCTGGTGGGCTCAGGCCAGCATGCGAGCAGGTATGTTTCACATCATCCTTTTTTCATGTGGTGTCTGGGGTTTGCAGACCTCTATTTGGGGCTTTGTCTAGAATAATTATAACTTGATAAAATTAAATATCTATCCCCAAGATTAATAAAGTAGAAGAAGGGAATAGGGTACTTCTGGAGCAAGAGGACCAGAAATAATGGCTTTAAGCAGATGGCCAACAGCATCCTTAATTAAACATCAGTGCTGCCTGTTGACTGAAGGCATGGTTACCTGGCCTCACAGGTGTTATTTGATACAATATCCAGTTGTCAAGAGCTGGCCAGGAAGCAAGGCTCAAAAGGAAACTGAGTATAAGAGAACGGGAGCCACTTAGTGACTTGGTGAGCCCCTGTCTCACAAGAAAAAGGAAAGAAAAGAAAGGAGAAAGGAAGGCTGAGCACAGTGCGGGGTGTGTCTGCGGTCCCAGCTACTCAAGAGTTTGGGGAAGGAGGCTCAGGGTTCAAGGCCAGCCTGGGCAGTAAGATGACACAACACAACAGAGCTAAACAAAGCAACCAAACCAAACCTCTAAGGGCTAGAATGTGATCACAACTAACAAGAGGGAAAGGGGCGTTTGTATTACAGACTTGCAAAAACAGACAGCTTTTCTGTATAGTCCAAAAAAGTGACAAGAAGGAAATGATGAGTATTGGAGGTGATAGATATTTTAATTACTCTGCCTTGATTATTGCATGATGTATGGGAGCATTGCATTGTGTCCTGTAAATATGTATTGTTGGCTGGGTGTGTGGTGCATACCTACAATCCCAGTGCTCAGAAGGCTGAGGCAGGAGGATTGCCGTGTGTTCAAGGCCAGCCTGGGCTACATAGTGAGACCTTGTCTCAAAACAAAACAAAACAAAACAAAACAAAACAAAACAAAACAAAACAAAACAACAACAAAGTTTATGGAACAGTAAATTGCTAAGAATAATCAGAAAGGGGGCCAAGGAATGGCTCAGTGGAATAAGCGCTTTCCTGGCAAGGGCAAGGGCCTGAGTTCAATCCCTGGTTCCGCCAAAAAAACAAAAACAAACAAACAAACAACAAAAAAAAAAGTCAGAAAATGTTGGGGAGAAAGAAAGGAAAAGAAAGAATTAGTCTATTGAAATAGAATAATTTTAATTATTAAAACATTGTGACATGGGAAAAAGAATATATTATTAAATTAACCAACTAGAATAAGCCAAGTAATTATTTTATTTTAAATAATTACTTTTACTTTTAAATATTTTTGTGGTGCTGGAGAACCCAGGGCCTTTGCACTGAGCTATATCCACAGTCCTTTTTAATTTTTTATTTTGAGGTAGGGTCTTGCTAAATTGTATAGGCTGGGGTCAAACTTGGAATCTACCTGCCTCAGCATCCCAGAGTACTGGGATTACAATTATGTGCCACCCCATATTCAGACAAAAAATTGCTTTTATATTCTTGCCATAAGTTCATATGTGTAAGGCCCAGGTTGATTAGAAATACATCTTTAGAAAAGGAAGACTTAAGATGTCTTTTAAAAGGCTGGGGGTGGGCTGGAGAGATAGTCCAGTAGCCTAAGCCCCTACTTTGGCAAGTGCAGGGACCAGGGTTCAATTCCTGGTGCCACATGCCACGCCAGCCCCACCCCTGGGGAACACTGAGCCAGCCACTGAATCCAGGCGTAGGGTGCACACTTGTAATCCCAGCACTGGGGAGGCTGAAACAGGAGGATCACTATGATTCTGAGCTGTGTAGTGAGACCCTGTACCAAATACATAATTTTTTTTAAAAGCCTGGGGATGGTGGTGAATGTTCCAGAACTCAGAGGCTGAGGCAGGAGGATCATCAGGAGTTTGAGTCCAACCTAAACTACAGAGTGTGATCCCCTCTCTAAAATTTGCAAAACAAAACAAAATAAAATACATTTTAAAGAAAATATAGGGGCATATTTGTTTCTCTGGGTGGAGGGGGCCATTTTAACATTTTCATGACAGGGCCATGATTTGTGTGTCTCCTTGATGGGTGGCTTGAACCTTGGTAGTCATGCATGACTGTCCCACAGTGGTAAAAGCCCCGCCAAAGGGACAGTCATGCATGCAATGGTTCAAACTGGTGGGAATGTATTAGCACCCAAAATAGGAGGCTATGAAGGAGAAGGCTGATGTTTTAAACATATTTAACATTAAAATTGAGAACAAGTTTAAAGGCAAAGAACGAATGAGGAAGAATATTTGTCATGCGCGAGGGGAAGACTCATATTCCTCATGTGAAGTCTGTTGCTCTCTCAATGAGGTAAATGCTCTGCCAAGAAAATACCATAGAAGCTGGGCATCAGGCCACACCCCTGTGACCCCAGCACTTGGGGGGCCGAGGCAGGAAGATTGCCATGAGTCTGAGGCCAGTCTGGACTACATGGTGAGTTCAGGTCTAGTCTGAACTAGGCTTTGACCCTGTTTTTAAAAAAAAAAAAACACCAAAAAACAATAGGAAAAAACAAAACTTACCACAAAGATGAACCAGAGTTCACAAAAGAAGTACATTCCCAGGTTAAAAATACTCAACATTGTTAGATCGTTAGTGGTGGAGGACATTCTGATTGCAGTAGCAAGATAATATTCTTTTTCTTTCTTTGTTTTGTTTTTTGAGATGGAAGTATAGTTCAGTCTGACCTTGAACTCACTATGTGATCCAGGCTGGCCTTAAATTTGTAGCCTCAGTTTCCCCAGTACTGGGATTTCAGGTGTGTACCACCCTTGGCTATTTGGCTCAACAGCAAGATACTGTTCTCTTGTTTGTTTTGAGACTGGGGTCTCACTATGTAGTTAGGTAGGCTTTGAATTCACCTTGTAGCCCAGATTGGCCTTGAACTCACAGTGATCCTCTTGCTTCAGCCTCCCTAGAGCTGGGATTACAGGCATGTGCTACCACATCCAGCTCGCAAGATGCTAGTCTTCACCTTTCATATAGTTACCTGGAACCTTTAGATATCAATCACACTTTTCTGGGCAAGACTAAGACAAATCATATTTTTCTCCACTGTACTGAAAATTAAACCAAGGCCTTCATACTGAGCTATATCCCCAGTCAATTCTCTCTTTCTCTCTCTTTTTTTTTTTTATTTTGAGACAGGGTCTTACTAAGTTCCTAAATTGACTGGGCTGTGCTTGTACTTGAGAAAGGTTTTTTTTTGTTTTTTTTGTTTTTTTTTTTTTGTTAGCTCTGGCTGCCTTAAGGGCGGCTCTGGTGTGGTTCGAACCAGGGTCCCCTGCACCTGACTGAGTTTGCCCAAGCAGGCGCTTTAAAGAACTGAGCTAACCTGCAAGCCCCCTGGGCTTGTACTTGAGAACTTCCTGCCTTGGCCTTCTAGAATTCTGGGGTTACAGGAAGGTATCATCACTGTTTACCCAGTGAACTGGCCACTTACCCTTGCTAAATTGGTATGGTCTTTCTGGAGAACAGTTTGGGAATGAAGAACTTTGGTCCCTCTTTCCACTTCTGGAACTTTATCCTGTAAGAACAATTTTTTTTATGTGCAGTCAGAGTTGCAATTACAAGAAAATATGTATGTCCCGAACGAGGCATGCATTGTTTACATAAAAATGAGAAGCAAACTGAATGCTCAGTGATACAGGATTAGTTAAATGAACAGACGTGTTCACTCAGTGGATGTGCGGTGCCCTTCCCGGCCCAGACCTGTCACTTCCTATTTGTGCTGCATTTTTAGCAGTGTTTCCAGAACGTATTCACGTTCTTACGCCGTTGGTCTTCACACGACCCTGGAACAGTGAGTGGTCAGAGAGCGGGCAGTGATTTGTCCAGGAGCACTCATGGCATGGCCGGGATGACAGACACAGCCCCATGTTCTTGGTGCTGCAAGCCCATTAAAGTGTGTTTATTAGGGTAGCACGTGGAAATCATTCCCAGTACTGAGAATATCTGTGATGCACAAACCTACAACTGTGTCGCTTGGTTTATCCCTGCCTTGCTTTCTTGTGGTTCTCTTCGGCTCTTTCGCTGTTCTGCCCACTGTGCGGGGCATTTTCTGGCCAGCCCATCACTGGGAGCAGCTGTTTGACTGCCGTGTGTCACTGGCTTTGCCTCTCCAGCCCTCGGTTTGCCTGCCAGTGTCTCCCTATATAATGTAGGGCTCTGAACGTAATTGCGTTTTGTGCTTGGCTCCAGTCTCTTCATTTACCCAACTTGGAGGAAGCCAGAAGTGAAGCAGTACTCAAGAACTGTTGGGTACTGTTGATTTTCCCTCTCTGAAATAACCTGATTTCCTTGGATTTCCAGATTTGGGCCACCTTTCCTGATAAGGGAAGACAGAACCATTTCTTGGGCCCAGCTGCAGCAGTGTATCCTCAGTAAGGTCCGCTATCTCATGAGGAGTGAGGCCCCTGCACAGGTAGGGCGTGTGCGTGTGTGTGCGTGCGCATGCATGCCTGTGTGCATGTGTGCGTGTGTTGAGAAGAAAGTAGAATCTAGAGGTATCTGAGGAGAGAGAAGACTTTCCTGTGAATGAGAGGGCTCAGGTTGTTCTATCATACAACTTTGATTTATGTGCAAGAAAGTAAACCACTTTATACCCTTATTTTTATTTTATTTATTTATTTATTTATTTATTTATTTATTTTTGTGCTATTACAAAACACATTTCCCAGCCAGGGCTCTTTCTTGTTAAATCTTTACACACACCTCTGGAATAGTGAGCAGTACTTATATTATTATTCTCATTTTTACATATTTATGATTTTCCACAATTCTCCCTAGAGGATGGCATATTATAGTAAACTGTAATTTACACATTTAGATCCAAAATTTCAAAGGACTTGAGATGTCATTTCCATGGCAAATTAAACTACACGATTATATGTGTGTGAAAATCTGGACATTAAATTAATTTGTCCAGTTTTTCAGAAACTTGAGATTTAAAGCTTAAAGTCAAACACCTTTTGCCATGTTTATTTATTCTCAGATTGATAGTTTTCCAATTTTAAAAACCACATTTAAAATTCATATTTTTTTCTTGTTGTCTTTTTTGTGTGTATATGTGTGTCATTTTGTTGTTGTTGCTGTTTGTCATTTTGAGACAATATTTCACTATGTAATTCAGGCTGGCCTTGAGCTCACTCCCTTTCTAGTCCAGGCTGACCTCACAGCAGTCCTCCTGCCTCAGCCTCCTGAGTGCTGGGATTACAGGCATGCACCACCATGCCCAGTTTTGAGTACCTACAAAGCCATTAATGTTTAGCGTCTATAATATCAGGAGCCTCTTTGGTGGCAGCCTGGCAGGAAAGATGGTGACATTTTTAGGTCCAGGTCAGTTGCCTCAGAGCCTTGTTTCTCCCCAACTATTCTCTTAGAACAAGCCTTTCCCTTTGGTGATACAACAAACTTACTCCAGAGCTAATTCCTCATGATTCAGTTTTCTTTCTGTTCTGGGGTGGAGTCGGGGGTGGGGAACAGGCCCATACAGTTGATTTAGGGTTTACACCAAATACCACTCTGTTAAAGACATCTGCCACATTCGTGGCAGCCTTTATCTCTAGAGTTTTATGTGGTGAACTACAGTGTAGATCTGCCATAGTGCTCAATTTAGAAACTAACTTCTCTACAAGTAGGTCAGAATATCTAGTAATAGCTTTAGCCAGCCCCCGGCCCTGTGTGCAGCTGATTGTTGAAAGTGGACAAAACCACTTTGATGTGAGCACTTATCTCAGCTGTCCCTCTTTACCTTGTCACATGCACATAACTTTGGCTTCTGTGTCTCCATAGCCATTTCAATACCAAGGACTGACCAAGGTATCAGGAAGGCCAGCAACACTCAAAGTGGGACGGTGCTACGTGGCCCTGCACACTGTCCCATTCACTAGTGAGTGTGCAAGGGCTTGGATTTCTGTAGAAACAGTATGTTCCCAAAAGCTGTGGGGTTCCGAGGCTAGCCCGCCCACTTAGCCCACAGTCCTTCCGCTAGTATATTAGACATTGACTCGCCACAGTAATAACTGGAAAACAAGAAATTCAGAACTCTCCACCTTGCAGTGGAAAGATGAAGCATAGCGAATGTGCGTTGACACCTCTAAGATGAGCTGGCTTAGCCAAGAGCAGGGACAGGAGAATGTTTCTTGTGAAAACTTTGCAGTTTGTTGGAGAGAACTACTTCACATGGGTTATGAAGTAAATGTTGATCATTATGGAATCGTGGCTGTGGTCACCCTGCAAAGTTCGGTGGGGCCAGCAAGGTTGGTTTGTCTGCGTGTGAACAGCTAGCGGCTTCTTCTGGGTACTGCGTCCTGTGGATGGGTGCAGGCAGGTCTCAGTTAGGAGTCACCGAGGGAGAAGTCCCCCCGTCAGAGTTACTGTTCTTTGCAGAAAGCACACTCTTCTGTGCCGACTCTGACTTAAAGCCTGGACGTCAGCTGGTTGTTTTTTATTTCTTTGTTGCTAAGCTGTAGATCAGCTAGATAGTGGGTATAGCCCAGGTAGCGGTACACATTCCCTGAACTTCATTCTGAAGACCCTTGTACTAGTTAGCTTCCTGTCACTGCAGTGACATACCAAAGGAAGCTAATTAGTAAATATCTAAAGGTTTATTTAGACCACAGCTCTGGATGTTCAGCAACCTGGTGCCTTTGCAGACTTGGCTCTGGTGTGGGTGACAGATGATGGCACGTCACAGTGGGGTATAGAAGAGCAGAGCTGTTGGGTCTCCAGGGGGAGACAGATGGACGGTCAGCCAGACAGATGTGTCCATGATGACCAAAGGACCTCTCACAAGGCCGCCTGTTCCAAATGTTCCCTCACCATCTGAGGCTGTAGTGCCACCCTGTGGACAGGACTTCAATTCCAATACACCCTTGGGGACAGTTAAACAATGAAATATCCAAGCTACAGCCAAACAGTCCTCTGCAACCAGGCTGTGGTTCGTCTGCTGAGCCCGGGCCCTGCTGTTCCTTGTGCAGTCGGCTGCGTAGCAGAGGAGTCTGCACAGCTTCCTCAATCAGATCTTTCTGTCCTCCCAAGTACTGGCTCTTCTTTCCTAAATCAGGGTGCTTTCCTTTTCTTCTTCCATCATAATTCAACATATATATCTTTGTGTGTGTGTGTGTGTGTGTGTGTGTGTGTGTGTGTGCAGGTGTGTATGTGTGTGTGTGTAACAGAGAGAGAGAGAGAGAGAGAGAGAGAGAGAGAGAGAGAGAGATTGAGATTGAAATCGAGACATGGTCTACTATGTAATTCAAACTTCCCTGTGTAGCCCAGACTGGCCTTGATCCTCTTGCCTCAGCCTTCCAAGAGCTGAGATTACAGGTCTGTGCCACCACACCTGGCCTCTTCCCCACCACTACCCCCATTATTTAGATTTTAGAAAAACTCTAGGCTGGACTCAAACTTGTAATTTTCCTGCCTCAGCCTCCTGAGTAACGGAGATTATGGGGATGTGCCACCATGCCCTGCTCATTTGCATTTTTAAGCATAAGTGTCTGCCTTTTTACCCTTGAATTGAAAGAATTTTTTTTTTTGGTTGTATTCAAGGTCACGATTGATAATCTATGAGCACTATATTTCTTTTATTTGAATGATGACTTCAGTGATTTTTTTTAAAGAACTGGTAAAATATATATTTACCTTAACCATTTATAAGTGTGCATTAATTCCATCCACACTGTTGTGAGACCATCACCGATACCTGTATTCCCAATTTTTCATCATTTCCAACCAGAGCTATGTCTGCCCCAAATAACTCTTCATTCCTCTTTCCTTCATCGCTCCGGCCCCTTGTAATCATCGTTTTTACTTTCTAATTCTGAACTTGCCTATTCTGTGTACCCCATATATACTAAGAATAATGCAGTCCTTCATACCTGATGTTTTTTCATTAAACATCCTGTTTTCAAGGTCTTCTGCATTGTAGCACATGCCACAATCATGTTTCTTTCCTTTTTTTTTTTTTTAGAATGAATTAATTTAATTTTTATTTTAATCCTTCATTTATTTATCTATTTGGTACAGGGTCTCACTACGCAGCTCAGACTCATAGTGATCCTCCTGTCTCAACCTCCCCAGTGCCTGGATTATAGGCGTGTGCCACCACACCTGATTTTGGTGGCCAGGTTGGTGCAGGGCTGGCAAGGATGCAGTATCAGGGATCGAACCCTGATCCTTGTGCTTGCCAGGTAGGAGCTTAGACCACTGAGCTATATTCCCAGCCCAGAACAAATTAATTTTAAAAGGCTGACAAAGCCAAATATTAGTGAAGACATTGAACAACTAGATTTCTTTCTTTTTCCTATTTCTTTCTTTTTAAAATTTCTTATACATCAGTGGAAATGTTAAATGGTAGAACCTTTTTTGGAAAGTGTCTTATAGTTCTTTTTTTAATTATTTTTCCCCCATAATTTTATTGATAAACAAATAGCAATGAGACAGTTTCAAATCAAATTGGTAGGACAGTTTCAATAATTAATACATTGCATACATTCTTCCTAGTGG
>NW_004524795.1:500766-502951 GCF_000260255.1 Octodon degus
TCTCTCTCTCTCTCTCTCTCTCTCTCTCTCTCGTTGAACCTCTGTTTCTCTGTCTCTGTCCCTCTTCTCTATCTTCTCTCTCTTTTTTCTGGTACTGGGGATTGAAACTTGTGCTTTGTGCATGCTGGGAAAATACTCTGCCACCAGCCAAGGCAGTATTAGTTTAGGCTGCATTATTAATGAGTTACACGCAGTCAGTGATGGCATGTTTCCACCCCACAGCTCCAGGGATTTAACACAGGACCTTGGGGTAAACCAAGGGCCTGTTGTATCATTGACCTACATCCTCATCCCATTCCTTTGGTTTTGGTTTTAGAGACAAGGTCTAACTATGTAGTTCAGGCCCATCTCAAACTTGCTGTGTAGCCCAAGATGGCCTTGAATTTATGACAATCCTGCCTTGGCCCCATCCCCCACCATGTGTCACCATGCCCTGCTCTTTTATTTTTAAGATGAGTAAAATTCCACTGTGAGTCTGTATCACACTTTGTTTATCCGTTCATCTGTTGATGTTTGTTCCTACCTTTTGATTATCATGAATAATGTTCCTGTGAACACTGGTGGGCAAGGATCTGGTTGGGTCTCTGCTTACAGCTCTTTGTGGGTGATATGGGGGTTCAGGGTTTAACTTTTTGAGAACTATTTCCAAAGCAAACCGCCAAACTATTTCCATAGTTAGCTAAACTATTTTACAGTCCCACAACATTCCAATTTCTCCACATTCTCATCAACATTTATTATTTTCATTTTTATTTAAAAGTTTTAACTAAAAGTTATAACTAAAAAAGGTGGTGGGCCAGTGAGTCAGCTCAGCTAAAATCTTTTTTAGTTATAGACATCCCAAGTAAGCCTGATGTGGTTTTGATTTGCATTTTTGTAATTACTAATGATACTGACCTTTAAAATTTTTTTTTGTTTATTTATTATTATTTTTTAGACAGGGTCTTGCTATGCAGCTTAGGCTGGGCTTGAGCTTGTTTAGTAGTCCAGGCTGTTTTCAAGCTGAACTCACAGTGATCTTCCTACCTTAGCCTTCTGATGCTGGGATTACAGGCATGTGCCAACACACACGACTGATGTTGAACATTTTTTGGTCATGTGTATTTTGTGGGAAAGGGGTTTATTCAAGTCTTCTGCCTATTTTTGAACTGAATTTTTGCCCAGCGATTTAAAAGTCACCTTCACTGACAAAACTAAACAGAAAGGTGGGATATAAATGGAGGACCATTCTGTAGTGAAAAAAATATATATATCTGTATATACAAATTAGTTAGGTTAGATATACAGCTATTTTCTCTTAGTTCAATGAAAAGAAAGATTTGAACTAATACTGTTTAGACAAGATATGTCTGCATCTTATACTATGAATAACTACTATGAAGACAACAATATGCTATGTATTAATTATTGTAACTGTCCTGTTAACCTGTCCTGAAACTGTCTCATTGCTATTTCTTTCTCAATAAAGTTAATTAAAAAATAAAAAAGTCACCTTCAATTTATTTTTATTTTTTATTTTTGGTCGGCTCAGCTTCACCCTGAGGGTGGAACTCATGTGGTATGTGGTGCTGGGGATCAGACCAAGGTCCCTGCACACTTGCCTAAGCTTGGCTAAGCAGGCATTTTAGACAGCTGAGCTGACTCACTGGCCCACCACCTTCAGTTTAGACATCATTGATCGTAAGAATCATTTCAATGCCAGAAATGTTACAATGATAAAATGCATATTGTCATATATAAATGTTATATTGTATGTAAAATATATATTAACTTGCTTTTAGATTTGCCTCCATGTGGTGATAATATTCATTTTAATAGAGTAGGCTAAATCATCCACTAATACAGTGGTAGTTTTGTTCATAAACCTAATTCTTTCCACAGTTTCTGGTCACAAGATGAATTGGTTGAGAACTGTGTCAAATTTCCCCATAAAGTCAACACTACATTTGATTCAGTTCTCATGCAACTGGTTTGTGACCAGATTCATGGAAAGAATTGTTTGTGAGCTAAGGTACCACTGTAATTGACTAATGATTTATTTTTCACTAACTCTATCAGTATCTGCTCAAATTAAATGCTATATTATTCAGATACACTATGCTTATTTTGGGGAAGGTTTAATGTGTTAAAACATGGTATTAGATCACTATGTCAAAAGATAGAGCATGAATCTTTTTATTTATTT
>NW_004524795.1:504589-510485 GCF_000260255.1 Octodon degus
TCTCACTCACTTGCCGGGCCTGCGCTCTGGGTCTGTTCAGGATCCCGTCAGGCCTTGGGTCATCTCACTCACTCGCCGGGCCTGCGCTCCAGGTCTGTTCAGGATCCCGCGGCCTGGGTCATCTCACTCACTTGCCGGGCCTGCCTCCAGGTCTGTTCAGGATCCCGCGGCCTGGGTCGTCTCACTCACTCGCTGGGCCTGTGCTCTGGGTCTATTCAGGATCCCGAGGGCCCCGGTCGTCTCACTCACTCGCCGGCCTGCGCTCTGGGTCTGTTCAGGATCCCGTCAGGCCCTGGGTCGTCTCACTCACTCGCCGGGCCTGCACTCTGGGTCTATTCAGGATCCCGCGGCCCTCAGTTGTCTAACTCACTCTCTGGGCCTGCGCTCTGGGTCTATTCAGGATCCCGAGCCCTTGAAAGCTCTTGTACCATAACAGATACTACACTTTTATGTTTTGAGTCTTTGTTTGAGACAGGGTCTCACTATGTAGTTCAGGCTGGCCCTGAACTCTTTATATAGCTCCAGCTGCCTTGAACTTGCAGCAGTCCTCCTCACTCAGCGCCCTGAGGGCTGGGATCACAGATGTGTGCCATTATACCCACCTGTTATTGCTTCATATTTGGAGTTTAGTTTTGTCCCATGGCTGAAAGTCCCAACTCACAAACTCTGCCTTGGGCTTTCTGGTGACCGGCCCCTTCCTGAGTGACCTGGGAGCGGCCAGCCAACCTGTAAGCATGTGAGCAGATACTATTACTTTGAAGATTCCCAACATTTTAGCAAACATTTTATCACATCACAGAAACCATGTAAAAGTTTTAAGTAAAGGACCAAGCATAGCTTAGAGCTGGGCCTGACGGTGTACACCTGCAATCCCAACACTGAAGAAGGCTGAGGCAGGAAGGCTACAAGTTTGAGTCCCACCTGGGCAACTTAGTAAGACCCTGTCTCAAAAAAAAAAAAAAAAAGTTGGGGTATAACTCACTGGCGACACCCCAGGGTCAGTCCTCGCTACTGCAAAACAAGCCAACCTTAGCCAAGTACTCAATATAGTGAGAGATAGTCACACTACAGAGAACAGGTAGAAAGGAAGAAGAGTTGGAGTTTCATTTAGGAGTGGGAGTCTGAGGCTCAAGTGAGAGATTCTTCTGGCCAAGTACTGATCACCCAAGTATCCAGGACACATTTTGGGAGTAGGGTCAGTAAGAATGGCTTTTAGACTTGTATGGGGTGGAAGAGAAAGGAAGGCAAATAGAAACTCCTGGGTGCCTGGCTTAATGCGACACAAAACGGTGGCCCAAGGACCAGTTCCTGTGTAGCACTGGTGTCCGCATAGCCCGTGAATTTAAAATGCTTTTCTTTTGTAATTTTTGAGGCAGGGTCTCACTGTATAGTGCAGGCTGGCCTTGAGCTCACTGGGTAGCCCAGGCTGGCCTTGAACTTAAAGCATTCCTCCTGTCTCAGTCTCCCGAGTGCTGGAATCACAACCGTATGCCACCACACCTGGCTTTTACAATGTTAAAAGTGGTTTAAAACAAGAGAAAGAAAGAAAAGAAAGGATTGGGGTATGTGGCAGAGTGTATGTGCCCGTAGATGACATGCAGAGCCTGAACTGTTTGCTTATCTGCCCCATTACAGAAAAAGGATTCAAACCTGAAACAGCAGTACTTTTTATCAGTAAGAATCTGGGAGTGTGACCTGTGCTCATTTTGGATTCCTCAGAATTCATTTCTAGTCCCCCCGCCTCCCCCCCACCCTGGCTGGGGGACTTTTTCTTTGTGATATGCATGTCTGTGGTTCAGCCATGCCCCTTGTCCTCTGCCCATTGGGGTTCTGGTCACTGAGACTGCGGTTGGGTCGTTTGCAGCTTACTGCCGGAACTCTCTGGATGGCCAGTGGTACAGCTACGATGACAGCACAGTGGAGCCAATTCGAGAAGATGAGGTCAACACCAGAGGGGCATACATCCTATTTTATCAGAAGCGGAACAGCATTCCCCCATGGTCGGCCAGCAGCTCCATGAGAGGTGAGTGTTGCTATGTGGGGGGAGGTGTAGGAGTTGCTTGAAGAATCAGGAGAATTCCCAGCCGAACAGCCAGGACCAGCAAGGTAGGCCAGGAGTGAAAAGGGGGAGCCCTGGCTATTGATCTACAAATCTGGGCACCGCAGGTTAGCATCTTACTTGTTAGGATGTGGGATAAATAAGTCAAGAAAGGGAAAAAGAGTGACTTCGCTGGGCGTGGTGGGCCATGTCTGTAATCCCTGCCCTCAGCAGGCTGAAGCAGGAGGCTCGCCATAAGTTTGAGGCCAGCCGGGCCTACATAGTGAGACCTTCTCTTCAACCAAGCAGCAAAACAAACATACATTTATTTTAGTCAGAGCAGGATGTCACTTGAGGTTGTGGAGCGCCACGTTCTCAGTCTCACTCGTAATGAGCCAGATTTAATGAAGCTTGGGTCATACAAACCTGTGTTAGAAGCATGTGTTCGTCCTGTTAGGGACGGGTAGCAAGGAGGGTGCAGCTGCTTACTGGTACCCCAGCAATTCATTTATTAGCCTTAGGCTTACTCAGAAGTCGAGAGGAAAGAAGGGCCTGGCTGTCCTTTCTGTGCGACTCATTCCACTCGGCCATCCTTACCTCAGGGATGGGAGGGCATGTGACAACAGTGAACCAGATCTTCTCTTAACCATTATTGAAAGATGGCTAAATAAACAAGAGTTCTCAGCAGGTCAGGCAAGCCTCACTTCTGCATACTTGCACAGAGGAGATATTGAAAGAAGAATAAAACACCCTATTGGAGAAGGGCATTTTTCTTACTGTCCAATGTGATGAAGTAATGTCTCCCTCTAGATCAAAGGGTGGACATCCCTCATGACCATCATCAAAGTCTTGGTTTCCCTGAACCTGGGATCTGCTCCTGTGACATAGCTTACTGCATGGTAACCCTTGGGAACTGAGACCGAGGGTCCTGGGATCAAATTCTGACCATGGCTAGGGCTGTGAGTAATAAAGTCCTTTGGTTCTGGAAAAACAAAATGAAACCTTTAGAAAGCCAGCCTGGAAAGCATTTCAGTACTCATCCATGTACTTTCTTCTCTATGCCCTCTTGCCTCTCCCTGAACCCATAAGGTTGGGCACAGGGGCCCCCACTGGGGGACTCTGGGCATTTAGAGCCATTTCTGCAGGCTGCAGAATGGGGTTCTGTGGGGCTGGGGCTAGGCGGAGGGGAGCTCCGAGGATGCTGAAGGGCGTTTGGTGTAGCCTCTCTCCCCGGCTTCCTCTGCAGGCTCCACCAGCTCCTCCCTGTCTGACCACTGGCTCCTGAGGCTCGGCAGTTACAGCGGCAACAGCACCCGAAGCAGCCTGCTGTCCTGGAGCTCTGCCCCCTGCCCCTCCCTGGCCCGGGCGCCTGACTCTCCTATCTCTGCCAATGGCCTCTGCAGCCAAGGAAAGGGTATGTGCGCTCCATTTGCTGATTCTCTGCAGCTGTGGGGTCTCCTCTTGGTCACAGCGGTGGCTCTTCACAGCCTTGAGTAGAGTCAGGTAATACAAGAGGTGCGTTCACCTGTCACACAGGGTCTCCTGAGACCTTCTCACACCTGCTCCTCTTCCACGATCATCTGTCTACACATGTAAGGGACTTGTATTTGTAGAGCCAGCCACCTGTGGATTGAAAATATTTTTGGGGAGCAAAAAATCACCTATACTGAACATGTAGACTTCTTCCTTGTTATTATACCTAAACCAAAATGGATAAGAACTACCTGTATAGCACTGGTATGTCACTGGGTGTTATAAATAATCTAGAGATGATTTAAGTGTATGGGAGAATATGCATACGTTCTATGCAGATACCATGCTATATCAAGGACTAGAAGGACTTTTAGTGTCTGCAGGGGGACCTGGGGCTGATTCCCTAGAGATGCCAAGGCTTGTTCTTTCTTGGCTCCCATGGGAACTTGTGGTCTTATGGGGGTAGGCAGATAAGGAAGGCAGCAAAAAGATTGGAGAACAGGGATAAATCATCAGGAAGGAGATAGGGAGGCTGGGGATGAGGGAAGGAGGCAGAGCTTAATGGGTTGTGTGAGGAAGACCTTTCTAAGGAAGTGGTATGAGTGAGAAGGAGGCAGCCCACGTGGCAGTCAGGGGAAAGCATTTCAGGAAGGGGACAGCCAGGGAAATGGCCTAGAGTCGGATGGGAGTGGGGAGAGGAGCCAGAGCTATGGCGGAGCTGAGTCCCTTAACATTCATCTAGTGCATTCCTATTTTTGTTTTTTTGCATTGCTTTTTTTCTCCTAGTACTAGAGACTGAACCTAGCTACATCCCCAGCTCCTTTTTATTTTGTGCTTTGAGACAGTGTCTAGGTCTAGGTCCCTTGGTTTCCTAGGCTGTGCTAGAACTTGCAGTCCTCCTGCCTCAGCCCTGCAGAATGCTGGGATTGCAGGTGTGTGCTGCCACGCCCGGCTCCGCCCCTACTGCTTCCCACAGTGGGTTCTGACCCACCCACACTGGGCGTTGATTTTTCTCCCTGCATTTTCAGGACTTCACAGTTAGGAGATAGTGTAAAACATGAAAGTGTCCTTCCAAGTTGTCCATTCCTGAAGCACTGTCTAGGATAAGCTCATAAATCTGACTCCACCCCATCCATCTAAAAGCACAGTACCCCAGGCCATTTCTCAGGGCTCCCTAGGAGAAAGGCATCGGATGGCCCCAATGGAGGTAACCTCACTGGCGGGATAGCTTTTCAGTGTGGGACTCAGGAACTGCCAGGCACAGTCCTGAGGGTTCTTCCAGAGACCCAGCCAGGGCTCAGGGCTCAGGGCAGAGGATCAATCGATCCTCATGCTGTAGACAGTAGTGATTTGCTTTCAGTCCCTGAGTGGAAGGAAAACTGCCTGGAGTCCTCTTTAGAAGGGCCCTGGGCTTAGACCACTCTACTTTTCAGGACAGGAGTTTTTGGTTGATAAATTTCCACTGTGGCTTTCACTGGGGGTCAGAGGTTTTGTTTTTCTCTTTTTCAGCTCTTATTTCATCTCAGTTTTCATTTCTTCTTTGATCTAGACCTTATCTGAGAGTTTCAAGTACTTAATGACTGTTTTGTCACCTTCTTATTTCTTCTAATTTGATGAATTGTGACCCAAGAATGTGACTTTTCAAGTCATTCTTTTTATGATCAAGTGCATGGTGATGATTTTGTAAATGCTCTGTGTACATATAAATAATACATATTGTCAACTGGAGAAATGTGAGCTTTGTGGAATAACGATTAGCTGAGCCGGTCGTCCATTCAGTTCGGCCGTGCCTTTAATTTACCTTCTCCAGAGCCACCTGACTAGGAAGGCGATGCATTGAAACCTTCCTGCAGAGCTGTATTTTTGGTCATGTACTCCTTGAATTTTCAATATATCGTTAGCTGATATTGAATTTTCAATATATTGTTAGTAGATATCTGCAACTTTATTACTGTTGGATCTCTTTTTAAAAATTAACTGTGCTTCATTGGCCAAGCAATGGCCGTGACGCTTCCACATGGCTGACAGTGACAAAGGTTCTACACTCTGAGGTACAGGATCTCAGGATAAATCCTGAGGGGATTTCACTGACCTTATCAGACCCAAAAGCTACAACTCTTATTGCACAGGTCCTGCTTTACCTTGGTCTTAACCATCCAGCAGAAAAGTACAAAAATGAAATATAAGAAGTAAAGCCATGATGTTATGTTGAGCTGTAGGGGACTCAGGTCAACAATTTCTGACATTGCCAGTCCAGCGGAAGACCCAATACTATTATGGGCTACTGGACTCTTTTAGAATATTTTGCTGAATTTACACGCCTATAATATTCAAATAATGGAACTTAACAAAAAAGGGGGATACAGATGAATGTCCATTTTGTAT
>NW_004524795.1:510585-522065 GCF_000260255.1 Octodon degus
ATGTGGTGCTGGGGGATTGAACCGCGGTCCCCGATGCTTTGCTAAGCTTGTTCTAAGTAGGTGCTTTAGACCACTGAGCCATCTCTCCAGCCCCTGAGCATAAATCTTTTTTAAAAAAGCCTTTATATGTATTGATTTTAAATACTAATTATTAAATAAATATTCAAAATATACTATAGAAGGGCCAGACAAATAGTTCAGTGGAGTAAAGCACCTGCAAGCAGGTGCAGGGACCGGGAGTTTGATCCCCAGGCCTGCTGTGCTGGCCCCCCACTAGGGACACACTGAGACAGCAATTGAGACTGAGCATGGTGTCATGCGCCTGTAATCCCAGCTCTTGGGAGGCTGTAAACAAGCAGATCACTACAAGTCTGATCTAGTAGTGAGACCTTAAACACCCTGTAGACCCTTCCCTAAAATACAAAAAAAAAAAAAACCCAACAAAACACTATAGAGAAAAGAGATTACATGTTCAAGTAATTTATATGATACTTAGCCCTCTACATGAGACCCTGTCTGCAAATGCAAAATTTTAAAAAGGTCTGAGAATGTTCAGTGTGAAGGCTTTGGGTTGATTCCCAGTACTTAAAAGAAAAAGTCCAATTTAAGTCAGCACCAGGACTTCCTGACAACCTGTCTCTGTTCTTATCTTGGCAGAACCTGGGGTCTCTGTTCTCCATCCGGGTTGTGGGGCTGTCTCTGGCCTGCAGCTACTTATCTCCGCAAGATAGTCGGCCCCTCTGTCACTGGGCTGTTGACAGGTAAGGGGAGGCTCCAGGTTTGGTAAGAGAATGAATGTGCTCTCATTTCACTGGACTCCTTTGAGGCTATGTGTCAGTCAAGTTACAGCTAAGGATGTAGCTCAGTGGTAGGGCCTTGGAAAGAGCACTGGCCCTGAGTTTCTTCTCCAGCATTATAACAGACAACCAACCAACCAACCAAAGCTTGACAGTGGTGCGTATCTGTAATCCCAGCACTCAGGAGGCTGAGGCAGGAGGATTGTTGCCTATTCAAGACCAGCCTGGGCTACAAAGTGAACTTAAAGGCCAGCCTGAGCTGCATTGTGAGATCCTGTCTCAAAAAACAAACAAACAAACAAACAAACAAAAACAAAAACACAACAATAACAACAAAAAAAACCACACAAAAAACCACAAAAACCAAAAACTACCCAAAGCAAGCTGACAAACAAACTTGTTTACAGTACTGGGTCTTCTTGGTCACTTACCTCTCTGGCACCAACTGCCTTGCTGGGTCCTTAAACATATTCTACTCTCCTAGCCTTTATATCCAGAGATACTATCATTGCTGCTTAAAAGATGAGGGGACACCAGGCTTCCCAGAAATGAGCTAACTTGCTTACACTCACACACCATTTAATGGCAAGCCCAGATTTGAACCCAGGTGGTTCTAGCCAAAACACCCATATCCATCTGATTAGGTCGCCTTACTATTGCATCTGGTGGGTGTCCCCTCTCCAGGGAGGTGAGAATGCGACCACTGAGTCGTAGGCCCCAAACTGTAGAAGGCTGTAGACTGTGACCGGTGGGTGAAGCCTGCATGGCTGTGTCTGCCTGTTCTCCACATGCTTACCTCTGCACTCTGCCGCCCTGCAGAGTGCCAGAGGGCCAGCGTAGGAGCAGCGCAGGGCCATTTTGCTGTGAACATTTGTAGTCCAGTTTCCTACAGATCCAAAGTTCTCAAAAATGTTGGCTGATTTTCTGACTTGTAAACCAAAGCTGATTGATGGGAGAGATGGGGAATCAGGATGAGGCAATCCAGAACGTTCCAGAACCTTTTGATCACATGCTCAAGTATACAGGGAATTTTTAATTTAAAAAAATTATTACAATAGAAGACACATTGCCATGAATCTCCCTCAGAGTACTTTCCTTCCCTTCAAACACAGTATCCAAGATTCTTGTTAGTTTCTGAAGCAGTTTGGAAGTCCTCTTTCATGAATGTCAGGAGTAAAAATACAGTGAATGCTGCCGCCATGTGCCATTCAGCACCAAGACAGGCTCGTAGAAACGTTGCGGTGTCCTCATCTCCCTTCTTCATTGGCTCTGGCACCTTGCTGTTTCTGGCTCTTCCCCAAATCAAATTGATCATGAATAGAAAACATTTGGGGTTGACTTAGGATTCAAAACCTGTGTCTGATTTAGTTCATTTCACTCAACTTTATGGTCTCTGCTAGCAATTTATCCTTTTTTTTTAATGGCTGACTACTACTTCATTACATATAATATTAATTATTCATGAGTAATGTCTCAGACTACAACAACAAAAAATGTAATGTAAAAAAGAACATGTAAAATACATATTCTGTTACTTAACAGTATTCTATTCAGTTTGTATCACACATTTTCTTTTCTATTTATCTGTTGGTGGGCATATAGACTATCTCCAAGAATATCTGTTAGGAATTATGCTCATAGCGGCAGGGGAGATAGCTTAGTAGAATAAGCACTTGTCTGGCAAGTGCAAGGGCCCAAGTTCAATCCCCGGTTCTGCCAAAAAAAAAAAAAAAAAAGGAATTATGCTTGTGTGAGCATGGTATGCATGGATCATTGCCATATGAGGTCTTTAACTCTTTGGGGAAGATACTCAGAAGAAGTATAGCTGGATCAAATGGAGTTTCTATTTTTTTGAGAGAGAATATTACTTTAATTTAATGTTGACAGTGACTCTATGTATTACAAAGAGAAAAGCTAGTGTAGAGAGAAGATGGTTGAGCTTCCTGTTTCCTAATCAGCTTGGATTTTCACATCAGAGCCCCTGCTGGCTTCGCGCCTGGTCTCTAAGTGCAGTGGGGGCGTTGGGTTAGAAACTTGAAGCTTGAAACATAAAGAACATGACACACCTTGCAGAGGCCTAGGGGTGCACAAGGAGCTGAAGGGCCAGGGGAGGAAGCCCTATTCTCCTTTTCTCCTCTTAGGTTTAGATATCTCTGGACAAGTAGACTGAGGATTGAGGCAGGAAAAGATCAAAATTGTGGTTGTATTGATAAGACATGGTTTCACGCTTTTAAAAGGATTTGGCTCAGATATGACCCCAACTTGAGCCTTTGAATATGTGCTCTCTGAATTGAATCATGCCTCCATGCCCCTGTTAAGGCAGAGCTTCCCAGTTGCGGGCCTCCTTCATTGTGGAAATAGGGAGTGGGGGCGTCCCCAAGGAAAGAGGCTTAGATACAGGGCTTTCTAATCACATGTGTCTCCTGAGTCACATATTCATCCCAAATGCCCAGTCTCACGCTTGCAAGGCAGCGCTGCTTTCAGGGAGCACAAGGTGTGGATGAAGGAGAGTGCCTGCTGCTATGCTCAGGACCTGGAAAGGAAATAAAGGGGGCAGAGCCTGTGGCTTTTCGTGTGCGTAGCTTAGCTCTTCCAAGTTTACAGGAAGTTGAGGAAAGACAGTCAGTACTTATCCCAAACAAACAAAGGCCTGAAGAGTTTCTCCCTCCACACCTGCTCCCAGCCCCCTCTGGCTCTTGGTCACATAGGAAGGTGCCCCAGTCTACCCTAGATCCTTTGTTCTTATCCAGCGGTCTTTGTGACTTCCTTGAGCTTGAAAGCTTCTTTTCAATAATTTTGGAGCTCATCTGACTTCCCCTGCTTATTCTCCTGTAAATTCTTGAGTCTTTTGGGTGTGGCCTTGACTCCTTTGTATCTGCCTTTGTCGACTTCTGGGCAAAACCTCATGCCTTCTACCTCCTTCTAGTCTCATCGCTTCTGAGTTAAGACCTCCCAGCCTTTTCTGAAATGGGCCAGGCCCCAGCAGTGGGAAAGATCTTCAGGTTAACTCATATAGACTCCCTATATACTCTTTTTTTTTTTTTTTCCCTTTATACTCTTGAGTTTGGAAGAATGTTTAGGTGTGGCTGGGCAGATAGCTCAGAGGCATTAGCACCTACCTGGCAAGCACAAGGTCCCGAGTTTGGTCCCCAGATCTGCTCAAGCCATGCCGACCCTGGAACCTTGGGCAAGGTGGTGTATACCTATAATCCCACAGTTTGGGAGGTTGAGACAAGAGGATTACTATGAGTTTGAGCTCAGCATGGGGGCTACAGAAGTGAGCACAAGGCCAACCCAAACTTTGTGGTGAAACCCTGTCTCAAAAAACAACAACAGCAACAACAACAACAACAACAAAAACAGGTGGTGTGGTGGGCTGGAGTGTGCTTTCCTTGCATTCTGTTGGGGATGGATAGCAGCTCTGGGTTCCTCTGTGTTGACTCTTTCTGCAGGATATTCACGTGGAGCTTTCTGTAGACACAGAGAAGGTCACTGGAGACTGCAATTTAGACAGGTGATCTGTGGACAGTTGATCTATGACCTTATAGTAGCCCAAAATCCTTAGCATTCCCAGCCTTCCAAAGGCATGAGGGGAATAACATACAAGTTTAGGTTAAGCCCTTCAGCAGGGTTTGCAACTCCAGGTGGCTCAGCTTGGTTTTCCATCAGTTTATGGTGTTTCTATTTGGAACATCCATCCAGGTTGCAGGAAGCACTGTGGGCGGAGCGCCATGGTTCCTGATGGGGTCCCCTGCTCTCTCCTTAGGGCTTTGCACCTCAGGAGGCCTGGTGGCCCACCGCATGTCAAGCTGGCCGTGGAGTGGGACTGTGCCACCAAGGAGTGGTGAGTCATGGAACCTGCCTTGTGCAGCACCGAGACAGGTGCTGCCTCTTCTCTAAATCCTCTCTGGGCCCCCTGGCCCTGGGCTGATCATGAGGCGGTGTACACAGCCTGAAGCACTGTGCCCCATCCCTCTGGGAGACCTTCCGGGTGGTGTTAGTGTGTGGATGGCCCCGACGGCGCCGGCAGTCACGATAGTGGAGCTGGAGTAGCAGATGCTGTATAGCTCTCCCCCTGCCACTCGTCCCTATTTGCTCTGAGCAGTTTATTGGGTCTTCGCCACGTGAGGACCATGAGGTAGGTACCGTTTCACCCCATATTTCTCAGGGTAGAACTGGAGGCACAGGGAAGCTAAGCAGTTGCTCAAGGTCATGTGACATGCGTGGCAGAGTGGAGACCAGAACCCAGGCTGTCAGGTTCAAGTTTACTCTTTATTAGCTTTTATCAGACTTTCTTTGAAAAAGGATATTTTTCAGCCCAATTAGAATTTACTGGTCTCCTTCCAGGTGTGAGGTTTTAAGCTAGAACAAGGAAAACAAACATGGATGAGCCAGGATTCAGGTCCCTTGAGGAGCTGGGAGGGAAAACAAGGCAGTAAGATAGAGCGAGTGTGAAGTCAGGCATATGCAGCGCAGTCTCCAGGAGCCTGTAGGAAGGGCACCGTACCTGCACCTGGCCAGTGCGTCCTGCTGACTTGCTGCGGGGACAGACAGAGAAGTTCCTCCAGAGGGCAGGGCCCTGAGTGCCATGGTGTCCTCTCTCTCCACACAGCCTGTTTGGGAGCCTCCAGGAAGAGCAGGTCCCTGATGCAGACAGCGTGCGGCGGCAGCAGCAGGCACACCAGCAGCACAGCTGTACCCTGGATGAGTGTTTTCAGTTCTACACCAAGGAGGAACAGGTCCCACCCTGGGGCCCACTCTCCAGCCGGGAAGGGGGCTGGCTGCCTTGTAGTGGGGTTGGCTGTGTGCTGCAGGGGGCGTCACAGGCCTGCTGGCTTCCTTTCCAGCTGGCCCAGGATGACGCATGGAAGTGCCCCCACTGCAGAGTCCTCCAGCAGGGCGTGGTGAAGCTGAGTCTGTGGACGCTGCCGGACATCCTCATCATCCACCTCAAACGATTCTGTCAGGTGGGGGAGAGAAGGAACAAGCTGTCCACCCTCATCAAGTTTCCTCTCTCTGGACTCAACATGGCTCCCCACGTTGCTCAGAGGAGCACCAACGGCAAGCCGCTGCCAGGTCCCTGGCCCTCCTGGAAGCAGCCAGCCAGCCTGCCCGCCGCCTACCCCCTGGACTTCCTGTATGACTTGTATGCCGTCTGCAACCACCATGGCAGCCTGCAAGGTGGGCATTACACAGGTGAGCCTTGCCTTGCCTCTCTGTGCACAGCGGTCATGGCTGTGGCCCGAGCCTCCGCGTAGCTCTAGAATCGGCTTCTTCCATGGTTGAGCTCCCTCTGCACCCACTATGGCTGCCTCCTCGCGCGCTGCACACCAGGACACCAGGGCGTGTGCGAGAGGGAAGGGTGCCTGGTGCCAGCTGGAGGACTGGCGTCACTCATCATGGTGGCTGGAATAGGAAGCCGGTTGCTGCCCAAACTTTCAGGCATGTCAGCTATGCCAGGGTAATTATCAAAACCAAGAGAGTGCTGTTTATTACCATCAGTGATTTTACACAAGGAATCTTCTCTCAGATTGGCATCTTTATTTTTATGGAGTAATTTTAATTTCTGATCTTCTAGAGAACTTGGGAGCAATAGACAGAAAGAAACAAATTGCTAGGTAACTCGATAGTTCATAGTCATCCCTAGAAACCCTTTTAGAGTCTTATAACTCATTGCACTTCTTGATTACATCCATCCTCCCTCTGTCCCATCAGGCTATCTCAGGGGCCACGTGAAGCCTGAAGAGCTATTAGCAGAAGCAGCCATTGAGTGTCCCCTGTGTGGGTAGCAGTGGAGGCTGATTAAGATGGTCCCTGTGATTCTGAGAGGCTCAGGATATGGTCCAGCCATTGGAGGCTGGTACAGCCACCATGAGAGGGGGGAAAATGAGCATGTCAGCCTAGGGACAGAGAGGCCAGAGGATAGGGCTGGCCTGGTCACCCCGAAGTTACCATGGACACCAGAGCTGCCCTGTACTGCTGAGTGGTGCCATCCGCTTTTTCCATAGCTGCCCTTCCTAGCTTGAGGATCATTCTGTCCACCTCTTCTCCAGTCTCTTTTCTGTTGCCTAAAAAACAGCTCAGCAGAAATCCTTCATGACCTAGATATGCATTAGCAGACATTTCTCTTGCGGTAGTAGCCTCAGATTTTTTTTTTAAAACAGAAAGTGTCATAGATGAATTCGTCCTTATAGTCACATTAATGATGTAAATGAGGACAACTGGAAGTTGTATCTTGTCATTGCACATGTGGAATGTGCTGGTTTCTTATGTATAAACTCATGGGAAGGTTCCGTTGTGAATTAAGAACTCCGATGTAGAACCCAGGGGGCCTTAGAAGCAGTCTAGGGACAGGGAGGTTTGGCAGGTGCATGCACCATGAGCTTTGCCTTATCAAATACAAAGTCCAGATCCTTCCCAGGAGTGAGCAGTAAGGGGTAGGATCTGCACGTTTGAGGTAACAAGGGGCCCAGGTTCTACAAGATTTCCCCAGGGTATGTCTTTGCTCACCACAGGCTACCACTTGCTAGCAAAAGCCGACTTAATACAAGATCAAAGGGAGAAGAGCCCTAACAGAGGGGGGACTGGGGATATAGCTTAGCAGCACAAACACCTGTCTGGCAAGCATAAGGTCCTGAGTTCGATTCCCAGTATCAGAAAAAAAAGAAGAGACGGGGGACCGTTGAGGGCAGAGGCAGAGCAGCATCCACAGCCCACACTCAATGAGGTGGAGTGCTCTCAGCTGTGCATCTCACAGCGTCTTCCTCCTCATCACCTTGCACGGCCGGTTAGGGACAGAGCCACAGGTTACCCCTGAGCCACTTGGCTGCAGGACCCATACTGCTGCCTTGCTGAGTGCGATTGACCTCTAACATGAGCAAGATGCTGAGCCATCAGGGTGCTGTGGGTGAGCACTGACTTCTTCCCCTGGGGACGCACACCTTCTTGTAGCTTCCTAGGAAGGGGTGATGGAGGGTGACGTTTGAGTCTCAATAGGTCAGAAAGGGCCTTTAGTCCCACCTCTGGTTGACAGGCTGGTTGGACATAGAAACCTAAATTGATGGTTGTTGTCCCCCAGGCTTTGAACAGGGATGGTTGGCAGGGCATGGGGTCACCCACTTTTGTTTCTGTCCCTTTGGCTGGGATCCGCCATTCATTCTGGACGCCTTCAGGTTCTTGCTCTCCGGTGCTCTGGAATCTTACAGCATGTACCTTCCTGCAGGTCACTCTCACTGTGCTACGCACTGAGGAAATCTGTGTCTGATCTTGAGGTCTAGGAATTTCCTTATGCTCATTTTTTAAAATTGAAAAAAACACCAATTGGCACGTAATTGTATGTATTTATTGGGTAGCGAGTGATGGTTTGATACATGCACACGTTGTGTAATGTTCAAATTAGCATGAACACATCTGTAGCCTCAAGTACTTATTGTATTGTGATGAAAATATTCCAAATCTTTTCTTCTAGCTTTTAAAAAACATATACAATGTTTTACTGTTACCTGTAGACCCACTGTATGCAGTATAACAGTGAAATTCATCTCTTCTGCCTAAATATCAGTTTCCCCCATTCCCTGCTCCCTTTCTGCCAGAATCCTTGGCCACTGGTAACCCCTACTCCATTCTCATCCTCTGTGAGATCCAACTTCTTGAGATTCTATATATGGGTGAGGTCTTCTGGTCCTTGTCTTTCTGTATGTGGCCTATTTCATTTAATGTGCCTACTTATCTTTAACATTTTAAAATTAGGTCATATATTCTTATGGCTCAAAAGTCAAATGATATCAAAGAAACAGACCATCAACAGTCTTAACCTTAACTACTGATTTGTTTTGTTTTTTTATGTATTTGGTACAGGGTCTCACTACACAGCTTGGACTCATAGTGATCTTCTGCTTCAGTCTCCCCAGCACTGGGATTATAGGTGTGCACCACCATGCTGGTCTCAATTGCTGGCTCATCATGCCTGGGGGTGGGGCCAGTGCACTTGTGGTACTGGGGATCAAACCCAGGTCCCTGGGCTTGCCTAAGCAGGTGCTTAGTCTGCTGAGCTGTCTCGCTGGCCATTACCCTTAACTGTTGTCCTCTCTCCTCCACACTGCTGTCTGTATTAACATTTCTGGATGCGAACACACAGAGACATAGAGTTAGATACTCTAAAGCTTCTCCAAGGTAAAGTACTATTCTTGGCTTTTGTCACTTAGTGAAAGAGCTTGGAGTTGTTTCACTGTGGGTGGTGTATAGCGAATTAGGGCATTTTTTTGTTTAAAAAATTGCTTTGTTGGGCTGGGAAGATAGCTCAGCAGCATAACTGCCTACCTGGAAAGCACAAGGTCCCAAGATTGATCCCTGTAACAACAACAAAAAAAAAAAATAGTTGCTTTGTATCTTATTGTATACATGTACCAGTTAATTTTATTAATCTATTCGCGGGCATTTAGGTTGTTCACAGACTTTCATTTTAATACAGGTTAAAATCCCTTAGGCAGGATAAGGAGATTAAGGATTTCTCTCATATGTTCATGTCCTAAACCTTAGGACTGTGAGTATGTTATCTTACTTGGCATGTGCAGTCAAAAGACTTTATCAGTTGACTTTAAGACAAAGAGACCCAAGTGCTCTACAGTCGTCTCTCACTTGTAGTAGCTTTTCCCTCTTACTTTCCATTTCCTTATTTTTTTGGCGGAGGGGAGTCCACTCTAGGCAATGTCTTCAACTTCATCTCCTGACCATGGTACTGCATGTTCTTGCTGTGATGATTTTAACTGGTTACTTCTTTTTTGCTTTTCCTCGAGTTCTACATCCTAGCCCCCTGGTGTTGCTCCTGGCCCTCACCCGGCCCAGCCTTCGGTGCTACCTGATACTTGCGGCCCAGAGCCCCCAGTGTTCTCCTGGGTGCTCTGTACTGAGCTGCCTCAGTGAGTGGGGCAGTCTGCGCCATCCGCCTGCTGGGCTCTCACCTGGGAGCGCCCTTCCCTTCTCACATCTTTCCACACTGGGGTTTTACTTCTTTCCATTTCCTGGAAGTATGGTCACTTCACTGCACTTCAGAAATGTACATTTTTAGAAATCTGAAATGCCTTCTGTTTCATTTTAAATCTGTAGAGTAGGTATTACATTTCTATATTTCAAGTTCACGCGGCCTAAAATAAGGTGGCCAGTGAAGCGTCCCTCGTTGTTCCCTCCCCTTCAGCTACTTTTAGTAGTTTTCTGTCTATTCTTCTGTACTTTCTTTATGCAAGTGCAAGCAACTGGGAGCATGTTTTCCCGTATATATGCTTGTTGTTCCTTCATTTTTTCATTTTTATTTTTTATTTAATTTATTTTATTTTCATGTTGTTCCTTTATATCCCCTAATTTAAGTGAGTTCAATTTTCTGGGTTGTACCACCTCACACCCCACCCTATCCTGCCTCAATATTTGTCTTGGAAGGCTTTATAAATTTGTAGAAAGCTTCGCTGACCTCTATAAATGCACTAAATAGATTAATCAATTTATTAAATAAGTGTCCTAGGACAGGCTTTGGGCTGGTTCATTATTTTGCTATCACAAAAATTACTGTCCTAACCCTTTGCATGTGTCATTTCCTACATGCACAATTTTATTGGTAGGAAAGTCTCAGAGAAGGGCAGGGGAGATGGCTCAGTGGAATAAGAACGTGCCTGGCAAGCACAAGGGCCTAAATTCAATCCCCGGTTCTGCCAAAAAGAAAAAAAAAGAAGGAAAGTCTCAGAGTTGGGATAACTTGGTCTGTGAGGGCTTTTGGTTCGTTTGTCTTTGTTTTGTTTATTTGTAGGCAGGTGCTATGTCACTGAACTGGACCTAGCTTTAGCTTTGGTCAGCATTTTGATAGATACTAACAAACTGCTCTGCCCAAAGGGTTGTAGAAATTTGCACTCCTCCAAGCGTAAGGGTGCTTGTTTCTCTATAATCTCTCACAAGAGGGTCATTACATCCTTGGGTTTTGCCAGACTAATGCGGGGAGTGGTGTGTCAGTGTAGGTGTAACACTCAGCTTCTAGCAGTGTGAGTCTAAGTGGCTTTTCCTGCGTCTTAACAGCTGTTGAGGGTCCTTTCCTATGAACTTTCTGACCATGTCCTTCATCTTTCAAACAGATTATTATAGCAAGCCCTGCCTAACTTTTGTCACTCGACTGTTCCTGTAGTCATTTGTCATCATGCCAAAGAGTGTTATTTTTTTTTTTTAGGTGACAAAATTGTCAGTTGTTTCTTTTGTGACTTCCAAATAAGTAATGATTGGAAAGCCTTTCATTGTTTAGAAGATGTTTGCCTGTGTTTTCTCCTAGTACTCCTAGTGGTCTTACATTTTTACATTAAATCTTCCACTTGGATTTTCTTGATGTTCTACAAGAGCCATCTTGGGGATCCAGGCTATTCCCCAAGAGGATACTGATTTGTCCTAAGCCCACCACTAATTGAAAAGTCCTCTTAATTACTTGAAAGCTCTTTTTTTTAATATATATTTGATATCAGTTATTTTATTTTAAAGAAAAAAAATAAAAACAATGGTACAAAATCTCAAAACAAGATTTTAGGAGAGTAACAATGGTTAGTACATTGTGTATTGTTACTGCCAAAGTAGTTCCTCATATTACAAGATATAGGCAAGAAATAATAAATAAACAACATAGGTACAAACCTTTTTTTTTAAAAGTCAACAGAA
>NW_004524795.1:530050-538327 GCF_000260255.1 Octodon degus
TGTATCTGTGTATTCAAAGTGATTAGGATAGATATATAGTTACATTCTCTTAATGAATAGAGTGATTTGTTCTAATGGTGTTTGTAAATAAGATATTATGTCCGCATCTTGTACAGCAATTAACCACTAAGAAAAATATATGCAGTGTGTTAATTATTGAAACTGCCCTACCGATTTGATTTGAAACTGTCTCATTGCTATTTGTTTATCAATAAAATTATGGCAAAAAAAAATTAACTGTGCTTAGGGCCAGTGAGTTAGCTCAGCAGACTAAGTGCCTGCTTAGGCAAGCACAGGGACTGGGGTTCTATCCCGGGCACCACATGCCATGCCACCCCGCCCCTGGGCACGCCATGCTGGTCCGGGCGTGGGAGTCTGGGCGTGGTGGTGCATACATGTAATCCTAGCGCTGGGGCGGCTGAAACGGGAGGATCAGTACGAGTCTGAGCTGCATAGTGAGGTTCTGTGCCAAACACATTAAAAATAATAATAACTGTACTTTTTGTCATACTAATGTTGCTCTTTGTCCTGCTTAATATCTTTGACCCTAAAGATACTTTGTTCAATGTTAAGACTAACAACCCTAATCTTTTTTCTTTTTCTGGTGTCACTTTACTTTTTGCCTTTCTCTTTTGCTTGGTGAGCTTTCTTTTTGAATTAGTTTTAAGAGCTTTTTGGTAAATAATATGTTGCTGGGATTTTGTTTGTTGGTTTAATGTCGACAGTTTGATGACACCTCCCTGCCCCCAAGCCCCATGCACACTTTGACACTGCGCAGGGAATCAAACCCAGGGCGTCCCACCAGCTAGGCAAATCTCGTCCCTGGAGCTGCTCTTAGAGTTCCGGGGCTGGTCTTATAATTGGAGAATCCAGGCCATTCATACTAAATATGACAGCTGCAATATTTGATCTAATTCATTTCATATTTTAAAAATTTGTTTCTTTTTCCTTTCTTAAATTATTGTTGATTTGATCATGTTGCTATTCTCTTTTTTCCTTTGTTAATTTGAAGTTTTATTCTTTTCTATCTTGCTATAAGTACTTGGTACCTTCTTGACATTTGTTGTCTTGTTTTTCTGAGGCAGGATCTTGCCATGTAGATCAGGCTGGCCTTGACTTCACTATGTAGCCTCGGTTGGACTTGAACTCAAAGCAGTCCTTCTGCCTCAGGTCCCTGAGTGCTGGAATTACAAGTGTGTGTCATCATGCTTGGCTAAAATTTTATTTTGACACAGTGTCTTGCCACGTTGAGCAGGCCGGCCTCAAACTTGTGATTCTCCTACAGCCTCCTGAGTGGTTGGGATTATAGGTGTGCACATTCTCTCTCATCCCTACCTTCTCTTCAGTAATATAAAAACCTATATAATATTTCTGTTGTCACTCTGTTCCCTGCCATTCTGTCCAAAACAAGAGCTTCAAAATGCTTTCATGCGCTCCTGGTCTGTTTGGGGAAGTTTCTCCCCACCTCCCAACTGTTAGGTTTTGCTGAGAAAAATCTCATCCTTTCTGGTCGAGGCTGTTATTAGAATTTCTGTCCCACCCTGCTTTAACCTAGAGTGACATTCTGAGCTGTCTGGTGTCCCTCGCCCAGAATGAGTTGTTCATAGAGCGTAGCGTCTGCTGCGGTGTGCTGGATTTCCTCCCTTTTTGTTCCTGTTTGTGTCGAGGTTGGGGCTCTGCTCCACAGTGCTGGATCAGAACCTCTTTGGGGCACATGTGCTGTGCTGCCTACACCCTTTCATAGCCCCTTGCAGCTGGGAGTGGCAGGGCTCCAGGATTCTGGGCTTGGTTCCTTTTCTCTCAGGCAGCTCTAGCTATTTTCCCACAGCCTGCTTGCGCCCAGGGCGGCAGGTGAGAAGCCTAGGCTGTTCCTTTTCACAGGAGTCTAACTTTCTTTTCTGGAAGCTTTTGAGATTCTCTTTGGCCTTTGTATTCAGAGATGCTATCAGGTGAACACCTTGGGTGTGTGTTCCCTCGCATCAGCTCTACCTTGGACTTGGGGATTCCTTTTGCTTACAGACTGAGGCCTTCCTTGAGGAAAATATTCTTTTGGTTTTTCAATTGTTGTCTCTCTTACTTTTTAGATCCTTCTGATTTGTCTGTTGGCTCTCCTGCGTCCGTCTTCTCCATCTGCAGCCATTTCTCTGTGGTTTCCGTGTCTAATTTTGCTATATTATGTGAGAGATGGCCTGCTCTTTCAGGCCTCTCATGTGAGTCTCAACAGCGATCTTAAGCCTTCAGGTCATTTATTGCATTTCACATCCTGAAGGCAATGTTTTCCAATCCCCAATGTGCTATGCTGGAGTCTCCTGGAGATTGCAGTTAATGGGTTATTTAAAGCTGTCACCTGTTTCCCCTGGTGGCTCAGTTTCATTATGAGCCTGTCTTCATGGTCCTGTTTGTTTCTTGCTTTCTGACTCCTGGACCCCTTTACATGTAGTGTTTCTGTTTCTAACTGGGGCTCTGCTCTGCCCTTTCTGGAGTGTTGCTGATTCCCAGGGAGACGGCAGGGGCTTTGGCTCCTGACCACCGGCCTCTGTCGTCCCCAGCCTCAAGTTGGAGCTCAGGCCTGGAGGTGGAAAGCCCCAGCTTGTGTATGGCTCTGCCTTAGCTTCCAGAGGAGTGGAGGGCAGTGTGGGGGTTGGGCTTGCCCTCAGCTGTACACTGCATTGCAGGTGGAAATGGTCACCACACTGTGAGGAAACCATAAAGACCATAGGAGACAGCAAAACAAAACCAAGCCACCAGCCTAGGGACAGAAAGGATCTATAATTGCTTCTGACCCTGAGAGCCAGAGCCAGAGAGCTCTCCGAATACAGATCTGAGCCCAGAAGAGGAGGCCCCCTAGTGTGTGGCCCTCTCTTTGGTTCTAGCCCCAGGCTTGTCTTTTGCTGCCTTCTGGGCCCACAGCTTTGCTGCTGCTGCAGGGCCTTTGCACTGACTGCCCCTTCTCCAATTCCAAATGCCCTCTTCTCCCTCATCCCTCCCGTGGCCCCCACTTCCCCTCCCTCTGCCTCATTCATTGTTGTAGAACTTGTCACACAGGATGTGATACATACTTTGCTTCAGTCAAATCCCATAAGGATGAGCACCTTATCTTTGTTTCCTTAGCTGCATCTAAAGCAATGAAAACAGCCCCTGGTACACAGTAGGCTCTTGTTCAATATTTTTTGAATGAATCACTGGGTGGAATCCATTAGAAAAAAAACAAAAGCGCTTAATCTGTTGCAGATGGGTTAGGGGTAGGGAAAAGAGGTCCCTAGGCTTACCACTCACATCATGCAACATGAAGTCACAGCGGCCCCGCATTTACTAGCTAAGGACCAAAGATGCCTGGGAATCAGGGTGGCTACACATGGGCAGCAACAGAGGTAGTGTCTTTTGGAGCAGTGTGTGCTGGCTTCAGGGTTACTGGGTGCATGTCGGCCACGCAGGGGGCACTGGCGGGTCCTGGGAAGCTCCTTATATACACTGCGGGGCTTGTATAAATTTCAGGAAGATGCCACTGTTTGCATCCGTACTGCAGCTTGGGCCACCTAGTTCTCAGACCAGACTAGTAGGGGATGCGGGGGTGCAGGGGACTCTGAGTTAGTGCCTAGGCCTCCTAGAACACTACCCTTCCCTCTCCCACCCAGAACTCTAGGAGGTCCTTCGCCCCAGGGGCAGGACTTCCGGTCTTGTGTCCACCTGGGGAACGTGGTAGACTGTGATGCAGCATCAGCGGGGGTGCGTCCTCATTGCCTCCCATCGTTCTGCAGATTCCCAATGTTACGTCACCCCCTGCATCCTGTTACAATAGTGTGATGGACAGAGCGAAAGAAGATGAAGGCAGGGCGCTTCTCACCTACCTCGAGAAAGAGGAGAAGCGGTTCCATGAGTATCTCTGGCTCCTGCGCTATGGCACAGGCATTGATGTCATCCCTGGCCTCGGGCCTTTCATACCATGAAGAAAGGAACGACGCTATTTAGGGAGCTGCCAGGTCCTCCTGCCACCTGCCACGGCTCCAGATGGTGTCCTCACGTCATGAAAGGCGAGAAGTCACAGCTTTGTCCTCCCAATACAAAGCTCCCCTTTCTGCCCTTCCTGGGGCCGAGGACTGGAAAAGGGAGAGCTTCACACACGTCTCAGACTCCAGAATGGTGTTTTATCTGTGATACGGGAATTTAATGGTAGAGCAACAAGGTCAAGCCCAACTGAGACAACAAGAGTATTTGGGGTGACATTGTGTCTATTCCTGGCTAATCTACAGAAATGCTTTAAAGAGAAAAAAGCATCAGAAATTATCTGTGAAACCTGAAAGCTAAAATCCTTGTGGAGCCTCAGAGATGCTTTCACAGCCTGTGGCCAGGAACAACGATCTCCTCCTTCCCCGGCGGGTCATTTCTTTTCAGGGTACTTGACTGTTGTGCAGTATACTTCTTCTCCCAGCATGTGCTGTGGTCCCTTGGTTCTCCTGGGTTCCCACCTGTGCAGCTGAAAGTCTCAGGTCCCCTTCACATAGTGTGTGGAGTTGGCTGTGCTACCCAGAGGGCTTTTAGGGGCAGCAGTCTTCACTATTCTTAGAGTTACTCTCCATCGCAGCCCATTTAGATTGCCATGGATTAGGTAGCTTATCAGCAGCATCAATCTGTACCTTGGGGCTCTGGACAGCTAAGATCAGGCGCCAGAGTGGTCAAGTTAAGGGTAGGGATTTTCTAGGATGCAGACAGCTTCCTGTTGTGTCTACCCTAAAAGAAAGAGATCTAGGTTTTTGTGTTTTTTTTTTTCCTTCCCTATTTTGAGGAATCCACCTTCACAGGCTAATCACCTTCCTAAGGCCCTCACTTCCTTCTGCCATTCCTTGGGGATTTGAGTTTCCACATGAGAATTAAAGGGAACACAACCATCAGTCCATAACCTCATATTTCATGATGAAAGAGCCTCCTGATAGGGGCCCACTGTGGGTGACGGGAGTGGGTGGTTGACCAGCCGCCTCGCTCCAAGTGCATGTGGCTGTCCTTGTGCCATGCAACTTGTGGGTTTCACTGAGAGATTTCTTTCTTAATGTGGGCATATGTAATCCAAGACTGTGACAGTGCTGTGATGGGGAGTGGGACTTTCTAAGGAAAAATAGGCAGTGTTGGTTGTATGTATGTCCTCTTCAGAAATGTTGAGATAGGGGGAAGAACTAAAATGGAAACAGCAGTACGCAGCGCCCCACGTACCTTTCGTGTTGGTGTCAAGTTCTCTACCCTTGCTCATGCGTTTCCAACTGCACACATAATACGGACACGTGTGTATATTTTTGCCACTTGGCTTATACTATTTTTTTAAAACTCTTTATTTCTCACTTAACACTATATATGAAAAAACATCTTCCCGGCTATTAATAGTATTGCAAATCACAATGAAGGCATATGGGCAGCTCTGATGGAATTAAACATAGTTCTTTTTAGCTTATGGTGGGAGAACTTGCATTTGAAAATAAAAGGTCCTAATTTGATTTGGAAAAGCAGAGACTTTTGCTTAGCATTCTGGTGCATGGGCATATCTAAAGATGGGTGAAGCTGAGTGTAGTGGCAAATACCTACAGTCCTAGCTACTCAGGAAGCCGAGCGAGGAGATCGAAAGTTTAGAGCCTGCTTGAGCAACTTACTGAGACCCTGCCTCAAAATAAAGAAAAAGGACTGGGGTATAGAGCAGTGCTTCCTAGGTTCAATTCCTAGTAGCACCTCCTAACCCCTCAATAAGAAAAAGGAAAGATGGCTGATGTTAAATTTTAGGTTAGTCCCCTCTGCTCAGAGCTTTGCCAGTGCCCTGTACTGCTGGGCATGTAGGTGCAGACAGCTGTCTGTGTCCATGGGTTCTACACTGTCAGATTCAACTAGATACTGGTCAAAAGTATTTTTTGCAAAAACTTCATCTGTACAAACTCCTTTTTTCTTGCCATTACTCTAGAAGTAATCTAGAAATGACTCAATGTATACTACAAGGGCTCTATGCAAATACCCAAATCGTATGCAAATACTATTTTATATGAAGGAGTTGAGGTATTACAGGATCAGAACATTGGTAGGCAGTAGGTCCTGGGCCCAGTCCCCCATGAAGGCCAAGAGGTACCTGTACCTTCTTGGCGTTGGTCCCTGTGTGAGTGGAGCTTGGGCCAGTGAGTGAGACAGTCCCCAGGGCAGGAGCTCAGGGCATCTTTTCGGCAGTAGACGCACAGCCCAAGTCTGCTATCTCTAGTGCTCAGTGAGTGCTTGCTCGCTGGCCGGTGCCGCAGTTTCTCCTGTTGCCGCTGGGGGGCATTCTGGGTGTGCTAATGATCTTGTTGTCTCTTTCAGGAGGGCTGGAGTCCAGGCCTTTGGTTCGGGGTGGCCACGGCAGAAGCATCAGCATGAAGGCGCCCACCACATCCCGAGCCAGGCAAGGGCCCTTCAAGACCATGCCCCTCCGGTGGTCCTTTGGGCACAGGGAGAAGCAGCCTGGTGCATCTGTGGAGTTGGTGGAGTACCTAGAGTCCAGACGCAGGCCCCGTCGCTCCACCAGTCACTCCATTGTGTCCCTGCTGACAGGCACGGCAGGTGGGGAGGAGAAGTCAGCGTCTCCCAAGCCAAACGGCACCCTTTCTGGTGAAGATGGTGGCCAAGCTAATGGGAGAGGACCAGCAAGGGTTCCCTGTCTCTCGGGCTACCCCAGTCACCACCCGGCCAGTGATGTTCTAAACACAACCAGGGCATGGAAGGAAAATGCAAGTCAGGATATCCGGCTTCCCAAGAAGTTTGACCTGCCCCTCACTGTGATGTCCAACCTTGAGAGGGAGAAGCCGGCCCGCCCAGAGGGCCAGAAGAACGCAGGCTGGAAGGGAAGCCAGAGCGGCCCACCGTCCCCTTCCACAGGTTTGTTCAGAAACTGTCAGGACAGTGGCCAAGGCACCTTACCCAAGATGAGGGCTGACATGGATGAAAGGGCCTCTGAGAAAGACAGACTCCCACAGGGGACCCTCACCCTGCTGAGGTCTGTGTTTCGGAAGAAGGAGAATGGGAAGATAGACAGGACCCTGGGCCTCCTGCCATCTGTCTCCCAGCGTAGTGGCAGGCTGAGCCCTGCGGTGGACGAGCAGGCTCCAGGCTCATCTCCTGCACTCCGGATTCCAGAAGGCCTGGCCAGGAGCCTGGGCAGCCACCTCGAAAGGGACGTCCGATCCGCTCCCAGCTCTCTCCACCTCCCTCGCAAGGCCGGCAGGCCCCCACGGCCCAGTGCCGCCAGCTTCTCCCAGAAGAGCGTGCCTGGGGAGCAGACTTCTTATGGCACCTTGCAGAGGGTAAAATACCACACTCTGTCCTTAGGGCGAAAGAAAACCTTACCCGAGTCCAGCTTCTGATGGGGCATCGCGGTACTGTGTGAAGGAAGCTAAGGGGCTGGGACTTTGCACTGAGTGGCTGTGGGCGGTCTGTGTTCAGAGTGAATTTTCAGGAAGCCAGTTGTCCTACAATCTGTGAAAGAAAAAAAGATTGTTGATCTCTTTAACTGGACTCTGAGCGCCTCATGTCCCAGTAACAATGTCCAAATACTGTACGTACCCTATTGTATTGTTGGGTGCTTTGATATAGCCTCGCCACCAGAGGGCAACGTTGGGCCAACAGTACCAGTTTGAGGCAAGAAGGGATTATTTTGTTTAAATAACGTCATAGTCTGAGTGCCTGTACTGTAAGAATCCTGTGTCATGTATTGTCACTGGCTTCTCTTTTTTCTTTCTTTGTTTTTAAATAGTGGGCTTACAAGGGAAATATTTCCCTTTTAATGCTTCTGTGCATAAATGTAAAAGATGCCAAAACAAAAAAACATAAAAGTGATAGTTATGATTAAGACAAGGTTCTAGAAGAAATGGAGAAGAAATGGTTGCTATTTTAGGAAAGTATTTAATATATAACAAAAAAGCTATTAAACTTTTACAAGGTATTTTAAAAAGATAACTATTTTGATACGGGTTGGGGGGGAAGCTTTAAAGAAATATAACCGTGAGAACTTTGTGCCATTTTAGTAAAATTATGTACGTGAAATGTACAGATGGCCTGCTGTGTTATTAAAGTTGGATAAATGGCCTTATTCCTGCTGTGTCTACTTGTGTGTTGCAGTTACTATCCATCAGTAGCTACTTTTTTTCTGAAATTTAAAAGTACTGATCATTATAACAGCTGAATTTTTTTTTTTTTTTTTTTTTTTTTGCGGAACTGGGGATTGAACTCAGGTTCTTGCGCTTGCCAGGGAAGCGCTTATTCCACTGAGCCACCCTC
>NW_004524795.1:538592-541824 GCF_000260255.1 Octodon degus
GCCTTAGACCACTGAGCCATCTCACCAGCCCACTGAGCCATCTCACCAGCCCGTTCTGTCGTTTCTTACTAAGAAGGTACAAAGCCTGATCCCAGGCCTGGGCTCAAAGGTGAAGGTCACTGGCAACTCTGCACGTTTTTCAAAAGTGCTTCCTTACCAATGGGGATGATTCGTTTGAAACGCCGGGGCCCAGCCGTTCAGTCTTCCTTGGAGATGCAGCATGACCTGCCGGCCTGTCTCTGCTGTGGGACTTTCACAGTTTGTTTCTTTAAGGACAAGTGGTGCCCTACTTTATTCCAGGGAAATAGCCTCACTTACCTTTGTTGTGAGTGACAATTAGAGAGTGGGAAAAACTGAGACCATGGAGGAAGTGGAAGCGGCAGCCTCCTGACTGTCACAGGGGCAGGGGATGGGGGACCCTTGTGGTTTGGCATCCCAACAGAAATCCACAATTGTGTGTGTGTGGTACTGGGGATCCAACTCAGGACCTCGCACTTGTCAGGCAGGCACTTAGACCACTGAGCTATCTCCCCAGCCCTAGAAAGCTGCATTTCTTTGAGTCTTACCCTGATGTGCTCCTGGACAATGCGGAAGACAGCATTGGTGGCAGGAGTTTAAGGCTCTTTCTGCATTATCTGGTTGTTTCCTTGTGTTGACACTCAAGAGTAATTGTGCCCGCAGCTCAGTCTCCCTTTCTTTGTCTGCTAAGAGATTGGGTCGGAACTCACATTCTCCAGGATTATTTCCTATAATAAGGATTCACTCTGGGGTGACCTTGAATCTTTAGGAGTGTCATGGGCGAGGCCTAGTTGTTAGCCATGTGCCCTGTGAAGCACCATGAACCAGGACCTGGACTCCAGGTTTCCAACACTGGAAGTTTAGGAAGAGGCGGTGACACTTGGACCCAGGTGGTTATGTATGCTGTCTCGGGTCTTCAACAGGGATGCTCGAGGTCCCTTTGCATCTCTTCCATCTATGGCTGCTTCCCCCTCTAGAAGGAATCAGTAGGAATCTTTGTAAGTAGAAAGCATAGGAGATGGGTGAGATGGATTTCCCCCCAGATTGGGGTAGTACCACAGTTCCATCTTGATCTTGCTTGCAGCTGCCTACATGATGCTGGAGGAGAAGGCATAGCAGAACCATTGGGGTGCTTCTTTCTCAATCATAAGATTTCCCTGACTTCGGTAAGTTGGAGTTAGAGAAAAGTTGAAAGCCATTGGGCTGGGTAGGAGTACAGACAGAGGGAGCAGACTCAGCCTGCAGAGAAGCTGCCTCCCACGCCTGCTTGGGGAGCCAAACCTAGGCCAGGGTCTCTCCCTGCTGTAGAGAGGATGGTCACTGGTCTGATGGCCATAATCTATCCCTCACTTCTAAGGTGGCCCCCACATTGGGTCATCCTCATCATCTTCCTCTCATCTGCTAGTGGAAGGAAAGGCTTGCAAGCCTTGGGCTGGGTGGTCAAACTGCTGAAGCCAGAAACTACCCAGGTCCTTGGGAAAAAGCCAGGAACCCTGTAGGCAAAGATGCTGTAGGAATTTGCAATTACAGGGTAGAGTTCTGGGAAGGAATGAAAGTGTTGATGCTGACTGCATCCTGTCTGCAGGATGTCACATGGAGTGAGCCAGTGCCACGCCACCATGATCTGAGGGACAGCAAGTCAGAAGCATCCTGAGAACTTGAGTATACCCTAGAGCCACAAAGATATCAGTTAATAATTACAGCTTTGAACAGCACGGAGCTGTGTGCCCCTCTTTGAAGCACTTTACCACATTCAACTACTTTAATTCATAGTAATCTTTTGAGGTTGGTATAGCTATCCCTGTTTTACAGTTGAGGAAACCAAGGCTCACAGAGGTTAAGTCATTTGCCTAAAGCCACACAACGAGTAAGCGGCAATGCCAGGATCTGAACCCAGGCAATGCTGGTTCTGGGTTTTTTGCTCTATTTCAATGCTGTTCCTTTGAAGATAGACTACTAGTCCTGTGCATTGGTGCCAACTGCTTCTGGTATTTCCTGTTTATTGAAATGGAGAACAATGCATTTCCCAGATCAATGGTTAGTCCCAAGTGCTAGGTCTCTATTCCAGCCGCATGAGGTACGGAGAAGGCCTCTCTGTTGGCCTCACTGCTTGATTAGGTCTTTAATAGTTACTCTTCAGTTCTCACTAACTTTAGCTGTCAAATGGGGAGATGAGGGGACACAAGATAGGCATTAGGAGAAAGCAAGTGGGCCTGAGTCTTTGCAGCCCTCACTTCTGATTCTCCTGGGGAGACGCTTTTGCCTTTGATTCACTCCATCTATTGGGAGAGATGCTCCAACAGCATTTGCCTGATTGCAGCATAATTTGAAACTACCCCCACCCTTAAGAACATAATAGGAAATGACTTGGATGTGGTTCTCGTGTTTAAGCAACTTGTCTAGTCTGGTTGGAAAAGACAAAGCACTAGAAAAGGTAATTTCAGATAAATAAATGTAAATAATTCTCGAGTACGGAAGCACACAAGTCACACAAACCTGGGTGAGGGGACTCCAGTGTGGCATCCTGCTAGTCCCTATTTGCTATGCCAGGGAATTAAGCCCTCAGAATATTGAAACTTCCCCCCAGAAAGGGCCCAGCTTCCATGGGTGGGCCCAGATGCCGAGTTGGGTTAGAACTCTATCCCTCTGTTACCATAAGCCATCACTCAAACTGACAAAACTCCATGGTGTTCTGGGTTCCTGGGGTGGGTTAGGGTCCGGCCCAGGCAAGAGGCTGCAGTTTCCTTTGGGGATTGCTGGGAGAGAAGCTTCTATGGCAGGTACAGTGGGTGGGTACAATGCCACCCAGACATCCTGTCACTCAAGGAAGTCTGAATTTGTGAACTGAGTCAGGTAAGGATAGGAAGTTGACCGTTTTCAGGCATGGTGACACACGCAGTAAGGCTCAGCCTCTCAGGAGGCTGAGGCAGAAGTTTTGTAAATTTGAGGTGAGCTCGGGCAATTTAGGAAGGCCCTGTCTCAAAATAAAAAATAAAAAGGGGCTGGGGCTATAGTCCAGGGATGCAGCAACCCTGGGTTTGATGCTGATGATTTAAAAAAGGAAAACGGGGGTTGTGGTGGGGAGATGAATAGAGGGAAAGAAGAAAGAACAAAGGACTCCTCTAATGCCAGTCATGTTTCTAGTTTTCCATACCTGAGAATTTTTGGCTACCAGAAGAAATTGATGCCTGAATACCTGCCTAGCGCTGTCACT
>NW_004524795.1:543474-544914 GCF_000260255.1 Octodon degus
AGAGAGAGAGAGAGAGAGAGAGAGAGAGAGAGAGATTGACAGTCAGAGACAGACAGAGATAGAGAGACAGAGACAGAGACAGACAGACAGAGAGAGAGACAGAAACAGAGACACACACAGAGAGAGATAGAAAGATGGAGACAGAGACACAGAGACAGAGACAGATTTCTTTATGCAAGGAAGGTTTCCATTTTATTAGTATGTTTTATTAGCACATATTTCTTAGTATGTTTCCAAAACTTGATTGTACTTGTACTTGTTCAGACAAGGACAATGGGGATAATTGCAAAGGAGCCCAGAGATTCTGTTGGGTTTATGTCTTTTGGGTCCTCTCAGACACCCCAGTTCCAATGGTCATAGCTCATTTTTTGTCAGGCAGTATCTTAGCTCTCATACATGAAACCTGGTAAGAGCTCATCTGGCTGAGTAAGCCAGCAGCCTATAGAATCTATGAATTTATTTCTCACAAACCAGATTTTTTTGAGTTCTGCATGAATTCTACATAGAAGTCATCTTTAGAGTATTTTCTCCCAAATGGTGACGTTTTTTTTTTCTCTTTGCGGTATCTGTTTGCTTTTTTTAAATGTTGAAGAAGTCAATTTTATAAAAACTTTTTTTATAGATTGTGCTTTGAGGGCCATATCTAAGAAATTTGTCTAGTTCAAGCTTATAATAATTTTTCTTTTATGTTTCCTTCTAGACATTTATGAGGTCTATGATGTATTGGAGTTAATTTTTTAATCATTTATTAATTTATTTGGTACATGGTCTCACCTTGCAGCTCAGACTCATAGTGATCCTCCTGTCTCAGCCTCCCCAGTGCTAGGATAACAGGCACATACCATCACGCCCAGTTTTGGTGGCCTGCTCAGCCCAGGGCCTGCACCGCATTGTGGTACAGGGGATCGAACCCATTCCTTGCATTTGCCAGGCAGGCACTTAGACTGCCGAGCTATCTCCCTGGCCCTGGAGTTAATTTTTGTAAGTCAATGGAAAAATATCTTTTTCCTGTCTTAGTTGCTTTTCTCTCATCACTGAGACAAAATATCCAACCTCCAAAGTTAAGGAAGGAAAGGCTTATTTACCTCACACCTTGTGGAAGTTTCAGTCCATAATCAGCTTGCTGCAAAGCAGGGTGATGTGGTAGAGGGGTAACCATGGTGATAGACGACAGCAAAACAGTAAAAGCAGAAAGGGGAGGAGTGAGCTTCTTTTCTTCCCTAATACTGTGCGTGGGTATCCGCCCTAGGATGAGTGTAGCCCTCACAACCCAATCCCAGTACTAGACAATGAACCAATTGCAAACTCTAGATGCAGCCACGTCCAAAAACTCACCCCTTATGACCACATGAGGCTTTTAGGGGACAACCAGACACAGCATGACATCTCCTATTGAATTATCTCAGCATCTCTGTTGAAAACCGGTGGACTATATGTGCA
>NW_004524795.1:554519-570748 GCF_000260255.1 Octodon degus
TGCAGCTGTTTCTTTATTTCAGAACCCGTTGATTCATTGCTTTCAGCT
The DNA here is from genome assembly GCF_000260255.1 of Octodon degus. NCBI lineage: Eukaryota > Metazoa > Chordata > Mammalia > Rodentia > Octodontidae > Octodon > Octodon degus. Next base: position 554,568 of record NW_004524795.1, read on the forward strand.
GTGTAATTCCCAATTTATTCTGTGTTAGTGTCCTCTGCACTTGTTACGTGTGGGCTTGGGTTCTGAGATTGCATTTTGTTCCTTCTCGTCATTTTGTGTAGCACTGTCTTCTGACCTTTGTTGTAGATCTTTGTTGCAGTTATAACCTTAGCACCTACTGGAGTTCAGGTGCAGATCTACAAAGTTTGGATTTATCCAGCTGTGCCTGGCTTGGGTCTGGCTGCTGTGCTCAGTTCTTTCCTGTTGGTCCCCTTGGGTGTGAACCTGTTGTTCCCCTCTGGCAAGATGTCCTGCTCCTAGACTAGCTGGGTCATTCTGTCCCCTACACTCTCTGCAGGAATTGCAGCTGCAGGTTTTCACCCCAGGCCTATATGCCAGGCCTGAGCTGAATCTGGAGAGGACAAGGTGGAGTACGAGGGAGATGCAGCTCTCCCACATACTCATGGGGCCTGGACTAGGACTGGATCTGGGGGTTCCTGGAAGGGGGCAGAAATTCCAACTCTGTGGGCAGGGTGTGGGTGGGTACTACGGAGTGATAGGGGACGTCCCAAGAGGGTGAAAGAGGGTGTCACTCATGCTGCGCCTGGGCTGGGATCAGTAGGTCACACCAGCATAGGGTAGTGGGAAGCTTCCACACACTCACCGGGCCTGGGCTAGGACTGATCTGGGGGTTCCTGGAATGTAGCAGAAATTCCTACTGGGCAGGAGGGATAGGGGAGGTGCTGCAGAGTGGTGGGTGGTGTCCCAAGGGGGTGAAAGAGGGTCCCACCCACGCTGCACCTGGGCTGGGACCAGTAGGTCCCACTGGCGCAGGGTAGATGGTAGGTCTACCACACACTCACTGGGCCTGGGCTAGGACTGGGTCTGGGGGTTCCCGGAACAAGGCAGAAATTCCTACTCAGCGGGTGGGGTGGGCGAGGTGCTGCAGAGTGGTGGAGAGCGTCCCAAGGGGTGGAAGAGGCTCTCACCCATGCTGCGTCTGGGCTGGGACCAGTAGGTTCCGCTGGCGCAGGGTAACTGGAAGCTCTCCCACACACTCACTGGGCCTGGGCTAGGATTGGGTCTTTAAATCCTTTTTTTTTTAAAAAAAAAAAAATGAATTTGGAAATACTCTTCTTTCATCTTTTGAAGTGATCATTTTATTTTTACTCTGTTAACGTGTTGAATTATATAATTTATTTTTTAGTATTGAAACGGCCTCATGTTCCTAGAGTAAACCTCACTTAGCTATGGTATTTTTTTTTTTTTTTTACATTGATAGATTTGGTTTTCTAAGGTTTTATTTATATTTTCAGCATCTATATTCCTGAGAGTTATTGATATGCTTCTCACCTTCTAATCTCTGTATAGTTTGTAGCACAATGATGCTAGATATATAGAATGAGTTGGGACATGCTTTCTCCTCTTCAATTTTCTGTAAGAATTTGTTTAGTGTTATTTATGCCATAAATATTTGGTAGATTTTGTCAGTAACATCATCTGAGTTTGGAAGTGGTTTCTTTCTGGGGGCAGAAGGCAGACTGGATGCTTTTAACTATGAATTCTTTTTTTTTTTTTTTGTACTTGGAATGGAACTCTGGGTCACATGCTTGCGAGGCAGGCACTGTGCCACTGAGCTACATCCCTGGATCTCTCTATTTTTTTTAAAATGCAGACTATTCAGATTATTTTGCTCCTGGTATTAGCTTTGGCAGTTTATATCCTTCAAGGAATCTGGGTATTTCATCTATGTTGATCAATGTACTGTTATGTCTGTATATCTCAGATAAAATCCCAGTATTATTCTTCGAAAATCTGTTTAATCTGTAGTGATATTACCACTCCATTTCTATTATTGGAAATTGATGTCTTTTCTCATTTTTTTCCTGATCATTCTGGCTAGAACTTTATTTATTTTACGTGTGTTCTCAAGAACTTGGCCAGGCGTGGTGGTGCATGCCTATAATCCCAACACTTGGGATGCTGAGGCAGGAGGATTGTTTTGAATTAAGACCAGCCTGGGCTACAAAGTGAGCTCAAGGCCACTCTGAGCTGAATAGTGAGAACCTATCTTAAAAAGAAAAAGAAAGAAAGAAAGAAAGTCAGTTTATATGTTCAAGAATCAGATTATTTTTATTTTTTTGTTTCATTTATTTCTGTTCTTATTATTTTTTTTAATTCCTGTTTAATTGGGATTTATTTTGCTTTTTTTTTTTTTAGTTTTTAAAAAGACACTGAATAATCTTTTTTTTTTTTTTTTTTCGGAACCGAAGATTGAACTCAGGCCCTTGCGCTTGCCAGGGAAGCGCTTATTCCACTGAGCCATCTCCCCAGCCCCCAAGACACTGAATAGTCTTGATTAGAGATTGTTTTGGTTTTTTTTTCCCTAACACAGATATTTCATGTCCTAAATATCCTCCTAAGAACTGCTTTAGCAATAGTCCACAGATTGCGATATGTTGCGTTCTTTTTCATTGAGGTCAAAATACTCTCCAACTTCTCATTCTTTTTATTTCCTGTTTAACTCATGAGTTATTCAAAACTACATTTTTAGTATTGAGGGATGGAAATTATGAGTCCAACTGCCTCCATGGTAGGAGAATGGGTGCCAAAGTGCCCACCCCATGGACGCGCCAGTCTTTGGCAGCGACAGACGATGAGGCTGCCATGCAGTGAGGGGAGGTGAGAGGCAGGCTGGGCAGCACAGGAGCAGCCTCTGCCCTGGTGCTCACTGAGGTCTGAGGTGTCATGCTGAGACCTCGTCCCCATCCCACAGGGAGCAGCTCCGGCAGGAACACGATCATTCCTTAGAGCCGCATCCAAAGGCAGCAAGCAAGATATGATTTCAAATTTGATCTTTCTAAAGTGAATCTTGATGTTTCTACTTTTAGGAGAGTTGCCTTTTGTTCTTCTAGCTTTATTTTTTCTCTCTCTCCTTTTTTCTGACAGCATAAAAAGTGGCAAAAAAATAGAGGTATAGCATCCTCTTTTAGCAGCTGTGATTGATGTAAATTGGACAAATTTTGAGGCATTTCCATGTTTCTTGACGGATTCCAGAAAGCTCTGTGAATTCTTCAAACGTTTGCCCCCAGAACTTCTACCCAAATGAGGAAGAAAGGGGTCTCTGCTGAGAGTCTGCTCTGAGTAAGAATCTGGGTGGAATCACTGTATTTGTGGTGGAAACAGACTCCACATAATCCTAGACCCCTCTTTCAATGGCTGGCAAGTGAACCCCACAGGTGAACACGCCAATGTGACCTGAGGAGTTCTGTGTAAGAATAGCACTTGTGCTTGCAGGCCCACTTTAAACCTGGGCAAGAGAGAATTGCAAATGGGCAACAAGTGCGATCAAATTTTATTTTCCTGTGTCTAAATTAAAACATGTCTTTCCTATGTATGGATATATTTCTTCACACTATGGATTATATTTTTATCTGGGTGGCATTTGCAGCTCCCCAATGTTCCCCAGAACATCCTCAGTGAGCATTATCATGACACTGCAACGTTAGCCAAGGCTGTTGCTGCAGAAGGTTGCTGTGCCCGTACATTTCCTGTAGCCATCAGGACCGGACAGAGATGCACACATTGTGGTCAATGGCCAGAGCAGAGGCCCTGTACTTTCACAGGATGGAGGTTAAAAATCAAGGCTAATATTGTTCTGCAGTCTGGGGCATGAGAAATTGGGAGGCTCAAAGGCAATAGCTCCTTGTACATAATGGACACGGCCTGAGCAGCCACCTTCGGGGGAGCCAATTGGAAGCCCACGGAGCTGAGATTTTCAGGGCATATTGGGTTGGGTCCAAACTGAGATTGCAAGGACACTGGGATCTGGCAACATCTGCTTAACCTTGGGGTCTGAGGGGAAGGACTTCTAAAGTCTTGGTTGGCTTGGTCTTTGGGCACTTTCACATCTGACCTAATGGATTCTCTCTATTCTGCTTGCCATGGAGGGGCACGCTGAACTGGGGACAAGAACTGATGTGAAGATTTTGTCACAGAGTAGCTGAATAGCATCAGTGAAGTCACTTCTGTTTAGTCTTCCTTTCCCTAATGTTTGGTTGATATTGGGGTCATTATTCTCTGGAGGTCTCTCTGGGCCTAAGCACCTTTAGTTAATGGATATAGAGATACAGTCATCTTGTAGTTTTGACTTTGGGCATGTTGCTTACGTTCTGTGCACCTCTTTCCCTTATCTGTGAGGTGGAGATGATAATAGGACCTGACTTATAGGGCTATTATATTCAATGAGTCCATCAGCAGACATTAGATATTACTGTTATCAGGACTCTCTTCATCTAGCAGTAGACAAATCAAGTCAGCTGAACTCTGAGAACCAAAGGTCCTAGTTTCTGGGACACCTTGTGACCTGGGAGACAGCCTAGGTGACATAGGGTAGGTTTTCAGAGAGTTAATGAGATGCATGCTCAGGAAGCTAGGTGACATGAATTGATTCTGGAGGTCTGAAACTCTTCTGTTCCATCCTCATTGGAGAAATAGACCAATGCATCTGTTTTTAGGGATCTTCTCTGTCAGCTCCTCAGCCCACTTTCAGGCTATATTTATTCTTGTTCATGCTGAACCTAGATCTCTCCTACCCAGGACAAAGTTTTGACAAGTTAACTAGCAATTCTATAAAAGCTATTAAAGGCTGTGTTCAGGAAATCAAGTGGATACTGACCTAAATCCTGGGTCTGTCAGATAAGTTCTCTGCAGTCCCAGAGGTACATGGTTGGCAGGGCCCTTGGGCCACCCACAGGTCACATCAAGGGCTGTTCACAATATGGCAGAACTCACCTTTTGGAATGAGGAATGGCACTCAGGGGGTACAGCATGCTGACCGTGGATGGGGCTGTTCTAGAGCTGTCCTCAGTGTTTTTCAGAGCCCTTCTCTGGCCATGAGATCCATCACTTCAGGGAGAAGAAACAAGAACCCTAACTCCCCGCAGAAGCTTCATTATCCGGGATCCTCTTAGTTCCACACATCACAACAGCCAATCAGTTTGAGCCAAAAAGTGTATTGGCTTGGGTCAGTAAAATGTCAAGGGGTGGTATGAACGTCATACATAATTGAATCTTGAGACTCGCATCATGGAATCAGGATTTAGTTTTGCCCTATCTAGATATAGACATATGTCTTGCCACTGCTTTCCTTTTTCGTTGGCTTTGTGGGGAGTCAGGCACTCCTTCGATGGGAAGGGAATTCTAGGCATTTATCTTGCCAGTACAGGTGCCTTTCCAATACTTCTAGCCTAAACCCCAGTGTTCCCTCTGCTGGCCTTATTTCAACTAATGTCTCTCTGTATACCAGTGACACTATGACCAAGCCCAGGCTGACCTCCAACTTACAGTGGTCCTCCTGCCTCAGCCTCTTTCGTGCTGGGATTAGTAGCATTCATCACCACTCCTGCTTTATCATATTTTCTTTTCTCCTTCATCCCTTACCTTTTCTTATTTGCCTCGGACCTTCCATTTAGATAATCCAGTGGACAAAGAACCTCAATTGATCTGCAAGTCTTGAATAAAATGAAATAAAGTATCAAATTATAAGAAAATTTCTTTTCCAAGAAGGTACTTTGACTTATGTAGTTGTAAATGGTGCTTTTGTCCTTTCCCTTAGCTAGCATGGTGACTACAGATGGAGTAATGAAATATAATATAGGGCCTTTTTGTAGAAGTCTTAGCGTCAAATCAATTAATCAATTAACAATTAATTGTATGACCTGATGATGCTCGTATGACCTAGTTGATGTCTGTGGATTGCAAAGCAGTCATAGGGGACCTCCACTGTGGGGTGCTGTAGTGGCCTTCTGCCAGTGTCTGGAGGCCTACTGTTAAATGTACGGGGGTTTCGCTCATCATTGGAATTTTGAAATTGGCCACAGTAGTACTATTTTGGCACAGAAACCAATCAACGTTATAGACTGGGGCTTTTTCGTTCTTATTTTCTTGGAGACCAGTTTTCCAGCACAGCACTGGAATTCTGAGACTGTCACTTGACACCTCGCAGCATTTTTTAGAGGCAGCATCTCTGAAGTCTGGAGAGTTAAAGAGTTCACAGAGGGTTTTGAGCCTGCACCTTAGACCCAGCCAAACATGGTCTCAAATCTTGCTCTACTACTTCCTAGTCTGTGAAGTTGGCAAGTTACTTCTTTCTGAGCCAAAGTCTCCCATTGGATGATATACCCAATTTCGAATTTAGATTAAAAAAAAAACCTGCCAACTAAGAAAAGCCTGCAGAATTTTACCAGCACGTCAGAGAAGATCTAAAGCAAATACTTCCCAAACTGCTCTGTGACACCGAAAGGGAAGGAGCAATGCCAGACTTATCCGGGAAACAAGAATTATCCTGATACCAAAACTAGATAAGGACTAACAAAAAGGAAACTACAGACCATTCTTCTTAATGAAAACAGATGTGAAAATCCTCGACAAGGTACTGGCAAACAGAATGTAAGAAATCATTACAAAGATCATATATCATGACCAAGTTGGCTTCAACCTGCAGATGCAAGGATGGTTCAACACATATAATGCGATAAATGTAACACACCACATAAACAGAAACAAAGCTAAGAATCATACTGTTATTTCAATAGATGAAAAAAAGGCCTTTCATAAAATTCAACATCCATTCATGACTAAAAAGCCTGACACAAATAGGTATAGAAGGTTGTTACCTCAAACTGCTAAAAGATGTTTTTAACAACTCCACCACCAACATGATACTAACTGTGGAAAAGCTAAAATTATTCCTTCTAAAATCAGGAACAAGACAAGGATGTCTGTTATAACCACCCCTATTTTGCTTTTTTTTTTTTTTTCAGAACTGGGGATTGTACTCAGGCTCCTGCACTTGCCAGGCAGGCGCTTATTCTACTGAGCCATCTCCCTGGCCCCATCCTTATTTTATATAGTACTAGAAACTATAGCCAGAGCAAGCACTAAGAGAAAGAAATAAAAGAGATGGAGAGACAGAAGTCAAACGATCATCATTTTCAGATGACAACATCCTTTATATTGAAGAACCAAATAACAGCACTCCACTGAAAGACTCCTAGAACTAATAAGCAAATTCAGCAAAGCAGAGGATACAAAATAAACAAACAAAAATCAATAACATTCCTGTATGCCATCATGAACACACTGAAAAGGAAATTCGGAAAGTTATATCCTTCACAATAGCTTCAAAAAATTAAATGCTCAGGAATTAACCTAACCAAGGAAGCCAAAGATTTTTATAATGAAAACTATAGTGCTCTGAAAAAGAAGACCAAAGAAGACATCAGAAAATGAAAAGACATCCCTTGATGCTACATAAGTAGAATCAATATAATCGAAATGGTCATATTTCCAAAACTGATGTATACATTTAGTGCAATCCCAGGCAATAGAAGCAACCATATTCACAGAACTGGGAAAAAAAACTACCCTAAAATCCGGATGGAATCAGAAGAGACTTGGAATAGTAACAGCAATCCTGAGCTTCGACGAGAGCAAAGAAGGAGGCAAGATGAGCTCAGATTTCAATTTATATCACAAAGCTACAGTGATTAAAAAAAAAAGTATCCAGCATAATGCAGGCCCCAAAATAAACATGTGTATCAGTGGAACAGAATAGAAAATAGAGGGTATAGAAACAAACCCAGACACATTCAACCATCTGAGGGCTTTTTGTTTTTGTTTTTTTCTGGTAGCAGCAATTGAACTTGGGGCCTCAAGCTTGCCAGCAAGGCACTGTGCTGCTGCACAATGTCTCTGGCTCTCACCATCTGAATTTTGACAAAGAGGCCAAAAACATACACTAGAGAAAAGATAATCTCTTTAACAAGTGGTGCTGGGTGCTCTGGTTGTCCCCATGCAGAAGACTCAGCGTAGATCTGTATCTTTCACCCTGTACTGAAATAAAAGCAAAATGTCTCAAAAATCTAGGCATTAAAACAGAAACCCTGAATCTTATGGAAGACAAAATAGATAAAATGTTTGAAGATGTAGGCACGGGCAAGGACTTTCTGAATAGAACCCCAGTTGCACAAGAAATAGCACAAAGACTCAACAGTAGCATTATGCAAAATTAAAACTTTTTCACAGTGAAGGAAACGGAGTGAGGAGTCAGTGTACTGGATGGAAAATTTCTCCACCAGCACCTCATTGGACAGAGGACTAATATCCAAAATATATACAGACTTGAGAAAATTAGACCCCTCCCCAATAAAAAAAGAGCACTTCTCAAAAGAAATACAAATGGCCAATAAGTACATGAGAAAATGTTTAGCATTTTTGGTCATTAGAGAAATGCTGGTGAGATCATCACTGAGATTCTACTCCAGAAAAATTTGATATCATCTAGAACTCAAAAAGCCAAACACACATGAAGTGCTGGTGAGGTTGTGTGGAACCCTGCGTTGCTGGTAGGAATGTAAACTAGGACAACCACCATGGAAATCAGTAAGGAGAGTCCTCAGAAAAACTAAAAATAGAGATACCACCCAGCTGTACCTTTTCTGGGAGTCTTCCTGAAAGAATTAAAGGCATCAGATTACAATGATACCTGCATACTCATGTTTATTTATAATAGTACAATTCATAGTAGCTGAATCTTGGGAGCAGACTGTATGTTCACCAACAGGAGAACGGATGAAGAAAATATGATATGTACCCACAGTAGGCTGCTATTCAGCCATAAGGAAGGATACAGTTGAGTTATTTGTAGGACGTGGATGCACCTTGGGACCATAATGCACATGGAGCTTAAATATTTAATTTGGATCACGTTTATCTGTTCTAGTTCTGTTCAATTTGTTTTTTCTTTTTTCTAGTTCTGTTTAATTTGTATCACATTCATTTCCCATGTGTTTTAAATATATCCAAATGGCACTTTCATGTGGTCCAACCCAATTTTATTTTATTTTTTTGAGACAAGAGTTTCAATGTGTAGTTCAGGCTGGCCTTGAATTCACTATGTAGCCCAGGTTGGCCTGGAACTCACAGTGATCCTCCTGCCTCATCCTCTTGAGTGCTGGGATTACAGGTGTCCCACCACACCCTGCTCAACTCAATAATTAGATGCCAGTCACACTTTTAGTTTTAGGAGAAAAGATGTCTGCTTTCCAGGTAGATTATGCTTCAGCCAAATAATCACAGAGTTTAATAGACATAACAAAGGATGGAAAGTACAGGACAAAATGAAGGGCAACAACTCACATAATTTACAATGACAAATCTTAAATAGAAATAAAATGCATTTGGAATTTAAGATATTACACTAAGTGAGAATTATTGAAACATAGATGATCTATAAAGAAAGAAGAGCCTAAGGCAAACAGTAAAAATTATTTCAGCAAAATCAAGCCAAAATGTAGACATCTAGTCAGGAGATTTAAAGTACAAGTGTGGCAGGAAGGAGAAATTATTGTGCTCCTTGTTCTCCTTGATTTCAGTGATGATCGCTGGGCTTACTTCTGATCTTTGATTTTAATTTTAATGTGTGACTGCTTTCGGTGAGCAATGATATCTTCTCAGTTGGGCTTGGGTGGGGAAAGACCTGGGAGGCTGTTTCCAAGATGGAAGACCCACATTCAATGAATAACTCACTCACTGCCCTGGCATAGAAAATTTAGGTTTGGATTTTTTTTTTAGGGTTCTGGCCGTGAAACCCTGGGCCTTGTACCTGGTAAATGTGCACCCCTAAAATATATCCCTTGTCTCCTTGTTTTTAATCACGTATCTCCATACAACAAATGTTTTGTTACTTGCTTCTTAAAAAATAAACTTAAATATTCTGGAGTTTTTCCCAGATCTCACTAGATTTGTATTCTTTTTGAATACTGTGTCTAACTTTGTACTGCAAATGAACCACAATTTAACTATCCCTCAATTAAGGTGCATTTAGATTCCATCTAAGTCTCTGCTTTTAAAAACAAGAAGACCCTAAAAAAAGAAATCATCCTAAGTATTGTTTTTTATAAATATTGTAAGGGAAAATGTTCCTGTGTGACATTGAATTACATTCTGGTGTGAGGGAATTTGTATATCTAAAGATATTTGTAATGGAAAGACTAGAATAGCTGGTGTTGGAATGGAAAGGAAGCTTCCTAGGGAAGTGGTGTCCTCGTCCTCAGGCGATGACTGTCAGGGTGTTGTTAGCCTTGTAGCTGTCCTCGATTGTTGCTGCCAGGAAATTGTGGGAGCTGGATATCCATGGTGAATCTTGCATGCATCTCCTCGGTTCTGACTTCCCTTTTCTCCCAGGTGTGTTCCCTTGGACCACTTTCCCCTACACAGACACGTTCTCCACAGCAGTGCCTCCAAGGCAACTCTGTAACTTCCATGTCCATCCAGGGCTGAGGGCCACAGAGGAAATGCCTCAAATGAAAGCTTCCACAGCAGCCTGCAGGAAGGCATTAAATCCTCATCCACACCTGAAGAAGAGTCAACCAACCGCTGACAAAGCCTTTAGGAAGCAATTCAGACACAAGGCAGAAACCCTTTTTCTTCTGCAATCTGTCTCCAATGCTCTATACTGGCAAAACTTGGCCTCATATAACTAGAAATGGAAAATATTTTAGCAGCTCAGACCAGTTTATACCAGCGGGCAATGAAGGGTGAACTAGAGGGTCATACATCGATACTGGGTAAGTTGAATTTTTCTATTACTAGTTCACTGATGAATGGGCATCCATCTCTTCGTAGGTACCACTGTTGTGTGATAGTTCATGACTATGCCCCCTCACCCAGGCTTCCAGAAATAAAAACTCCTTTAACCCTACAGGATCCAAAACCCCAACATCATTCAGGTCAACCTATAACACCCAGCTGACCTGGTGCTACAGCGTGGTGCTGGGTGTGGAAGGCCCCCCCTGGGGATTGTTGCCCATAGCATGAAAGAAGAAGTGGAGGGGAAGATGGGGTGCTGTTGATCCTCATGGAGAAGCTTGTCACATTGGCTTTCCTGATATGAACTCAGCTGTTGTCATTGTCCAAAGAGCTCAGGACTTCACTGTTGCTGAGGATAGCTGTGGTTGTTTTGGGAGAAGCTCTGGGTCTTGCCTTGAATATTGTTTTCTGGCTCCAGTTCAGATTCCTCAGCCCGACACAGATCTTTCATCCCACTAGCACAGACTTTCTAGCTTCCACCACTGACCTTTGAACCTTCCCAAGGCAGGTGTTTGATATAGACCTTCATGAGACATTGTCATGGGCTCTAGATCTCTAGCTGGACTCATGGAAGACATTGCCACGGGCTCTAGGTCTTCAGCTGGACTCATGCAGGACACTGTTGTGTGTCATGGCTTATGCCTGGATGTACCCACAAAGCCTCATGTAATCATGGGAAGGGAGTGGGCTTTTGGAGGCCACCGATTCTAGAGGTTGTGATTGGTTTATTGTCAAGTGCTGGGACTGTTGGGGTGAATGCTTTATCCATCCCTGGGTGGGCAGCCTGCATACAACAGAAGGGAGGAAAAGAGCCCTCCCATCCCAAGACTTCTCTTACACAATAAAGTCACTCAGAGCCTGTTCTTTGTCCTGGAATGTGAAATCATGGCTCAAGTTTTATACTTAGTGGAGGCACAGTAGGTGTTAGGAATTCACTGAATGAAGAACTTAGGGGTAAACCTTTAGTAAAAGCAAGTGCCCCCCACCCCCTACCACCACCAGTCTATTGCTTTTGCTGTCTTCTGTTGCCATTGATGATTGCTCCTGTGCCAGGACACATTGCTTTGGATCCAGCTGATTATGGACTAAAACTTCTATAAACTGTGAGCCAAATAAACCTTTCCTTCCTTAATTTTAGGCATCAGATATTTTGTCTCGGCAATGAGAAAAATAAGCAAGATACTACAGGATCCAGGCCCTCAGCTCAATTCTTTGGATCTCTAGTGAATGGACAGATCTTTTCCACTCTTCTGCATTTGACTTTTTGGATGAATATTATAAAATAATCCTATAAATTATGTGTCCTGCATTAAATCTATTTCCCTTGCAAACCCTGACTACAACAGTGAGTAATAATCTAACTTATCATAATATGATTGCCTGTTTGTGAGGATTCTTAGGTTTGTTTCCTGTTTTTTCATATCACAAAAGTCATGAAAATGGAAAACCTAGTTTTCCAAGAGCAATAGATATTCTCTGGATAAAAGCAGCTCTTATGTCTTAGTTACCTTTGAATTTCCTTTTTTTGTTTGTTTGTTTGTTTAGAATTACTCCTACAAAATTAGCTACCACAAAAGAAAAAAATTGCTTTTCCCTCTTAACATTAATTCAAAATCTTAAAATTGGCATTGGTGGGTCTCTGAGACAATGCCGATTCCCCTCTTTAACACTGCAGCCAGGAGCAGCGTGCTGATACGCTAGGTATGGCAGATAGGTCCCGTTATGGTTCAGATCTAGAGTGTCCATTAAGGGTCTCAAGTGACTAGAGAAAAATGTGAATCCAATAGAAGGACTGTGTAGGAGGAAAGAGCATGTCTGTTGACAAGGATGTAGAATATGTATGAGGCACTGGGTAGAATATGGCTGGTGTCTCTTGGCCAGCCTATGGCCAACCATTCAGATAAGGTCTTTAAATCTTATTTGGTAACTAATGGGGAGACCGTAATGTAAACATGTCCTATAAATTTCTGACTCTCCAAAATTATCAGATGATAGTGCAAGAGATCTGTCCACACACTAGAGACCCAGTGAATCCAGCTGAGGGCCTGGACACCCTGGCAGTGTCCTGTATGAGTCCAGCTAAAGACCTAGAGCCCCTGGACATGTCTCATGCAAGTCTGTAGCAAGGATCTGCACGGGGAAGGCCCAAAGGTCAGTGATGGAAGCTAGAAAGTCTGTGCCCACGGGATGAAGGAGCTGAGGGATCTGCATTGGAACTGGGAAGAGATGCTCAAAGTAAGGCCCAGAGCTCCCCTGAAAACAGCTGCAGCCATCTTCAGTGACAGACCACGAGGACCCAAGTGCCTCTTATGATGAGAACAGTTGAGTTCACATCAGGAAAGCCAGTGTGACAAGCTTCTCCAGGAGGATCAGCAGCACACCATCTTCCTCTCCAGTTCTTTTTTTTTTTTTTTTTTTTTTTTTTAATGCTGTGAGCAACAATCCTCAGGTGGGTTCTCCTACCCAGCACCATGTTTATTCAGTTCTGTTGGGTGTTATAAACTGACCACTCATAGGGCCAGCCAAAACGCTCAGCAGATTAAAGCACTTGCAAGCTGGCGTAGGGGCAGGAGGTTCGATCCCCAGACCTGCTGTGCTGGCCCCATCCCCATAGCGTGCTGAGACGGCAAATGAGACCGGGTGTGGTGGCACATGCCTGTAGTCCCAGCTCTTGGGACACTGTAAACAGGTGGATCACTAGGAGTCCGATGTAGTAGTGAGACCCTGAACACCCTGTAGATCCTTCTCTAAAAAACAAACACAAAAATAAAATAAAATACCTGACTGCTTGTGTCCACCCACCACTGCCCCACAAGTCACCTCTTATGACTCACGTTTCCTGAGCACCTTCTTGAGCACTGCATTTCTTTATATTCCTAACAGCACAATTGCTGCTCATATCCAGCAGGGATTAGCTCCAATTCCTCCATCAGATGCCAAAAACCTGCTGCACTAGTTCTTCATATATTTGCACCTACTCATTTCCTTCCCTGGAGCCTATATCATCTCTAGATTACTTATGATATCTAATACTGCATAATGCCAGATAGCTTGCTATGCTGGATTACTTGGGGAATGATGACAAACATATTTCTTTTCTAAATAGTTTCCATCCATGGTTGGCTTCATCTGTGGTTAGGTTTGTCTCAGTCACTAATTGCATCACTTCCTGTGTAGTGGCTCTGGGAGGAAGAGGTGGCTCTTGAGTGTCCTGGGCATTTCAGGTGCTTGGAAAATGCTTGTTGACTGAATGTGTGAGGCATTCCTGCACGCACAGCTTCCTCCTGGGCTACGCCAGCTCTAGCTTTGATATTCTCAAAAGACTGAAGAAAAACACTAGCTGATCACCAGCTCTCCAATTTCAGCCTACATTGAAACAATAATGCCGATGCCTAAATGTTGTTTTAAATGTTTCTTAAATGTCAAACTGCTATCTTGGCCAAAGCTTAGTATAGCAGGGAATGAAATGAATATGCAGCAAATACTTCCTTTGAGAAGTCCAGAGCTCTGACTCATCTGCAGAACTAAGTGCAAAGATTATCAGAAAGAAAGATTTAAGGGAGAGGGTGGACTTAGCTCTCATTTCCTCTGCCATGACTGCTGATCAGTGGGAAGAAATGGGCATCATGAATCCCACTTCAGAAAGATCCCCAGTAGCTTTGTATCTGATCTTCCTTCTTCACTAAGAAATCATGCTGCCTATAATGTAGGCATTAGATTAAGAGAGGGTTTTCTTGGTACCAGGAATCAAACTTAGGACCTCGCTGGTACTGTCCCACTGAGCTATAGCCCTGGCCCAATTCAGAGCTACTGATTCAAAAGGACTATTTTAACATTCACACCTCAAACATGTGGCATTCCTGAAGAATTTTATTTCTTTAGTGTTTCTACAGTGGAATTATAGCTTATATGGGGAGTATATTGGAAATTCAGTCAAAATTGACCATGATGTCACTTTAGTTCATACATGAGTGGCATGGTACCCAATTCTGTGTCACTCCTGAATCCAGTGATGCTTTGATTGGTTCTCCCAATTTTGCTTTAGGTATGAATTTTCAATAGTCCTTAGTTAATTCCATTTTTCCTTTAGGAATATTCACTGAACAATGCCTCCTACTTCTTTATTCATGTTGAAAAACACTTATAATAACAAAATATTTCTACAGATTTTATAACACCAATCAGCTATTTCATCCTGTTATCATGCAACTGCCTTTCCACTATGTGTGATTGGCATGAATTACATGCATGTAAGCTAAATGTAGGGGTGATGTGGCTCTATTGTTGTAGATGTAAAAATGGATTGCTAGTGCAACTCAAGTTTCCTAAGCCCTTATTGACCTAGGGTACAACTCCAGCATCATTAATGAGCAACCAGTTCTGACTGCTCTCACAATAGTGAAAATTGGTAGAATGTGCTTTTCAAATATTTCTGGGCATCTGTAGGGAGGGATCACACAGACGCTCATGAATCTATTTATTTATTTATTTATTTATTTATTTATTTATTTGGTACAGGGTCTCGATATGCAGCTCAGCCTTGTAGTGATCCTCCTGTCTCAGCTTTCCCAGCATTGGGATTCCAGGTGTGCACCACTACTCTTGGCTTTGGGGCTGGCACAGAATGCCTGGGGTTCCATGACGGGCATGGCATGCAGTACCAAGGATCGAACTTAGGTCCTTTCACTTGCCAGATAGGCTCTTAAACCACTGAGCTATCTCCTCAGCCCCTGAGTCAACGTATTCTTTTTTTTTTCAGAACTGGGGATTGAACAATGTATTCTTAGTGAAGGCTGCTGCCAACATGTGCTTTCTCCTAGATGGAAGAGCCTCACTCCCTGCGCACATTATTTTGGGTGAGTCCCTCCCATCAAGTCTCTAAACAAGGTGGTAGTAGCTGCAGTTACTGGAGATATGAATCTTGCTTATGCATTGCTTGATGGCTTATCAAACATCTTCACATTTAATGTAGATTGTAAAGATAATTATAAATGTAAAAGTAACAGTGATCTTAAGCATCAAAGGGTCCAGTTATTCAGAATGAAAAGGTATAATAAGGAGACAATTTGCCTGTTCCTGCCCTTCCCACGCTTAATACCACCCTCAAATGTGTGTGTGTGTGTGTGTGTGTGTGTGTGTGTGTGTGTCTAGACTTTCTGGATGCCTTGCAGCACTCCATAGTCTTGACAACTGCACTGATGCCTGGAAATAAGGTGGTGGTAAAGTGTGTGCTTAGCACACACGCACACACGAGGCCCTGGGTCTCATACTCAGTGCTGAAATCAAACCAACCAACAGCCAATTGCACATATTACTTTAAATTTAAAGTACCCGCAGCTGAGTAGGTCTCTGCAATATGAAAAATACATCTCACATGTTATTTTTAAAAAGAAACTAACATTCTGCTTAAAGCAGAAATTTCCCAACTTGCTAGATGCTTCTGGATCTTCACACTCAAAAACCATCTCCTGCAAGTGTTTGTCTATTTTTGAGTCCTCCCAGCCCATATTCCTTTTTTTCAGAGTGGACACAGGATGATTTCTTTTTCC
>NW_004524795.1:574563-576318 GCF_000260255.1 Octodon degus
ACCAAATTAAGAGAATGTAGCTGTGTATCTATCCTATTTTGAATGTACAGATATAAAATGGTCATTCATTTGCATCCCCAGCTCTTGTGAGGCTGTAAACAGGCAGATCAGTATGAGTCTGATCTAGTAGTGAGACTCTGAACACCCTGTAGACCCTTCCTCCCGCAAAAGAAAACACTTTTTAAAAATTGAATAAGCCTTTAAAAAAAAGATTTTAAACTACTACTTAAGCTAGTTTCATGTGATTTGATAATTATTTATCATCCACCTCCTATTTATAGTGATCTCTAAAGATGAGTTTCAAAAATACAGCAGAAGTAGAATACATCATCTCTCTAGAATAGAGCAAGTTGTTTCCTTTGTCTATTTATGTTCTCATTCCCTATGAAAATAGGCCATCCTCTGATGGATCTTTGATTTTTATGTTGACCCTTTTTTTTTTTCTTTGAGACAAGGTATGTAGCCCAGGCTGGTCTTGGACTTACTGTGTAGCCCAGGCTGGTCTTGAACTCACAGCTACCCTCCTGCTTCAGCCTCCAAGTGCTGGGATTACAAGTATGCACCACCATGGCCAACAGGGTCTTTCGTTTTTTAAAACCACTATTTTTCTTCTTAAAGGAACATCAAAAAGAGTCTTTATCTTTAATGGCCGGCACTGCACCCTGGAGCAGCGGGGAGTACACAGGGGGAGCCCTCCTAGAGGAAAACCTGAGAAGTATTGGGGACTGCTGTTTATATAGTAGCTTGCAGGCCTTGTTTCAGTGACTGGCGGGCTCAAAGCTTGCTATGAAGGTTGAATATGCAGATAAGGGCCTGAGTCTCTCCATTCCTATCTCAGCCACTCCAGATTTCCTCTCCTTTCCTCTCCTTTCTTCAAGAAGGCAACAGTATTGGGAATAGGGAAGGCACAACACGCTGCCTATCGGGCTGCCCTCTAATTCAGGTGAGGAATGGTGGCTTGACAGCCAGGGAAGACACCAAAGCAAACTGCTCCAGCCTATCGTGGTGTAAGGGCGGGGAGGGGGGGGAAGGTGGGGGGATGAGGGTGGACGACGACAAAGGCCCGTGGTGGGGAGGGGCCCAGCTCAGCAGCTGGCCAAGCCACTCCTCCGTCCAGCTGGCAAGGGAAAAATGAAAGAGACAGGCATGTGTTGTCTCAGAACTGGTTTTTTTTCCCCTTGGGGAAACCGGGGATTGAACTCAGGCCCTTGTGCTTGCCAGGGAAGCGCTTATTCTACTGAGCCAACTTTTTGTCTCTCTTATGCCTGCTCTGAGACATTTCATCCTCCTTATCTTAAGAGGAGCTGCGGGGTGAAGGTCCACCTTTGTAGCTGCTTCAAAGCTGATCTGGGGCAGCCGACCCTACCTACTGGAGGAATAAAAATCTCCTCCTGGCTCTGCAGAGGGACCCTAACAGCCCTGGATCTGTCTCCGCAGCCATGAATATAATCACAATATGGAAAGCACAATCATTTTTTCCCATAATTTTATTGAGAAACAAACAGCAGTGAGACAGTTTCAAACAAAATTGGTAGGACAGTTTCAATAATTAACACATTGCATACTGTCTTCCTAGTGGTTAATTGCTGTACAAGATGCGGACTTGATATCCTATTTACAAACACCATTAGAACAAATCACTCTATTCATTAAAAGAATGTAACTATATGTCTATCCTAACCACTTTGAATACACAGATACAAAATGGACATTCATCTGTATCCCCTTTTTTTGGTTAAGTTCCATTATTTGAAT
>NW_004524795.1:576523-580134 GCF_000260255.1 Octodon degus
TGAAATCCCCTCAGGATTTGTCCTGAGATCCTGTACCTCAGAGTGTAGAGCCTTTGTCAGTGTCAGCCATGTGGATGAGGCACGGCCATTGCTTGACCAATGTGGAAAACACAATCATTTAACTGGCTCTTTATTGCATGTGAAATGTAGCAGTTAGTTGCTTCCTGGCTTGGCCTCCTGTGAAGTCTGTCCGCTTATTCTTCAACGCTTTACCTTCTGCGTTTCCCTCTCTAGACCTTGATGCAGACTCAGTATTGTACCTACTTTGAGAGTGCGAATGTCCATTCTCAACATCAGGTGGTCTTAGTGTACGTGCTTGTGCCTCAGAAGGTGTGGTCTTCAACCAAAGGGCAGGAATGATGGATGCTGGTAGTTAAAGAGGTGAACAGAGGGGCATAAAGCAGGATAACCCAGGTCGAGAGCCTGAGGGCTGATGCATGAGACCACCCAGGTCTCGGGGTTGGTTATGGCATAACTGAGGCAGGACACAGGCACCAGATGGTCTCCTCCACTGGGAACCGAGTGCCCTCCAGCTCCATAATTCCACCTCTGCTTTTTTGGGCACCTAGTGCAGTGGCTGTTATTGCTCATGTCTAGGTGTACCCCAAAGCCTCACGCAGTCTTACATGGGGGTTTACAGAGGTTGCTGAATCTACACTGTGTGGCTGTCCTCTTATGGTGTAGTGCTAGGATTCGGGTTGCTAGTGTTGCTGATTGCCTTGGCATCGCCCTAATCCCAGTACCCAGCATACAAAATAAGGCCCAGAAACAGGCTTGTCTTGTCCTCTGCTTGCTTTGCTACATTCTGCCTGGGAAACTATTTCTCCTTTCTGTTGCCTGTCTGCCGCACCACCCTGCCTTGGGGCCAGCTGATTATAAACTGAAACCTGTATGGACTGTGAGCTAAATAAGCCTTTCCACCTTTAACTGATATTTTGTCTCTGCAATGAGAAAGAGAAGGTAAGATGGTAGCCTTCCACAAATGCATGTGTAGATTTTTCTAAAAATCATAAGATTTTTAAAATCATTATAATGATATACAGGAATGAAACTCCTAACCTAAAAGATATCTGGGAGGAGTTTGTGTTCTCTAAAATCAAAGAATGAATTTTAGGAACAGTGGAGGTTAAGAGCAGAATATGTTTATTGAGGAGGAAAGAAAGCTTCTGTCTGAGAGAGGGAGAGAGGGGACCCAAGTAGGTCACCAAGGACTCTATCATTTTTGGAGTTTTTATAGAGCAAAACTATGTGATGAGGTGGGTCTAAGGTGGAAAACATGGGAACTCACAAGGTGGGCATGGGGTGGGACAAAACTATGATCAACCAATAAGGATATAAACACAATTATTCAAGTAAAATTGATTAAATCTGGGATCAAATGGAAAGTCATGTAACAAGTGAGGAAAGAATATAGCACAGAGGCTTTCATGTAGGGAGTTGGGCTAGTGACTCTTCTGGCTTTCTCAAGGCGATAGAGACCTATTTATTTATTTATTTATTTATTTATTTATTTTATTTATTTTTAGTGACGGAACCAGGGATTGAACTCAGACCCTTGAGCTTGCCAGGGAAGCGCTTATTCTACTGAGCCATCTCTCCAGCCTCATAGAGACCTATTTAGAATATCAATCCCTGATGTTTATCCTTAGGAAGGTATGCATTTGTTTGATCTTTTGTCTTGAGGTCTGGCCCACAGCAGGAGCATCTATCTCTTCCACAATGTGAGGTACCTTGTCTTCCATACTGGCTCCTTGAGGACCTAGCCCTGTCTGCCTGCTTATAATATTTTTATCTAACTCAATTACCTACAATAATAAGACATGATGAACATTTAGTGGTAAAGTAATTTGCATGTGACAATTTTAATTCTCAACAGTTGTCCCACAATGATGTGATGTAAATTTTAGCCATGGAAAGCTGGCCAGAACTTGGGCTGAATGGACCCCCGTTGGGGCTGAGCTTGAGTCTCTCTCTCTCTATGACTATTTTGAAGACTGTGATTTTGATTGTTCCAAAGAGGATCAGAGTCAAGGACACCGTGAAGGGCACTATAAAGGAGCACTTTCCTCACTCTTAACTTTGTTCTGGAAGTTTCCACTTGGCTTCCTCTTTGTCACCTCAGATTCAACATGAGAAACTCTTAGGTCTTTGCTTTTCTCACAGAAAACCCACCGCTAAAGTGGAAATGATGTCATCCATCCTTTGGTGACTCAGATTGTAAACCTTGGAGCCATCTTTTGCACCCTATTTTCAACCTCTAAGATTTGATTTTCATCTCCTGTATCTCCTATTGCCTTCAGTTCCACTTGTCTGATTTGTAGCTTTATATAAGGAAGAATGTCCCACGTGTGGTAGTGGAGGACAGAGGGCCATGGAAATTCTGAGAAGGGAGAAAGTAGAAGAACAATAGCTGTTGAGATTCCTTGTGGTTGATACATTGTGTCAACGTGAGAAGTTTAGTTTAACTGAGGGACTCAGCAGGGAGCTTTCTTACAGCCTCATCCTGGGGCAAGAGGAGGGCAGGAAAGGTAGGAATGCTCACCCTGAGGAGGGCAGCCTGCTCATATATAAGGGAGGAAAAGAGGCTTGCTTTCCCCTGTGCTTGTCGCTTTTGCTGTCTGCTGCTGCTTTAAAGTGTTTGTCCCTCCGCCATGCCACCCTGCTTGGATTAGCTGCTTAGGAACTGAAACCTCTACAAGCTGCATTAAGTATACCTTTTCTCCCTTAATTTTGAGTGTCAGGTATTTTTTCTCAGCAATGAGAGAAAAGTAAGTCATCGGTTAAGGGAACAGTTGAGCAGAAGGCACAGCAATTATACATATATATGCTTCCGGCACTGGAACACCCAACCTAATAAAATGAGTACTATTGATCTATCAATAATCTATTATTTACCTATTATCTCTCATCTATCTATCCACCTATTAATCATCTATCTATCTGTCTATCTATCTATTATCTATCTATCTATCATCTATCTATCTATCTATCTATCTATCTATCTATCTATCTATCTATCTATCATCTATCTGACCTGTGCTTGCTGGGCCCTATATACACAGCTGGGGAACTGAAAGGCAGGAGTGTGACCTACTTTTATTCTTTTTATATTTGTAACAAAAAGAGTTAAGCAGTGAGCTCTGGGGCTCTGTTGTGCTGTGAGCACAACAGGACTTGCAGCTGAGAGGAGCGAGGTCAGCCCGCAGCCCGTGCTCCCTCACATCCCTGTTCATCCCACTTGGCCTGCTCCTGCTCCTTATTCCCCATGCTCAGATCCACTCTCTGTAGCATCCATGCAATTTAGGATGTGGGGTACGGGTCACGAGGCTTTGCCTCATTGGCTCTTAGTTTAGATTTCCAGGAACATGCTGAGTCCCTAAGTGGGGAACACAGATAAGCGGGAAGTGCTCTGTAAAACTGGCAGGGGTGGGGGAGATCTGACTTTGAAGAGAAGAAGGGTAAGGTTTTGTGGCTAAGCTCAAAGAAGGCCATACAGCCTGAAGAGACCCATAGCTTTCACAGAGACCAGCCCAAATTTTTAGTCAAACGAGGTGGCTTTTGTTTGTTTGTGTATTTTTAAAGACAGGGTCTTGCTGTGTAGTTTAGGCTAT
>NW_004524795.1:580284-619392 GCF_000260255.1 Octodon degus
CTCCCTTCCTTTCTTTTTCAGTACCAGGAATCAAACTCAGGACCTTGTGCTTGCCAGGCAGACTCTTAAGCCACAGAGCTATCTTCCTGGCCCTAAACTCACTATGTAACCCAGGCTGGCCTTGAACTCATGGAGGTCCTCCTGCCTCAGCCTCCTGAGTGCTGGGATTGTAGGCATGTACCACCACATTGGCAGCTAGATCAGATTTTTAAAATCAGATTTGTTCTAAAGTATTTGAAACATTCTCAACTGAACAGTCACATCTACTTAGCCTGGCATTTTCAAAGGGCTTACATTGTAGATAGGACAAAGGTGGAGAAGATTGATGCATGCCTTAGGTTAGTGATGGCAAAATGTTTAGAGCCTTCAGTCATAACAAGCGGCCTGCTATGGCACTCGTGCCAAAGGTTCGCCACCACTGCCTTAGATTATTTAGTATGTAAACTCTGGATCTGAATCAGTGTCTAAAATGAACATGACTTTAATCCATATAGGATGAAATAGACAGGAGTCCTTTCCCTTGGGAGGGCATCCTAGGAATGACCACGTTTCTCTCACTTCCTGACAGCTATTCAGTGACAGGCCACCATGGAAGCAGGGTAGGTCTGAGGCCCTCCGGTTCCTTCTAGGACTGTGTGTCATAGTCCACTGAATCAGTGTAATCTGAGATAAAGGTCTTTTCACCAAGCAATCTCAGGTTGAAGCAATTCTCTAGATCTGACAGGGTAGCTGTCGTTCTGAATTACTGATGACTGATTGAAGAAGGGCATGTTCTGATGGCCTCCACCTTCCTGCTGTGAGGAGGCATCAGGAACAGAGGCTAAGATGGTCAGTCAACATCTTTTCCTTATGTAAACATTAAAAACTCAGGATGGGATTAGATTATAATCAGGGCCTTGGTGGATCCTTTCTGGGGTTGTGTTGCACAGTCAGGGAGAGAGAGAGAGAAAGAGAGAGAGAGAGAGAGAGAGAGACAGACAGACAGACAGACAGACAGACAGACAGACAGACAAAGACAGAGAGATACATAGAGAGAAACTATCCTTTCCCTCTATCCTCCCATCCACCCATCCACCCACCAACTCACCTGCCCATGCAGTGATCCACCCATCCAACCACAACCCCCCACCCTCCCACCCACTAAACCATACATTTGTCCACCCAGTCTGCACTTACTGACCATGTGCTATGTATCAAACACTGTTCTAGGCTTTGTACTCTCCTGATTAGGGCTTGCTTTCATGAAGCATATGGCTTGTTATGGGGGCAGATGAAAAAGGAAGAGTAAAGATAGATCTTATAGCGATACACGCTACAAAGAAAAGAAGATGAGGTACTGCTCCCACACCACTGGTGGACAGCTGGCCACTTCCGTAGGTTCCAGTTCAAGCCTCTTGCACCATAGACCTTTTCTCCCCTGAATTCTTCAGTGAATATTTGTGTCAGCTCTCTTTATGAGATTTTTGTTTGGTTAGGTCAATTGAAGTGGTGGGGCAGGATTTATTGTGCTTATTCAAGTAACAAATATATTTGTGTGCAAAATCTGCCTGAAGAGGTACACAGGAAGGAACCTATCAAGATAAAGAGAGGCACATGGAATGTCCAAAGAGGAGATGAGAGGTGGAATTTACTTTATAGCTCTTTAAGTCTCCAGGGACCATATACAAATCAGTGTCTATTTATCAAGCACATATTTTGTGATCTATTAAGAAGGGGAAAGACTCCAGGCTGCCTTCAGCTCAGGAGGGAGGGCTCTGTGTCATATCATTGCTCCACATAGATGGCTCCTTGCTGGAGGGAGAGATGAGTGCTCACACACAGCATGCCCGGTTTGAACCCAGGCCCTAGTGCTGAGGGTGAAGTGGGTA
The DNA here is from genome assembly GCF_000260255.1 of Octodon degus. Lineage (NCBI taxonomy): Eukaryota > Metazoa > Chordata > Mammalia > Rodentia > Octodontidae > Octodon > Octodon degus. The sequence continues at coordinate 582,153 of NW_004524795.1, forward strand.
GATTGTGAACCATGATCTTGTTCTCCATACTCTGCCCTGGATGTTTTCCTTATTTCCTTCCATTCTTTTGTTTGTGTGTTTTGAAATAGGGTCTTGCTGTGTCGTTCAGGCTATCCTTGAACTTGTGGAGGGCGATTGTCCTGCCTCAGCCTTCTGAGTGCTGGGACGACAGGCATGGGCCTGCACACCCAGCTCCTTTCAGGTTCTAATCCATTGCACTGAGCCATCCACCCCAAGCCCGTGTGACTGACTGCTCTTGCTAAGCTTCCAGGGCTTCCACAATGGCTTATCCAATGCATTCTTGTAAAAATCAAGTAAAATTTGATCTTTCCTTTTCCATCTCCCCACTCTTCTAGTGTTGACGTTGTGAATCCTTATTTTTCTTGGAGGGTGCTTTCTCTTTCACATTCGTGACCCCTACACCCCTTCAAATGATGGAGGGAACCAGACTGGCAGCTAAAGGTGGAAATGGGTGCAGCTTCGGGGAACAGACACCACCTAGCTTGGCTGGAAGTTCAGTGGTGATCTCATCATCTTGGGGGAGCCTTCACCCCCTAGTTTATTTTCTAAAAGATGCAAATAACTGAAAAAAACATGGCTGTTCTCTGTTTTCTAGGGTAGAGCTTCTGGACACTGGAGGGTAGCGATGTCTTCAGCATTTTGCAGCTGAGTTCTGTATGACTTTGCTCCCCCGGGAACATTTGCATGCATGGAGATGAGGGGCAAGGGGAACCAGGCTACTGGCATCTACTGAGCAGCGGCCAAGGCCAAAGGTACTGCCAACCACCCTGTGGTGCGTCACCTCTGCCCACTCCCAGCTTAGACTAGGGCCCCTTGGTCAAGCCCAGCACCCCTTGTCTCATAATAGTTTTCTCTCTTTTGAGTTTGACCCACAAATTAATTTACCTTTTCACTTTAATTTTGGTTATATAGAATCCAACCCAGGCCAGGGAGAGAGCTCAGTAGAATAAACACTTGCCTGGCAAGCACAAGGTTCTCAGTTCAATCCCTGGTACCACAAAAAAAGAAAAAAAAAATCCAACCCAGAACTGGCAACCAAGAAGCAAACTAGTCAATCCAGTCATTTGTCACATTGAAGCCCCAAAACTGTGAAATTAAATTTTTGCTACCTTCCTCCAACTCTTTAAAAACACTTCACTCACTGGATTCAAGCAAATATTCTAAAGAAATGAGCAGATTAAATGATTTAGTTCTCTTTAGAATTTACGATGTTTAGAATACTTCACTGTAAATGATGCCTTGTGATTTTTTTCCAGATAGCTCAAAAGCAAATATGAAACAAAATGCCTCTTCAGCCCCACAGGCTGGACAGATTTGGCTTGACAACTTTTGTGGGACCCAAGAGAGCAGCAGATATTTTGGACCAGTGAGTAGACTGGACTTGGTGGGAAAACTAAGGAAGAGGGAAGAGGTTGGACAAACAGAAGTGGGGACCACAGATATCACAGATATAAAGGATGGTGCAGTTAAACGGTCAACCTAACCTTTTCATAGCTATAAAAAGGACAGATTCTTTACCTTGACCATGGTTGCCCAATGACAGATGAAGTGTGATTCAGCTGAAGGATACCTAGTCTAGGATTTTATGGAAAGCAGGCCGATGGAATTGAGGTCCTACTATTCTGGAACAAAAGCAAGAGGAAGAATATATTGAAGGACTTTTAAGAGTGAGCTTACTTTTGGTACTGGTCCCAATAACTAGCAGTTTTGAGAAAAAGCAGATAAATCCCATGAGGTGCAACATTGTGTTTTCCATTCCAGTTTACTTCTGTCCACCGTCTGTTGGAGGCAAAGATGGCCAGCTTAACTTTGCAGACATTTTTCTTTAACAATTGTGGACTGAAATAATCTCAGATGTGAGCTAGAACATGGATAAATATAAATATAGTATCAGTTTTAGATTTAAAAAGTCAATTCCATAAATATAAGGTTTTTTTAATAGGCAAAAGTGTCTTTGCACACTGTGGGCCAATCAAGCCATGTTTGGAGGAAGCCACAAACTTTGGGAATCTGATTTCTTTTCTTTTTCTTTTTACTTTTTAAAACATTTTTAGATTAAGTCTCACTCATAGTGCAAGCTGGCCTCAAAGTTGCTTATATAACCCAGGCTGGACTTGAACTCCCAGAAATCCTCCTACCTCAGTCTCCCACATATTGGGATTAAAGATGTGTGCCACTGCACTTGGATTCTCTGTTTTTAATACATATTTAGTTTTAAATGATGTAGTAATTAGGCATACAGACATGTAACATTTCAGCACCTGTATAGGATGTGTGTTGACCAAATCAGGACAATTGGCTTATCTGTCAACTCAGATATTGGAAACAAAGCTCAAATATTCTATGATCATTTGTTGAAATGACTGTCTTTCCTTAGTAAATTATTTTTGCACCTTTGTTAAAAATGAACTGGCCATGGGCTGGCCAGTTAGCTCAGCGGCCTAAAGCACCTGCTTAGGCACAGCGCAGGGACTGGGTTTTGATCCCTGGCCTACAGTGCCAGCCTTGCCCCTGGGGTGCACTGAGACTGTGATTGAGACTGGGCATGGTAGCGTACAGCTGTAATCCCAGTGCCATAGAGGCTGAAAACAGGAGGATCACTATGAGTCTGATCTGTGTAGTGAGACCCTGTAGACTCTGTACTAAATACATATATATAATGAACTGGCTATATTGTCATATTGTGTAGTGGACTAAAGCTTGCTCCATTCTTGTATTGGTCTCTTCCTTTATTTAATACAACATTGTCTTGATGACCATAAGAGAGTAACTTTGGTTTTTAAACTGATATCGCTTTATTGATGGTATCGGTCTATCTGTATGAAATGCACATCTCAGCCGGGTCAACAATATGGTGACGATTATAGATCTAATGAAGGTTCCAAGAGTTGAGGGTCAAGACTTCTGGATGTGTACAGGGCTGAAGCTTTTCATTTTATTTTGAGTAGGTAACACACTTCATGCTCTCTGTTTTACTTTGAGAATAGTTGTTCTAATACCAACTTTCATTACTTAAAAATAAGTGATGCAAAATAGGTGAAATATAATTGGACAGTTTTTGGTGTGCTAGTAATGTTGGTCTGTATGTCAGTCACCAAATGTTTTCCTTTGTAAAAATGCATTCACCTTCCACCCAAGATTTGTGCACTTTTCTCTGTGTCTATCTAATATAGAGATTAAACACTTTACCAAAAAATTAGAAAAGTTTATTTAAAAGATTAGGTTTCTCTAGGAACTGAGATTGTGATTTGAGAAATAAAGACTTTTCTTTTTAGCTTTTTACTCTTGTTCCCTGTTTTTTTGATATGTTGTCTTTATAAACTATTTCAAGGGGTTTTCAGCATGTTGACTATAACAAAAAAGGAAGTAGACTTTTATGTATGCCCATGATGAAGATGCCCAAGACCTATTCCTAGGAGGAAAAAAGCTGGTATACTGTAATACTTAAAGAAAGACAGGAAGGGTATATGCCAACTGATTGACAGCATTTTGAAAAGTCCTTCACAGTATCCCTAAGGGACTGTGGCAGAGGGTTGAGATTTCATGTTCAACATCATCCTTTGCCATACAGGACTTTTAGTAATGAGCATACATGACTTTGTTGATTATAATGAGCAATTACAAAATAGGAATGTTGCCTATACAGTAACAAGACTAATGGACTCACACTTAGATATTTGGGTCACTGTCTCCCATCCAAGTACTAACCAGGCCTGACCCTGCTTAGCTTCCGAGATCAGATGAGATCGGGCACATTCAGGGTGGTATGGTCATAGTCTATTTGGGTCACTGTGTTGACAGTAATGTTCCTTGGGAAATCTGAGATAACTGAGTCTTTATCTTTACAAAATCTGTAGCAAAGAACATGGTAGGTGCTTAGTGCTACTTAGAAGAAAATGACTAGGTACATAAAGTTGCACACACTTGGAAAAGCTTCAAGTTGGTATCACTGTTTTGGTTCACTGTTTTCTATTTTCTGTTAAGTCTGTGCTCCCCACACACTAATATACCATGATCCATTCCCACAGAAACAGAGTTCACAAGACCCCAGAGCCAGTGTGGAAATCTATGCAAAGTTAGAGGCTGTCTATCCCCATCCTGGGTACTTTGCTTTAGGGCTCTCTTTCTTCTTTTATTTTATTTTTATTATTTTAATTTTTAAAAATAATTTTATTGAGAAACAAATAGCAATGAGACAGTTTCAAAACCACTTAGTAGGACAGTTTCAATAATTAATACATTGCATATTGTTGTCTCAGTGGCTATTCATAGTACAAGATGCAGACATGATATCCTGTCCACAAACACTATTAGAACAAATCTTTCTTCTCATTGAATTAAGAGAAAGTAGCTGTATATCTATCCTAACTATTTTGAATATACAGATACAAAATGGTCATTCATTTGTATCCTCTTTTTTGTTTAGTTTTGTCAGAGAAGGGTATTCCATTGTCATTTAAATATTGTAGGTGCATGAATCAGCAAAATATTCCAATATAGTCCAGTAGTCTATAATAATAGTGGGTTTTCTGTAGAACTGGCAATGTCAGAAGACTCAAGACATAGGAGAACCTATACTGTAACATCATGTAACTCAGTTGTGTCCCAAATTTTCTGATCAAGGAGATTATGGGGCCACAGAGGAAAGTGATCAATCATGTAGAGTGTGCCTAAGGAGAGTCCCATGGAGAGAAAATATTCTCTCAGGCTTTCACAGAGAGCAAATTGGTCAAACAATGGCCGTGACTCATCCACATGGTTGACACTGAAAAAGGATCTACGAACTGCAGTACAAGGTTTCAGGGTAAATCCTGAGGGGATTTGACTGACCTTATCAGATACAATAGTTACCTTTCTTGTTATAGAGGTCTTGCTTTATCTTGGTCTCAACCATCCAGCAGAAAAGTATAAAAATGAAGTATAAGAAGTAAAGCCATATTAATATGCTGAACTGTAAAAGGCTCAAGTCAACAACTTCTGACATTGTCAGTCCTATGGAAAACTCTTTCTTGTCCTTGTCAGCGTGGTCCTCTACTTGACTTGTGGAGAGGTAGCTTCCCACTTGCAGATTTGAAGATGTGGAGAAAGCCCTTACTTACCAGATGTGTACTCTCTATCTCCAGATGTGCATAGAATCACATTTATTCTCAAAACAAGGCTAATACCTTTGTCCCCACTTTACTGATACTTATGGTTAAAAAAATCAGTTCACGCAATCGTTCAATTAAGGTGGAATTCTCTGCAATTCTGACCAATGTCCCAATAAGCCTTTGAATCAGAGGCTTCAGCTTATCTCTTAACAGATACTCGGTTGCTCAATCCATGGCAGCCAGGACTCTAGACCCTATATTCCTATCATCTAAAGGTTCTTTGGTCCTCCCGGCGGTCCTCCTGGGCCCAGGTGGCGAAGCAGCCATACTCTTAGGAAAGACAACGTAACAATTGTAGGTACATGTGAACAAGGTGATTGCCTTTTTTTTTCTAACTTGTGAACATTATGAAATGAATTGTAAGCACAAAGAATAAATCATTGTGTACAAGTGACTTAAAAAAGAATAACAAAATATCACTTGTGAAACCACCAATAAGCTTAAGACATGCCAACATTGCCTGTCCATCTGAAGCTTCACTGCCTCTCTTTGAGGTAGTATCTCCATTCACCCTTTCTCCTGATTGCTTTCACTTCCCACTTGCTTTTCTTTAGAATTTCATCACATATATGTTGATGCTTAAATAGTACACTGAGTCAAACTGTTTCTGAACTTTTTGTTTTTTTGCAGTACCAGGGATTGAACTTAGGATCCTGTTCTTGCCAGGCAAGCACTTATTTTATTGAGCTGTCTCCCTGGGCCCTGTTCTGAACTTTAAATTTGCTCTCTCTACAATTTTACTTTTGTAAACTTTAAGACCATTAATTTGTGTCTACAGCCAGTAATATTTCCATTATTATTATTATTATTATTATTATTGGTGTCAGGGATCAAACTTAGGACCTTGCACTTGCCAGGTGAGAGCTTAAACCACTGAGCTGTCTCCCCAGCTCTGTCCTTTATATTATGAGTAGCCATCTCTGAGCTAGAAATAACTTTTCTATTGATTGTCTTCTCTTTTCTGATGGATCATGGCTGTGCTATACTCATCCATTGATGGTTTCTGCAGTGAACATAGCGTTAGGAGGCGGGCCTTGGTTGGAGGTAGTCACTGGGGGTGTGACCTGCAAAGGTGTACTCCGGTCCCCAGAACCCCCCTTCTCTGTTGGCTTCCTGACCACTCTGGATTGAGCACTTTCCTCTTCTGTTGTGCTGTTTCTCCCTTGGCCAACCAACCATGGAATAATCTTCTGAAAACTGTTAGCCAAATAGATGTCTTCTCCTTTAAGTTGTATGTATTGCATATTTTGTCCCAGTGATGGGAGACCCAATACATTTTTTTATGTCTGCAAAATACTGTCCTGTCCCAAGCAGCTTCCTCTACCATAGCTCAGCCATCCTGATGGGAACTCCTTGGCTTACTTGCACAACCTAAGCCTCCCCATCATCCCATTCATCAGGGCATGGTGAGAGGTGGTGTGCCTGGTATGACTGTGTGTGAAGAAGCCCCACCCACTTCTAACATGGAAAGGATGGACAGCTTATTGACCTTGGTCTATGAATGATCCAGCCATTGTCACTCCCAAGTCTCAGCTCTGCCACTGACCAGCAGTGTGACTTTAGCCAAGTTATGTACTGAGCTTGCTGAGCCTCTGTCATATTCATCAGTAGGAAAGGGACTAATATTTGCTTTGCAGGCTTCCTGACAGCACAGCACAAAGCAATGAATGAAAGACCCAAGCAAGGTAGCAGGCGAGTTGTGCATTATCCGTGTATGTTTGTTCCTTTGCTTTCTCCTTGGACAAGCATTTATAAGGAAAGGCTATTTTGCCTAGAAAATATGTATCCACCATTTCTCCTTTGGAGGAACATCTAAGATTTATCTTTGGGGAGTACTCTTCCTCTCTGTTTAGACACAGCTGCCCTTATTTAACCCAGTTTTTAAAATGTTGTAGATATTTGGGGGAACCCCAGAAAATCCTCATCTTTCTTAGCATGGGGATGAGCTTGCTCAAGGCATTGCAGTGTGTTGGGATGGCCATCCTGTGGCCTGGGACACTCGCTGGCCCCATTGGCCTTCTAGAGCCCTGTTCTTTTGTGTCCCAGGGGCTACCCACACTCAGGCTTCCTCCTGCTCACAGCAGCAGTACCTCACCGAGCACATCAGCCTTAGCTTTCTCATCTGTGAAACAGACTCTTAGCTCTAGTTTACAAGTTAAGGTTGATAAGAAGACCAAATGGAGCCCTGGAAAGGAATGCTCACTGGGGATCATGAAGGCAATACTGTGATGTACTGTGGTATTTCCTTCAAAAGAAAAGTTACGGACAAAGCACTGTAAGTTGGAGGCCACGCTGACACTTGGTGGCCATGGCTCATGCTGCATGATGCACCTCCCCTCCTCTATTCCCCCCACCCCAGCTTCTGTCCCCCTTAACACTAAAAAATATTTTTACCCTATGTTTCAACATAAAGGCTGGGAGTTTTCATTTACTACGCTTCTATGATACCAAATCCTAAGACTGCAACAGGGACATAGGGATGTCTCAAAGCATCCAATGAGGAGTATTCAGCAGAGGGAGACCAAAGTGCATGCACAAGAGCTTGGGCTGCTGGGCACATCGAGTCACTCTCGCTCGGCAGCTCGTCTCACCAGGCCCACGACAGGCCTCGGCTCCAGCTTCCAGCTTCACCCAGAGTCCAGGATCCAGGCTGTCTGCCTATGGCCGGGGCTCCCAGCCCTTCAGTTCCAAAGCCACTCTCTGGCCACCAGTCAAGTTGCAGCTGCCTTCCTGGTGTTGCTGGGTCCCCCCCAGATCCTCACCCACCCTCTACTGGCTATGGCCTCAGCATTCCCATGTCCCCCTCCCCCAGTAAAACCTCGCTGTAGAAAATTACCTTGCTGACCCTTCCGAATTCTGCCACCTCATCTTGCTTCCTATGGCTGAAAGACGTGACCATCAGTAATGTCCTGGGGTGGTCTAGGCTCCAAGGTGATTACGTGATTCTGGGTATTTTATTTTTTAAACTAAGATTTATATATGTGTGTGTGTGTGTACTGTGCATATGTTAATTTTACAAATGACAAGTTCAAAAGGAAGTTTTGTCCTTTCTTGTCTATAAAAATAAGAAAAGTTTGAGCCAGCAGTTACAGTATTAGTGCAAAAACCATAATCTGTACCTGTTTTTGAGCATGTAAATCTGAAGTGAGGTGGATGGGCAGAATGGGGCAAGGTTCTCAGCATTTGCTGTACAATTTAAAAACAATGAAGTCTTTTATAGAAAACCAGCTCCATGCCCATAATCCCAGCAACTCGGGAGGCTGAGGCAGGGGGGTCACGTTGAGTTTGAGGTCAGCCTGAGCTACATAGTGAGCCAAAGCCAGCCTAAACTACAGAGGGAGACCCTGTCTCAAAAAGAAAACTAGTTCAGTGCCTCCTCTGGTCTGTGAAATCAGTCCCTGGGAGGAGCTGGTTCTCATAGGCTGCCAGGACTGTCGGTCATAACTCTGGGCTATGTCAAGGGGCTATGATTTAATAATAGCTCCATTATGAAATAGGAACACTATTATGTAATAATATATGGTTACTATAATTTAATAATAGTTATTAGTCATATTAATAAGTATATTAATGGTTATCTTACTATTCATATTTCTATTTATATTAATTTACTTAGTATTATTTATTATTAATGTTGTTTATTATTTAATAATAGTAATTAAAATGATATATTAATTAGTTATATTAATAGGCATATTAATTTTTATATCAACATTATTTAATAATCAAGTATTTAATAGCTATTATTTGATATATTAGTAGTTATTAATAATAGCTATTATTTAATAGACTAAATGCAATATAAATATTACTAGTAAGCATATCAGTAGGTGACCATATAAGAGCTTCAATAATATATTGCCTATTAATATATTATTGGCCATAAATAACAAATCCGGGGACTGATCCCAGTGCCTGACACTCCAAGCAAGGCCTCTACCCCTGAGCTACCCTCTCGGTCCTTTACAAACTTTATTTTGAGACAGGCTCTAGCTAAATCAAACTCCTGATTTTCTTGCCTCAGCCTCCTGAGTATCTGAGATTACAGTCATGCATCCCTGCGCCCAGTTTATTTTTATATAGCTTAATTTTATTTATATATTACGTATATGTTATATATAATACATAGAATAGCATTAATATGAACACTAAAATAAATTAATGCTTAATATCAATAATGTGGGAATTATCATAGAATACATAATAACGTCTAAGCATAAATTCTTCACAACTAAATAGAATTAGTGCCTCGAGTGCTAGGCAGCCACCCAGGGCTGGAGGCGCCTGCGGGCAGCTCGAGGGCGGGCTGTGTCCCCCTCACTGAAGCCCCTGGGGCAGCTGTGCCCGCGGGCCTGTGCCGTGCGGCAGGTCCCCTTGTGCGAGGGCAGTGGGTTTCGGGCGCCTCTGAGCAGGCCCGTGTTCGTGGTGTCGGCACCAGGCGGGGTTGGGATGAGTTGGGCCCGCTGATGTCCTCCCGGAGCCGCCGCAGCTCCTGGCGGGCTCCAGGCCCGTGCGGGGCTCGGGCGTCGGGCTTGGGAGGGCGGCGCTGGAGGGAGGACAGAGGGGGCCACGGCCGGCAGAGCCTTTATTCTTACGCAGAGACCATTCTGAGCCCTCCCATTAGCCCTCCCCTGGGACACTGAGCTTCTCCTTCACCCCACAGGCCACCACGGCGAAGAAGAACTCGGGGAAGAAGGCGCGGATGTACACGGCGGCCTTGGGGATGGGGTTGGCCATGAGCACCTCCTGCTTCTTCCGCCGCACTGTGCGCATCACCTCCTCGGCCACCTCCACCGGGTGCACTCCTGGGGCCAGCTTCCTGAAAAAGACTGAGAGAGCCCAGAGGGCAGGTTGAGGGCCGGGAGCAAGCAAGCAGGTACAAGCCTCTGCTGCCCTAAGTCAGGGGACACAGGGACTGCCTCTGGCATCGCGGTGTCTGGGCCAGGCTGACATATGCCCGCCTGGATGTGACACATCGCACCTCTGGGGGCTTCTGCTTCTTGATCGATGAAGTGGGCCTTCTGGCCTTGATGGTGGGGGAGTTACGTGTAGTAGGTTAGGAAATCAGGCTCCATCCCGGGCCTCTGAGAGGCTGAGGCAGGAAGAAGGCAAGTGTGAGCCTAGCCTGGGCATCTTAGCGAATTAACTCCCTGTTAGAAAATTAAAAAATGAACAAGGGCCTGGGGATGTAGTAGCTCAGGGCAAAGGCCTTGGATTCAGTGTCCAGGACAGGGGGTGGGTTGGGGTGGGGGTGCTGGGTGAATTAAGGCTCTATCTTATAGCTGTTGAGAAGGGCACTTGTCCAGAGCCTCCTGGAGCCTCTTGCTCTGTCCCCCAGGATGATTCCTCTTGGCTCCTCCACATACACAGAGAGCCCAGAGAGTCTCTGGTTAGAGTGTAACAGAATAATAATAATAATAATAATAATAATAATGTGCATTTATACAGCACTCACTATGAGCTGGCGAGTGGGAACCTTCTGTCCGCCCAATAATCCTGAGGTAGGTATTACTGTTATTCCTCATTTTCTGAAGGGGAAACCAAGGCACAGAATGATGAAAGGACTTGCCAGTATTCAACTATCTGATCTGTGGTAGAGGCAGGGAGCCCAGGAAACAGGGAACCCGGAAGTTCCCAAAGACCAAATCCAGCCTACAGAGGAACCAGGCTCCCAGGCAGGCGGGTGGTGGGACTTGAGTGACAATGCAGGCAGGCCACGGGATTTAGCAGCAGACTGGGATCCCCTTGTGCCTAGTGCCTCAGGCCTAAAGTTGTAGGGCCACACCACCCCCAGACTCCTGCTTCAGGAGCACCCTTTGGGTCCACCCCAAGAGTTTCCCTCTGAATTCTCACATTTCCAAATGGATGTGTCCCAGTTTCCTTGCTCGGGATGAGTGTGGTAGGACCGGATGAAAGTTGGGCTCACGGTGCTGACGACCACGTCGTATTCCTCCACTTCTGCTCGCAGGCAATCAAAGAAGCCTAGGGCAGCATGTTTGGAGGCAGCGTCTAGAAGAAAAGCCAGCCAGAGATGGGCATGGCGCTGCTTCCCTGGGAAGTGCATCGGGGACAAGAAGGGCACACACACTTGGTACAAGTGTTGAGCAGGAGGGTGCCTTGAACTCCACCTCTTGTCTTATGGACAGAGGGCTTTGGAAAAGTGGAGGAAAGAGAGATTGAATCCAACTCAGTCACTGGCCCAACGTGTCACCTCAGGCAAATCACATCGCCTCTCGGACACTCAGTTTTCTTACCTTTAAAATGGGGTGATATTTCTGTTGGCAAGCTTTTGTGATATTATTACTCCTTTGTGAAGATTAAATGAAACAATAACAACAACAACCACAACAACATTTAAAATGCTCTACACAGGCAGAGGTTCCCATTCCTTTCCAAGAAGGCTAATGAATGATACCCAAGGATCTTGTGCGAGGTTGGGGGCAGCTGGTGGCTGTGAGGAGCCTGGAATGTTTTGCTTCTCCTCCCCCTTTTCCTTAGAGGAACTGTCTGTGCCAGTTAGCAGCAAATTCAGTTCAAGTCATGGACGCCAGGGGTTGGGTAAGTAGGAATCATTATAGGAATTCCAAGAAGAGCGGATTGATGACTTCCCAAAGCTTCAGAAAATTAGAGCCACATCCAGGATATGGTGGCCCTATGACACATTTCAGGGATGTCCAATGGAGAAGGAGGGATGTAGAATATGGGTGGTATATGGACTTTCCCACTGTACCCAGAAATTTCCACCAAACCCCTTTCACAGTTGTCCAGCCTGAGAAGCCAGGGTCCCCTCCATTCTATTCCCCTCCCGTCCTCTCCCTTCTCCTTCTCTCCCCTTCCCTCCTCTTCCTTCTCCTGCATTCTCCTGTCTCCGCAAATACCAGTCCAGACTTCCCAGGGAAGAGGATCTGACCCCCTCACTTCAGAGGGCTCAGGATGCGGTGCTGGGCTTGGGTTCGTCAGCCTAAAATGAGACTCAATAAGGAGACACCTCATGGAGCTGCCATGAGCATCAAAGAAGACAAGGCTGCAGCGTATCCCACAGTGCCAGGCCCCCTGGAGCCCCCCGAGAAGTGGCTGGCCTTCAGGCAACCGCTCGAGTTGGCAGCAGGTACAAAAGTAGAAGTATCTTCACTGTGGAGCAGGAGGAGTGCAGGTGGGGGGCGCTCGGGGGGGGGGAGAAGAGAAAGCCCCAGTTCTGCCCACAGGTGGCCTGTGCCACCACCTGTTGCCCTAGAAAATAGACTGTGGCCAGGCGAGAGTGTTCAGGAGACACTGAAGCTCATGATAGCTATTCACATGCTCCAATATTTTGCATAAATGACAAAAACCCTGCTATCAGGCTGGCTGAACCAAACCCCTCCCAGCTTGCCCCTTCCTGGCTTCCACCATGAATTTATGTGCATCATTTCATTTGAGTTTCTCTGCACCTGTAAGGCCTGCTGTCTTAATACAGCTGGCTTTTTTATCTGTGGGCTTCACACCCATGGATTCAACAGACTGTGAATTGAAAATACTCAGTGAAAGTTTTGCATCTGTGCTGAACATGTAGTCTCGATCATTCCAGAAACAATGGAAGTACAACAACCATTTGGGTAGCATTTATATTGTAAAAGGTTCTATGGTTTGTGTACTCAAGAGATGATTTAAACTACACAAGGGGATGTGCATAGGTCACGTGCAAATACCCTATTACTTTCTATAAGGGACTCACAGATCCGTGGATATGGGCACCCACACGGGTGCTCCACAGATGCTGAGGTGGTCGCTATATATTGAAGGAAGAGGGGTGGAGGAGCTACTGTACCCACTTTGTGAGCAGCAAAGGACAAGAAGCTGAGGGGGTCATGTGACAGCACTGCAGTAGGTTGCACAACCACACGGGGCTGAGTCTTGACCAGAACCCTGGCTGCCTGTTTCCGGGCCCTGCTAAGAATGCCCTCAGTGGTCCCCAGTGAACCCAATTCTACCTGCCCCAAGCTAGGTATGGTAGCCATCAGGGAAGTACAAATCAAAACCACCTTAAAACACTACTCCACACCATCAGGATCCCTAAAATCAAGATGGATTATAACAAGTGTTGGCAAGGAAGGGAGAGATTAAAACTCTGGTGCATTGCTGATGGGTATGGAAATTGGCACAGCTGCTTTGTAAATGGTCTGGCAGTTTCTCACACGCTTACAGTTAGAAGTGTCCTGTGACCCCACATCTCTCCTCCTAGGTATGTACTCAAGAGAAACAAAAGCACCCACCTTCACAAAAACCATACAAGACTGTTCTTAGTAGAGCTATTCATTATAGCCCTGAGTAGAGACAGCCTAAACATCCATTCACAGATGATTAGATAAATTATATGTAGTATATCTATTTGATAGAATATTATTTTCCTATTAAAGGAAAACAAAAACCCTGATATGGTATGGCATGGGTGAAAGCTATTGAACTAAGTGAAAGAATCTACAAGGGCCCAAATCCACTGTGACGTGTCCTTCTAAGAAGAAGAGACATGAATACAAAGAAAGGTCCCCCTCGTGAACACACACGGGGGTAGGCCATGTGAGGTCATGGCAGGAAGGTGCCCATTGACAAGCCAAGGAGAGAGACTGCAGAAGAAACCAGTGCTCCTTCACTATGGATTTTCAGTCTCCAGAACTACAAGAGAAACAAATTTCTGTGTAAGACATCCAGTCTGTAGTATTTTGTTTTGGCAGCTCTAGCCAAACCCATGCAAAAGAACCACCCATTTTCTTTCCTCCCATTCTCTCTCTCTCTCCTGCCCTTCCATCAATGGACATTTGATGAGCTCCTGTTTGGCACACAGTACTGTGGGCCACAAAAAAACCTAGTGGCATGTGGCCTACCCTCACGGGAGCTGGGAATGTCTGCAGAACTTTCCCAGTGGATCCCGTGAACGGATCCTTGGAAATCTTGCTTCTCCTTGGACTTAGTAGCTGCGGAGCTGTCTCGCTCTTGGGATTGTGTTCCTGTCCTCTCTCCCTTTTCCGTCCTCTAGAAGTTTTCATCGCTCTCCCTTTTTGTGATGCTCACTTAAATTCCTCTTTTCTGTTGTTATCTTTCCTGTCCTTCAGTGGTATCTCTATGGAGGAAGAAGGCACACAAGCTGGGGTGGAGCGTCTGTGTAGAAGTGTGATCTTTGGCAGTGTCATGCTCAGCCAGGATAGGTCCTGCCCACCGGTGACACTGAGCTTTGGAAAGAGAGGAACTTTATTTTTTACATCCCAACCTGTCCCACAGAGAGCTAACTGCTGCAGATGGGCCAAAAATAAGAGGAAGAAGAACCCAGGGAGGAAAAGGAAGCCCAGCAGGCACATCTCCTTTCTGGAGGAGACATTCCTCACCCTGTGCCACCCTATGCGTGGTCTTAGACATAACAGTGCTTATCTTGCTCTGTAAACCGTGCAACATGGGGGACGTCATTTGTGTCCCAGCAACTTACAAGCTGTCCGGAAAGGGAGCCCGAGCTTCCCATGGATGGTGTTCACCAGCACGATCTGGCCCGTCCTCCGGGAGATCATGTTAGGAAGCAGGCCTAGAAGACACCAGAAGTCGCCGTTAGAAGTCTGAGGTGAGCCGGGCAGCAGACAGACCCTTCTCCCACCCCATCATCACACAGGACTCCGCTGTCTCTGTGGCAGTGGCACTGCTGCTGGGCAGAGACGCAGAAAACCTTGATGGCTATCGATCAGGTGTTTCCAAACAGAGGGCTGGACCAGTTGGAGCCTTGCTGCATGATTTTAAGTGACTCACTGATGGGCATTAATTAAAGGTCATCGATGCCAATAATAGGAGATTGTCTTTTTAACACTCTTATTGTCTCAAAAAGGAAGTCTCGTGTTGGTTCTGTCTTCAATATTTATCTTGCAACTGGTAATCTCTAACAAAGAAGGAAAGAACTACGTCCTTGGAGGAGTTTACTTCATGAAGTTTCAGGTTGCCTTATAATGACTGAGAGTGATTATGGCAGTTATTTATCTTCTACTGGGCCTGGAACACAGAGCCTTGCATGTTAGGCAAGCCTGCTACCACCGAGCTGCCACCCAAGCCCCTCGTATTTTGAGACAGAGTCTCGCTAAGTTGCCCAGACTGCCTTCAAACTTGGGTTTCTCTTACTTTAGCTTCTTGAGTAGCTGGTATTACAGGCGTGCACCACTGCAGCTGGCCGCAAAAGGTTTCAAGTTGATGCTATAAAGATTTCTTTGTAATGTGTAAATACTTTTAAAAGAAGAAAGCAAGCAGAAAAATATTAAGCAAATTAGCAATCCCAGTGGAAAGAAGATAGGCCAAAAATGGAAAAAGAGGGTGCTTCACAACTTAACTTTCATCATGGCTACCTAAATCCCGTCCTTCTTGTTAGAGATGAGCAAACAGAGGACCAGAGATAGTGACGAGACTCAGGTCACTCAGCTCGTGAGAAGTTCAGCGAGCAGAAGCCAGTCCTGGCCTTCCCTTGTCCCAAGCCTTGCTTTGTTGTCATGGAGTGGTCCCTGTCAAAGGCTGAGGGAACACCACACTTGACTGGCCTTCTTGGTGTGTCCATGAGCAGGGGGCTGCACCAAGCTGTTTGCTCAGTGATCTCACTCTAGAAGCTCTGGCAAGTCATCTTTCTGCCACAAATGCTTCTTTCTCCTCATCTGTCTCAGAACCCCATTACTACTTCTGTCTCGAAGCACCTAGCGCAGGAACTAGCTGTGCCTTCTCCACCTCTACCAGCATACCCTGTTACCGATGTGGAGCTGTTCTTCATGCTTGCATTCTTCCCTAAGCTTCTGCTTGGGCACACCTGTGTTTTGGGGGAGGTGAAGCTTCATTTGATGACTGCGTCCCATGGCCATCTCTGGGCCTCGCCTCCCAGCCTGCTATCCTGAATTTGAGCTCAGTGTTGAGGTCTCCCTGTAGATGTCTTTCAGGCTCCTGCAGCAAGGTGCCAAGTGACCCAGCCCTTTCCCCTCTACAAGAAGATGGCTCTCTACCTCCCTTGACTCTGTGAAAGGGCCAAAAGAATACTGGGTATCTTGTCTTTTGGAAATAAATTCTTTTCTTCTTTATTTTTGAGGACAGAGCATTCGACCAACTGACATGGTTAGAAGTCGACCAGCTATGAAACTGAAGCAGCAAAATCTGTGTAAAAATTGAGGCCAATGGTCCAGAGATACTGAATCAGAGGGGAGTAATCGGTGTATGAAGAGAAGCAAAGGGCAGAATTGGGTGCGGAAAAGTTTCATAGTAATCTTGGAATATGCAAGCAATTTATTTCCAAAATAATTTTTCTTCACCAAATATTACAGTGAGGGCTGGGGAGATAGCTTGACAGTTCAACAGCTTGCCTGGCAAGCATGAGGACCGAGGCCTGATCCCTGGTGCCACATGCTGGTGCTGGCGCTGGAACCAAGCGTGGTGGCATATGCCTGTAATCCCAGCACTAGGGAGGCTGAGAGAGGAGGATCACTATGAGTCTGAGCTGCATAGTGAGGCCCTGTACCAAGTAAATAAATAATAAAATTTAAAAAAATTACAGTGAGAATGTTTAAAATTTTCATCAAATAAGTAAGAAATCTTCTGATAAGACAAGGAGTCCCATCCAGAATCAGATGACTGACTGGCTAGGAGACAAAGCATTCAGTGACTCAGCAGCCTATGGGAAAAGGAAACTCACGAGACCTTTGGTCAAGGTGATGGGTCCAAAGTAATTGGCATTCATGATCTTTTGGTCGAGCTCCAGAGAAATCTTATGGGCAGGCCCCTTCACCTTCATGCTGGCATTGCTGATGAGGATATCCACACAGCCGTAGCAATCCAGGACTTCTTTCGCCACATCTTGGACACAGCTGATGTCTGAGAGATCCAGTAGGACCAGCTTGGGGGTGAATGTCTGCAGAGCCAATGGGAAAGTCACGGCATGTCAGATCACTTCTCCCTGTAGGCACTGGGTAGAATCATCTGATTCTGCTGTAAAAATTGTAGTTGCATTGGCTTAAGTACTTGCTTGCTGGTGACTTCTTGGGAGGGGACTCCATTGTCCTGATTTCTTTGAAAGAGGTATTTGTTGTTGTTTGTTTTAAAATCAGGCATGTTTGCAATCACATCTCACACCTGGGACAGCCCCTATCTCTCAATTCTTTTTGGTTCTAATGTTCATAGAATTTGGACAAGAATTAGTGCTAAATTTTAGGCATGGTGAATTGTCAGAACAGCACCTTGAGACAGGCAGGCATGCTCGTTCCATTTGCTGTCCCCTCAAACTAAAAGCCACCCCTTTTTGAAATTCAAAATTCATAGAGTGACTGCAAAACAACAACAACAAAGAGGAAAAAGAGGAAGTGATTCTGGAAGAAGCTATTCTTGGGGACCAAGGAAACACTGCTTTCACACATGAATGTGCAGTAATAAATCTACACTTTTGGCCATAGTTCCAGAACTGATAAATCAGGTGAATATTGTCCCTGGTAGCACTCTCCTCTGGAGGCCTTGTACTTATACCAGTGCGAGAATCCCTACTTTTAACATTTCTGAGCAATTTCTTGAAAGTTACGTTTCAAATTGACTTAGAACCTGCAACAAAATCTATGTCTACCCTGTGTCCACATTTTGACTTGAGTCAAAATCATATATTTGACACATTATTTTTGGAGCACCTCCTATGTGCCAGGCACTGTGCTCAGTCCTATACTGGTGTCATCAAGGGGGTATTTGTCTATAGTGGGGAACAGATAAGAAAATTGGCAGTATCTGGGCTCAATGCACCTCTAGTGTTGGGCAAACACTAGTTCTGAGGTAAATCCTTGAAGATTGACTCCCTGATCAGATTTGTATGGGAAGCACCCAGTACATTCCAGCTTCTTTTCAGAGATTCATAATACATCAGCTTATCAAAACTCTGTAAAGTCCTGTGGTAAAGAAATTAGATAAGCCTGCCCTAACTCAGTATTTACCAAACAATAGACTGCAGAATCTTAGTTTTTACCCCAAACTCAATAACATCACAAGCAGTAAACATGGAGAATTCTGTCGTTCCATTTGCTGTCCCCTCAAATAGCAGATTTAGGTCTGAGTGGTTCTTGGCTATTTCCAAGTACCAAAGACAGCATCAAAGGTAAAGACATAGAAACCAAACCTGAAGGGAACACTGAGGCAGTTCCCTAAATAACACCCCTGCAATGCTGTACAAATTGTAGTTGCATTGGCTTAAGTACTTGCTTGCTGGTGACTTCTTGGGAGGGGACTCCATTGTCCTGATTTCTTTGAAAAAGGTATTTGTTGTTGTTTGTTTTAAAATCAGGCATGTTTGCAATCACATCTCACACCTGGGACAGCCCCTATCTCTCAATTCTTTTTGGTTCTAATGTTCATAGAATTTGGATGAGAATTAGTGCTAAATTTTAGTCATGGTGAATTGTCAGAACAGCACCTTGAGACAAGCAGGCACACTCGTGCCAGCAGAGCCATTGCTGGCTCATTTCTTTCCCCAGAATGATCACAGCTTTCCTCCCCCTGGCCCAAGGGGTTCTCCTTCATCAATGGAGAACAAAGACAACCAGCAGTGATCCACACTGACTGTTGGAGGCCTTACCTTGCTGGGGTCAGCCACACTGATCAAGGAGTCATAGAGACTTTCGAGCTTCTCCCAGTCCTTTCCACACAGCACCAGTCTTGCCCCACCTGTGTGGAACACCCGGGCACACTCTGTGGAGGAGAAGGAAGTAGGACAGTGTGCACTGTGTAAAGCGAGTCGCTGATGGTGACTCCTTGCTCTCTTATAAACTTCAGAAATAAAAGAACGCAAAAATCTTAGCACCACAAGGCCTTTCAGAGATTGTTTCACTTAATCCCAGTCCTAGGCTAAAATTTGTGGTTGTTGACCTTGTCAGATACAAAAGTTACATTTCTTGTTGTATAGGTCTTGCTTTATCTTGGTCTTAACCATTCAGCAGAAAAGTATAAAATGAGGTATAAAAAGTAAAGGCATATTAATATGCTGAGCTGCAAAAGGCTCAAATCAACAACTTCTGACATTGACAGTCCTACGGAAAACCCACTACTGTTATGGACTACTGGACTATATTGGAATATTTTGCTGAATTCAGCCACCTATAATATTTAAATGGCAATGGAATACCCATCTCTGACAAAACTAAGCAAAAAAGGGGATACAAATGAAGGACCATTTTGTATCTGTATATTCAAAATAAGACAGATATACAGCTACTTTCTCTTAATTCAATGAGAAAAAGATTTGTTCTAATAGTGTTTGTGGACAGGATATCATGTCTGCATCTTGTACTATGAATGACCACTAAGAAGAGAACAATATTCAATATATTAATTATTGAAGCTGTCCTACTAGTCAGTTTTGAAACTGTCTCACTGCTATTTGTTTCTCAATAAAATTATTAAAAAACCAGTAAAATTTGTGGCTGTTTTTGGCTTTATCTTGGTTGTTTCCTGTGAGGGGAAGCTTACAGTGAGGTGAAAGAGGTCCTCTTCTGTTATTTTGATGACTACAAGTTATTCCTTAGATTGAACATAAAGATGGACCTGTCCACCCAGGCCCACAGGAGACCTCAGTTCTAGAGATACTGGGAAGAGCCACACCATGTTTGTTCAGATCAAGTATCAACCATTGCGCTGCAATTTTTATGTGGATGGATACCTCAGCCAAGCCTCTTTTGTATGAAGAAAGTGAATCTTCTTTCAGATTAATTTTATTCTGGACTAGTTCCTGATTCATCCAATATAGGGTTTTTCCAACTGGGCAACAGTTGGTAACAGTATTCTGATACTTACAAGCAATAAAAGCTCACATATTTCAATAATTTACTGGTTCTAGGAACTATTGAAAGAAGTTTACATATATTAGTTTACTTAATTCTCACCATAATCTCAGGAGGTAGAGATTTAGGTGGCCAAGATTTATTGAGCGTGCTTATCAGAGAAAAACAGCCAGGAAGCAATGACCTGGAGCAAGTGCCAGGAAAGGGCATGGTCTCAAGGAAAATTGTAGCTTGGCTTGATGCAGAGAGAACCACAGAGTCTGAGCCCCTCTACATACTGTTCCATGTGGAGGCAAGAGGGCCAACATTTTGCACTCCTGTGCCAACCAGTCACCAACTCTGGGCTGGCTCCTCTGAGGTGAGGGCATAGCTGTACAACTCCTTAGCAAGGGCAACATCCACTGGAATCCCCGAGTAAAACCAGGACATAATCCTAAGCACTCTGATGTGCATGTCAGGGATGGCTTGTTCTCCACATTAGGCTGCCGCAGGGCTAATCACTATTGCCAGGAAGGGAGTAGGTGGGGGTTGTGCTGTTGCCCACCCATTCCATCCTCCCACTGTATTATGATGGGGACATATTTGCAAGCTGGGTACTAGGGGAGGGGAGGGACCTGCAGCCAAGAGCCAGACTTAACCTCTGGCTGTGGCTTCTGTTCCATCCCATTATTCTGTGTCCTCTGCTCTGTTAACACCTTGCTTTCCCACATGTGCTTGACACAGCAAGCACAAAGGAGCAGCTCTCAAATGAGCTATTCCTGCTGAAGCCAGGCCTTTGATATACTGGTTGCTCTTATTTTTATTCTTTATCAGCTCAGCTTGGCATTTACCTTGTGTCAAACACTGGGATTGATTTTTCTTTTTCAACCAATAAACAAATTGAATCTTCCTTCATTTCATCACATCTAAGACGCCATAAACTGTAAGGTACCTTTTGATTTCAAAAATAAAAAATGAGAAAGGATGCTGGTGACTCCAAGATGACCTGATTTCAGTACTGTCTGAAGTAGAGTAATTGAACATCTTAGAAGTGATAAGAAGAGAGGGCTGATGTTTGGTCAGAAATCCCTGAAGTAGTCCGCATGGACTGGTTAGACATTTCAGTTGTCACTTTTGCTGCACACACAGTGTGTACAGGTGACATATTGCCTGACTTGGCTGAGCTATGCAATCTGGGTCAAGAAGAGGTGTCCTGATATGACCTGTTGGCTCGATTGCCCCAGTACACAGTCTCCTTAATGCCACTCAGTGCCATCTGGGGATTCATTAGGTTCTGTGGCTCCAGCGTGTGAGGTGGGCTGTGTGCACACCACATTGTCTTCTCCACGCCCCTCACATTTTTCTTGCCATGGTCTTAAGAAACAGAACAACTGGAACCTGGAATTGTGGTCATCAGTAGCACTCTGAAGCCAGGCACTTATTTAAGGTCATACACACCCAGCTTCTCAAGTTACTTTTAAATACTTGGACTTTATTTCTTTCTGCTTGGCCTTTCTTTCCAGGGTGAGTCAATAAGATGCAGTAAAAAAGAATATCAACTGTAGTCATGACAGACTAGGCCACACGCCTGTGCAAATCTCATTTTGCTCCTGACATGTATTTCCTGGGAATCTGATTTACACAATGCCTGACTACAGCTGAATGAGATTTAAAAGACTTACAAAGACCATTAGGACAAACCTACAACAGAGAGAACAGCAGCTCCACCTACTAAGACAGAAAGTCATTAAGGTCATAGGAAAACTGAACAGCCTCTTTCCAGTATCAGCATGTAGCTGATATTCAGATCCTCCCCCCAGCAACAGCGAAACGTACACTGTTTCCAAGTCCTTACAGAACATTGGCCAAGACAGATCACATCCAGGCTGTAAAACAGACCTCAACCAACCCAAAAGGGTTGAAATCATACTCTGTGTGATTATACTCTGAGTAATTGGAATCAAACTGGTAAAACAAATATGCAGGCACATACTTTTCTACTGTAAATGAGCACGCTTCCTTTAGCAAGTAGTTAGATAAATAAATAAACTTTGTGTGGGTCCTGGATGCCAATGCTGGAGAGGCCAAGGTGAACAAATTGCAGGTTTCGCTGTAAGAAAGCTATGTCTGGTGGCTCGACTGAGCGACACTGATACAGTGCCATGAGGAGTGCCCAGATAATGGAGCACATCTAGAAGGAGCTGCGGAAGTAAGGGGTGGCTCCTCGTGGGCCATCCAAGAGGAAGGGGCAATTAAGCAGGCAGGAAAGGCTCCAAGGGAGAAGCTGTATGGGGTCCCTTATTATAGCCTGGTCTTGTCAAATACATTCTGATTGGAGAGCTAGATTGCTCCAAAGCTTTTGACCCTGAATGGCTCTAGGTGAGCTTATCTTCTCCAACTTTTCAGGTCAACGTTGTCCTCTTGGGTCTGGTCTGATTGACACATACGACCTGCTGTTAGAGAAGCTGGAGTCTGAGTTTGAGTATCCCTTTCTCCCTCCTGAGTACTGCTTCTAATGAGACAGGATATTCTCTTTGGGGATTGCTTCTGGGATCTGTGGAAGGGCCACATGGAACATCGTGTCTGTCTGTCTCATGCTTTGGTTTTTCAACATGTCATGGTTGGTCCAAAATCATTACCTAATCATTACCGGATAGCTCAGACCCATGTGCAGTGGTCCATCGGGCCTGCCTTCCTGACTGGGGATGAGAGGCACACAAAGGAAAATTGTTACACAGAATGGAACCTTTCGCAGAATGTGACAGAGATGTGACATGAATTGTCAGAAGGAGCACAGTTTTAGGAGTGCTTCTTACTGCTATGAGCCATAGCTGCCTCATCTGTAACATGGGCAAAACTGTCTTGTCTTCAGGATTGTTGAAAGGATTAAATCTAATTTATCCTCAGGGCAAGTGGTTTGGCTCCCACTGTGATGTCCAAGAAAATGAAAAGCAAGCTCTGAGCAAATTCTCAGAGGAGGTCACAAATATTTTCTCTATGGCCACTCTTATCCTTCCAGAGAGACACTTTGGAAGGGGCAATAGCCAGAATAGAGTGGGCTTGTAGGCACTTGTTGAGTTACTAATGAATGCTTGATTGGACGTGCCCTATACTTGATTAAAAATAGCAAAAGCAAAAATCATCCCTGCGTTATTTAATAAATAGGGTTGCATCACCATCGTTTGCAATGATAGGGTCAGAATCTTGCAATGCCAAAGGACATTTATTACTCCTCATGTCACAGATGTGACCAGGAGAATGCCCCCTGGGACTATCCAACTTATGGGTTGCCATCAAGACTTGGAGGTGAGACAACAGAAAGAAGCAGGCTGAACATCATACGATAGGGAGTGGTAGGGCGTGTGGCACACAGAAGCGGGTGTGCTCTGCTTGGATTTGTTCTGCATCATGATCATTACTAACACTGGAGGGGCACCCTGTAGCTCCAGGTTGCTCATGTAACTGCTACCCATCCATGAATTAATTGACTGCTCCCAGCTACATTATGAGGTAGAGACAGCCAGCACCCTCACCTTACAGATGAGAGATTCCATGCAGAGAAGTGAAGTAACTAGCTAGTACGTGCTGGAGTGAGGATCTGAACCTAGCACCCAAGTCTGGGCTCAGAACCAGTATGTAGCCCAGGTAAAGATACTGAATTTAAAAATTTCTGGAAACACCATGAAAGCAAAACCAGCCATATCTGTAGGTGACCTTAAAGTGTGAGTTTCCACTCTGAGACCTATCAGTACACTCATTTATCAGGCAAAGAAGCTGCAGCCTCAACAACAAATATTGCTAACATATTGGTTAGTGACAGATCTGGGAGAGAACTCAGGATCAATCCCCCCCAGTGCATTTCTCCACATGCTACCCTGCCACTATCAGTCCCCTCTGGACAGAGATGGATGCATTTCAGAGCACAGTCAGCTTACCCTTGCCCAGTCCTGAGATGGCGTCAGTGATCACCACCACTTTGTTCTGCACGGCCGACTTTGACCACAGCCTGGACACCTCCTGATAGATGAAGAGGAGGCCGCTGATTCCCAGCAGCAGCAGGGGCAGCATCAGCACAACCATGACTCCCATCTTGTTCTGAGGGACAACACATTGAAAGGATTGGTTTTACAGAGACCCTGATGGTGATGCCTAGGGCAGGGGCAGACTTGAGGCTGCAGGGTTCATTCACTCCAGGTATGGAGCCTCTCTCTTCTCATGGAGCTTATCTCTGCTCCTAGGGCGGCTGCTTTGGAGCCGAACAACCAGCAGGCATGCTAATCCCCCAAAGTTCAACAAATAGGAAATTACTCACGTTGTCTCCAAAGCAGACCAAATGCAGGGGGCCTGCCCTCCCCTGAGGTTAATTACAAATTTAATTAAAATAGGCCTGCATTTTTGGAAGGAAATCCATGTGTTAAGGCCACTTGCTCAGGCCCTAATGGTTATTTATAGCTCTCAGCTGCACTGAAGAGCTTTTCAGGGTAAATATAGTCTCTTCTGATATTCAGGGACACATGCTGGCTGGGTCTGATTTCAGGGTTCTCGCCAGGACTTTTAAAGCCTCCCTGGCTTGCTGGGCAATGAGAGGTTTCCCGTATAGTCTGGGGTTGAGCATTTAGGGATCAGAGCCTGGGATTTTCAACACAGACATCCTTATCTTTATTTTCTGTATCAGGTAGCTTCCAGGTAGCTCAGACCCGTGTGCAGTGGTCTATCGGGCCTGCCCTCCTGGCTGGGGATGAGAGGCATACGAAGGAAAATTGTTGCACAGAATGGAAGCTTTTGCAGAATGAGCCACTTGGAGATGTGACATGAACTCTCAGAAGGAACACAGTTTTAGGAGTGTTTCTTACTGCTATGAGTCTTAGCTGCCTCATCTGTAATGTGGGCAAGACTGTCTTGTCTGCAGGACTGTTGAAAATATTAAAATATTACATATTGTGAACCTAGTATAAAAACCTGGCCCACAAGAAGGTAGTCATTGTCATTATGATTACAAATACTAAAAATTTATCCCAAATATTAACTATTTTAGTTACCAAAGGTGACTCAGTCCAATTAGAAATGGAGAGACATCCAGTGAAAGTATTCAGATATCAAAATCCAGAAGACTCCTTATATCAGAGTCCTAAGTTGGATGATTAACACCTTGGGCTGACCAGGAAGTAGGGCAAAGAGCCATGTACCAGGGCAGGAATGCAGGAAGCTGGATTTCTCTCTTGCAAATTAGGAGCAAACAAGAATATTTTAAAAACCCCACAACCTTTTACAGGCATTTACTATATGTGTTGGAAATATGCATCACCATGAGTGCACAGTCTGTGAGCCTTCCTAAGCTACGCATGTACATGGGACCAGCACCTGGAACCAGAATTGAGGACTGCCCAGGTGACTCTATCATGTCTCTTTCCAGGCCTGAAAGGGAGACTACTTTCCAACTTTTAAAAGATTATTACTTTTGTCTTTGTGTGTATTTTCCTTCTTAGTGTATTTAGTACAAGGTCTATAGATCTACTGGGTCTCATCACACAGACTGGACTCATAGTGATCCTCCTGTTTTCAGCCTCCCAAGTGCTGGGATTACAGGCATGTGCCACCATACCAGTCTCAATTGCCATCTCAGCACACCCAGGGGGGCAGGGCTGGCCCAGCATGCTGGGGATCCAACCGTGTCCCTGATCTGGCTGGCCCTGTATTTTCTTTTTTAACTTCATTTAAACGGATTCACAAATTACCACTTTTTTTTTTTTTTTTGCTCAACATTGCATTTGTGACAGTCACCTCTATTATGTGTGAAGTTAGAGATCATGTATTTTTATTATGTAAATTTATCTCACATTTTTAGCTTACTGTTCCTAGAGTGGGTATAAGCAAAGGGTTCAAGGCAGAGTGAGCTTGGTGTTCCCCAGAAGCAGCAAAGGGACCAGTCCACCACAGCAGAGCGATGAGGTTCAGAGCGGACAGCAGGTGAGGTGAGAAAGGTAGTAGAGCAACAACCAGGTGCTGTCTTGCAGGACAGGGTTACACTATTCCAAATGAGATAGCAACCACTGTAGGATTCAGAAAAGAGAAAAGACATGATTTGACTTTCATTTACTGGAAATAGGCTGTAAGGGGATAAGGACAAGAAGAAGAGAGCCCAGGTGGAAACTTTTGCCAAAGTTGCCACCGTTTGGGGTGGCAGCAGTCAAGGTGGGTGGATGAGTCTGGATTCGGGCATATTTTGATGGCAAAACAGATGAGGAATTTGCTGATGGATTGGGTGGAAGTAGTAAAGGAAAGATAAAGATAATTCCAAGATTTTGACTTCAACAAATAGTAGGATAAAGACCCTCCCCGAAACTCTTTTTTAAGGTACCAAAGGCTGCAGCAGGCAAAGACTGGGGGTGGGGGTGGTGAATTAGAAGTTCAATTTCATCAGTGGTAATTTTATTTTTTAATTATTTTTATTTTATTGAGAAACAAATATCAATGAGGCAGTTTCAAATCTGATTAATAGGACAGTTTCAATAATTAATACATTGCACATGGTTATCTTCTTAGTGGTTATTCATAGTACAAGAAGCAGACAGGATATCCTGTCCAAATACTATTACTACAAATCTTTCTTCTCATTGAATTAAGTGAAAGTAGCTGTATATCTATCCTAACTATTCTGTATATACAAATAAAAAATGGTCCTTCCTTTGTATCCCCTTTTTTTGTTTAGTCCTGTCAGAGGTGGGTATTCTATTGGCATCTAAATGCCATAGGTGCTTGAATTCAGCAAAACAGTCCAACACAGTCCAGCAGTCCACAATAGTAGTGGATTATCCACAGAAGTTGTTGACTAGAGCCTTTTACAGCTCATCGTATTAATTGGTCTTTACTTTATATACCTCGTTTTTATACTTTTCTGCTGGATGGTTAAGACCAAGATAAAGCAAGACCTATATAACAAGAAATGTAACTTTTGTATCTGATAAGGTCAGTCAAGTACCCTCAGGATTTATCCTGTAACTCTGTACTGCATTTTGTAGATCCTTTGTCAGTGTCAGCCATGTGAATGAGTCATGGCCATTGCTTGACCAATTTGCTCTCTGTGAAAGCCTGAGAGAAAGTTTTCTCTCCATGTGACTCTCCTTAGGCACACTCTACATCATTGATCACTTTCCTCTGTGGCTCCATAATCTCCTTGATCAGAAAATTTGGGGCACAGTCACCAGTGGTAATTTTGAAATACCTGCAAAATGTGAGTGGAGGGGTTGAGCAGACTGTTGGGTCTCTGAGTCTGGAGAATGTTTTAGGGAAACATCCAAAGCTAATGATACACATTTGGGAATGATCACAGGTAGGTGACATTAAAGCGGTGCGCACTGGGTGAGGCCTTGTAAAGGAACTGCAGACAGGGAAATATTTGAGGGCTTCACTGCAAGACATGCCAAGAGTTAGAGACTGCAAAGGAGTGGCCAGTGCGGTGAGGAAGATAAAGAAGTCAATATGCAGGAGCCAAATGAAGAGTGTTTTAAGGAGGGTGATGCACTAAGTTAAATAAGAGGCCATATTTTGAGCTCTGAGTTACAGACCAAAACTAATTTAGGTTTTGTGATAAATAGCTGAGTTTCAGCTAATCCCAAACAGGCATGCTGCAGCCAATTTCTGGCAGCCAACTGATTAGGCCACGCCCACAACAGGCACGGGCGTTAGCCAATCAGCTGGTTTCTCTATGTGCCTTCTCTTGGTCGCCTATAAAAGCTTGCTGCTGGTGCCGCTGGGTGGAGCTCTGTGAGGCCTGCGGATGTATGAATTATTCTTGCTCACATAAACTTAAAATGTCAAAAGTTGTTCTCTTAATAAATGATTATTGCCGAGTTTTTCTTCTTTTGGTCTACATTTGTGATACATAATAAATATATTTTTGGTGGGGAATTGGCACAGGAAGCTGTGCCATCCTAATCCTCATTTTCCCTTTGCCTCACCTCCCTCCAGTCTTCCTCCGGCCCTGGTGCTTGACGTTGCTGATTGATCAAGTGAAGATAAAATCTGGAATGTAAGCGCTGGCTTTAACAGCGTGGAATCTTTTTGTGATTCTGGCAAGAGCTTGGTAAGTGCACGTGCCCTTTGCGTTTTCAGCCCTGTTGCAGGTGTGGTTAGTGGTTCATTAAAGAAGCAGCGCTACCAGGTGGTGCTGGACCTAAATGACTGAGAACGGCGGTGGGAGAACCAATGTAGACTAGGGGAAATAATACAGGAAGAAGGTGGGGGGGCTGGTCTCATTCCTTCTCTGGCGCCTCTTTAATTCCTTAATTCCACCTCTAGAAGCTTTAGCACCCACAATCCATAGAGCTGTAAACCAGAAGAGCGTGTTCCCTCAGTGTCTGACTTCTAACATTTGAAGGAGTCCTTTTTCCTTCCCCATCAAACACCTCAGCCTCACATCAGGAGGGATGATGGAGGAGAGAGTGGCCTGGCATCCCGTGTCCTCCAGGAAGGCGGCATGTGGGGTGGGGCGGGGACAGCCCTGAGTGTCAGTGCGGCGCTGCCTTGTGTGGTCTGAGGTGCACGCTTGAATCTTCTGAATGTCCTGGTCAGTAGCGTCTCACTAGGACACGGCAACATTCCTACAGGCTGAGCATCCGTAAACTGACAATCTGAAGTCTAGAATGCTTCAAACCCCAAAACTTTTTGAGGGCTGATGTGAGGCCACAAGGGGAAAGTTCTGCACCATCAAGCTTTGTTGCATGTATGAAATTATCTAAAAATGTATAAAATTACCTTCAGGCTACAGGTACAAGTGTATATGTGAAATATCAATGGACCTTCTGTTTAGACTTGAGTTCCATCCTCAGGATATTTCACTATATATATAAAAAAATTCAAAAGAGAGAGAGAGAGAGAGAGAGAGAGAGAGAGAGCCCACACCCCAAAATCTGACATACTCCTTGTCTCCAGCAGATAAGGGATGCCTGAGGGATTGCCACATCACTGTGTAGACCTGGAGCGATGATGTGCGTAGAGGGGAGCGGTGATGTGTCTACAGCACCTTGAAAAGGCTGGGCCCATCTCTGGACAGGATGCTTTCAGCCTCTCCCTTCTTCCTGTATTTTCCCCCCAGTCTGTGTTGGTTCTCCCACTGCCATTCTCAGTGCACGAAGGACCCACTCTTGAGGACCCTGGACAGAGAGAGCAGACGGACTGGTCAAGGGTCAAGGGTTTAGGAGGTGGTTCTCCAGAATACAGAATTCAGTGCTTCTGTGCCAGGTCTTGAAGACACAGTGATATCGCCGGTGGTCGAAGGCAAAGGATGCTGGAGTTAAAAGAGGCAGTGCACACCTTTCCCTAAATAGTAGATTATTGGGCCAATGTCATCTTTGCCTCCTCCTTCCCCAGGCATATTTTCCAGGCTGAAATCTGGGTCTGGCTAGCTTTCTATCTTCCTTCTGACCAGAACTAGCTCTTCTCTGGCTGCACAACTCTGCTTCCATTCTTGTCTCTTCCACAGGGTGAGTGAGCCCTGTCCACGGATCCTTCATGCACAGAGGGCAGGGCTGGTATGGGGGGAAGTAAGGAAGAGATGGGATGGTGGATTGTTGGACTAGCCTGACATCTTGCAAAATGAATTGTCTAAGATATTATTGAGGCTTTAGAAAGGACATTCTGACACAGTCTCCAGCACTGATATACCTCAAGTACGGTCTGCTATGTGAAAGAAGCCAACCCCAAGAAAGACACATATTGTACGATTCCACTCTGTGAGAGACCTGGAGTGATGAAATTCATAGGGACAGAAAGGGCAGTGGGGGCGGCCAGAACTAGGATGGTGAGAGAAAGGGGAGTTAGTGTCTCCGGGGTACAGAGTTCCAGTTGGGAACAATGGGAGAGTCTGGAGATGGACCCGAGGGATAGTTATAAGCCAGTGTGGATATTCTTAATGCCACTGAACCGGACACCTGAAGCGGTTGTGATGGTGAATTTCATGGTAGGTATATTTTACCATAATTTTAAAAAGTGAAAACAAAGTGGTCTGATCTCCTTTGAGAGATAATCCCAGTATAAGACACTGCCGTTTGCTTGTCATTTAAAGCCATAAACACATCTGCATGTACCAGATGTGCACCTCTGTGGGAACTGCTCATCTGATTCTCAGGTGGTAGTTAGTTCTTGGCAGAATGTGGGGACCTCGGGACGGGAAGAGGGGTGTGAGTCTCGAGTTGTAGGTCTGTGACACAATTTTATACATATTGAGATAGTTTGTAAGAGAATATATAAAATAAGCAGTGATAAAAATGGATACCCAATGGATTTTGTCTAACATTTGTGCCTTGTCTGGCCTTCCAAATTCTCTTATCTTCAAATTCACATCCATTTCATTTCTTCCACATTTTCATGGTGCAGAAGATGTCTTTCTCCTGCTTCATGTAACAGTTTTTTAAAAAGTCTAGTTCTTCACAGCTCCCCTTAATGTTCTGTTTTTTTTTGGGGGGGGGCAAGGTACTGTCAATCAGCCACCTAAGAGGCTGAAGTGTCTTTTAATCTTCAGAAAATTGGGCTTTCCCCTTTCTCCCCAATACCTGCTCTGCACTGGTGTTTCTATAGTTGGCTTGTTGAGGACAGGATAGATTCCCGGACATGCTGTGTCTCCCACACAGGGCTTTATGTGCATGTATTCTTTGTAGGTGTTTAGTGACTCAATATGTTTACATGAGCAAATCTAATTCTAGTCTCCTTAACTAGACCTACTGACCTTTTCTGACCTCTAAAGGCAGCCGTCTAGGCCCAGAATACCCAGCTACAGTTCCTGAGGGAGCTAACGTACTAGCAGCTACCATCATCTCTGTAAAAACAAGGGCAATGCTGAGTCGGGTGAATCCAGGACCAAATTCCTCAACTCTGAAATAGAGCTGACTTGTTCAGAACAAGCGACCTCTCGGCGCTGCTTGGCTCCTGGTGTGATTCGTAAGGAAGGGGTAGACACAGATCTGTTCTTCTGCAACTGACCCAACAGGCACTCTTCTAATACTGTGCTAGGAAAGAAATTCTAAGTTATTTCACCCAGGAGAAATGGCATGGTGCCCGGAATAGTATAGACACATGGTAAGAAGCACTCATCGGTTAACCAAGGCCTGGAAGCTTCCAGGATGAAAATGCTTGGTGGTTTGGCTTATTTGATCCTGG
The DNA here is from genome assembly GCF_000260255.1 of Octodon degus. Lineage (NCBI taxonomy): Eukaryota > Metazoa > Chordata > Mammalia > Rodentia > Octodontidae > Octodon > Octodon degus. The sequence goes on from NW_004524795.1 coordinate 613,243, forward strand.
GATGCAGGCACTGAGCTTGCCACTACTGTTTCCCCAACTTAGCAGCCTCGTTCAGCCCCCCGCTGTTTTCTGATATGACTGAACCAGGGATTTAACTTGATGGGTAGCAGCAATTCATCCTTTCACTGAGCTCCTTTATACCAAGCATCCTTCTAAGATATTTAGCCTCACTAATGCACTTTTTCTTTAAAATAGGATTATTGTTCCCATATACAGATAAGAAAACTGAGGCCTAGAGAGAAAAAGTGACTTTCCCAAGGTGAAAATGGGAAGCCAGGATTTGTAGGTAGTTTTCTGGTCCTAAAGTATAAAGTTCTAACAGAGAAATACATAATCTCTAAGAGAGAACAGATAGAGATTATTTCAGTACAGCAAAGAATGGAAATCCTGTTGTCTCCCAGCAAAGATGGATGAAAATGAGGCGCTTTCGTTCTGCTTCTTGATCCACAGCACTGGTCACGTGTGCGTGTTCGTGTTCTGGAGACTGTTCATGCTGCTCTTCCCAAGATTTCTGTGCTTTTCTCTTTGGAAGTTATGCTACAATACAACTGATATTTCAAGCATTTAAAAGCATAAAAAGTTAAATGGAAGCACAGTGCCATGGAAGCTCAGAGGACGCAGTGCAAGGTGAATTGTGACTCAAGCCTGAGTACTCCGTGGCCTTCCCTCCTGCCCTAAATGGACCACTGGCTCCTTTCTCTGCCTGGTGTCCCCAGATCTGCACCTTCTCTGGTTCAAATCTAGAAAACTCATTTCTTTTGCGGCATCTTCAGCAGCAGGTATGTCTCTCCCCACCCAAGAGAGAATTCAGTCTTTCTTTGGGAATATTTTCAGTAGATTTCCTTTCCTCTGGTCAGATTTTTTTTTTTTTTTTTAGACAGGATCTTGCTACGTAGCCCAGGCAGGGCTTAAACTTACTTTGTAGCCGAGGCTGGCCTCAAACACATAGCAATTCACCTCCTCAGCCTCCACGATACAGGTGTGGGCTGCCAAGCCTGGCTCTAGAATCAGATTTGATCCGATACTGTGACAATCAGGTAGGAATTTCACCCACACAGGATGAAGAGTGCATAAAATGTCCTGTATTCACCCTTCATCCTGTGTTCACCCACACAGGATGAAGAGCGCATAAATGTCCTGCAAAGGGTGGAGTCTGTTGGGTATAAACCCTTCTGGGTGAGCACATGGTGAAGGCAACCCCAAGGCTATTTCAGCGACAATCCATGTTATATCTCTTGAAATATACTTGGTACAGCAAAGCACACAATTCCATGGGGCCAGCAGTTGTTAGACAGGTGCGTAACTTAAAATCCAAACATGAGGGAGTAAACTGGGTTTTTTTTCCTTTGTTCTAGAACAACATAATTTTTATGGTTCAGCACAAACAGATTGAGTATTTTATTTGGAAACAGTCACCTTTGTTCAGAAGAGACGTGTTTACTAAACACAGAAATACAACTTTAAAACTTAGTCTGAGCTGAGACATATTTAAGGTTGCTAGACTCTGGCAGCCCAATTCCTCACCACCTCCCCCTGCAAAAGACAATCAAAACCAGAAAAACCTCTCCAATTTTTTAATGTGTCTAACAATCTGTGGTCTCAATCACACATTAACTTAAAATACAAGATGAAATGACACAGTATTGCAGTTGAACATACTAGGAAATCCACTGCGCAGATAAAACTTGCATGCTCAGCAATGTTTATTTTTAGAACCTAAAGTGCCTGGCAATTAAGAGGCAAAATTCAAGCTTTTGTTCCATTTAACTGTGATAAAATGCCCTTTTCTTTGATTTATGTTTCTGGTTTTTCTATCCTTTGACTACCCTTCCAAATTGATTCCACATAGACAGAATTTATGAAATGCCAAAGGGGGGAACATTTTTTTTAAAAGCATGTATTTAGCACAGGGTCTATAGGATCTCACTACACAGATTGGATTCATAGTGATCCTCCTGTTTTTAGCTTCCCAAGTGCTGGGATTACCGGTGCACACCACCACGCCCAGTCTCAATCGATGTCTCAGCGCACCCCGGGGGTACAGCACTCCAGGTCTCTGACCCTGGTCCGTTGAGCTTGCCTAAACAGGCGCTTTCTAGTCCACTGAGCTATCCAGCTGGCCCAGAAAAGTATTTTTAAATAACATAACATGTAACAGCCTCTAATTTTCTTAATGAAAATGAAAAGAGAGCATAAGATTATCACACATGCCTTAGTTTGTATTGATTAGGAAGAAAGTTCTGGGCTTTTTTTGGTGGGCAATACAATTTGCATTTATTAGAAAGGCTTCCTGTTGCCTTTCTTCATCTTTTCTTCTCTTTAGTAGTTGACACGTTCCCTCTTCTATTAGTACATTTCTGAACTGTCAGCAAGCTTACCGAGCTCCTTCATGCTAGAGTGTCAATGTTTGAAATCTGTACAAGTAATCTTACTTAAAGATATTGGTTTACAGGAATGAGAGGCTGAGCCAGAGATGTGTAGTAAGGGCTGGGATGCAGAGTGGAAGGTTTACTCGACCACAGCTGTCACAGCCCACCCCAGGAGTGCTCCTTGTGGGTACAAGTGTGTGGTTTAGCTGCATGTGCAGGCTTGACAGTCATAGTCTACTGGCTAGCACATGGACACCTTGCCTGGGACACTTGGCAGCAGGTGGCCTGAAACCTTCACAACAGCATATCCAGCAGGGCTGGGAGTGGCTCCCGGGGCCCAAACCCTCTGCGAAGCCGGAGGTGCTTGGAGGTTACGTGGAGGCTGCTGTCGACTCTTCTGTGCCTTGTGCTGTGTTCTGCATTCCAGGCGGGTGGCTGAGTACCCACTTATGACAGTGACAGACACAGCCATGCAGAGGGCAAAAGAAGCCCAAGCGAGGCTGCCAACAAAATGCACAATGAGGAAGGAGCCCAGGCTGTGCTGCTGGGGCTTCCTGAGGGGGTTGGGGGTCGGGAGCCAGGGGACCATCTCCAGATTTTACCCAATTTCAATCTTCAGGTTCTACCTGATGTTCAATCACAAATCTCAGGGCCTGGTCAGTTTGTTTTCCACATCAGTGGATAGGAGGACAGATTCTGGCATCCTTCTGCTGGGTTTGCACCAGAGCCCACCCCTTATTGTCTCTGTGACCTTGAGGTGTTAGTTTACCCGTTTGAACCAGGTTCCTCATTTGTAAAATCAGGATAACATCAACTCTGTTACCCAGGTTTCAATCAGAGAATTCAAGGAGCCAGTGGGTGGGGGGCATTTGGTATGGGATTGGCTACAGGTAAATGTTACTTAGCGTCCTTAGCTCTGTGCCAGGACACTGGTATTAATCAGTGAAGTTCGTATATCCCCCTCTAAGCGGGAAGCCTGTTGCCTTCTGAGATCATGGTCTGTTCTCTCCCTGCTACATGGAACCCAGTGCTGGATTGATGTAGTAATTAGCATCTGCTTGATACCAAAGAGTGTTTGCATGTTTGATTATTATGGGATAGAAAGGAGGCTGAACAAGAAGCCAATTTAGAGAAGATGACCCCTATGTAGAACTAAACAAATATACTTCAGGATGGAAAATAATTAAACCAGGCATGGTGATGCATGTTTGTAATCCCAGCACTCAGGAAGCTGAGGCAGGAGGATTGCTGGGAGTTTGAGGACAGCCTGGGTCACATGGTGAGGCCAGCCTAAGACATATAGTGAAATGCTGTCTCAAAAGACAAAACAAAAATTAATATTGTTGCATGCCAATTGTTGCTATGGTGAATACTGGATTGTCTAAAGCAACATTAAAGCCATTCCTTGCCTGAGGCACTAACATGACCCTCATTTTACAGATGACGAAAGAGCCAACTTGTGCACAATCACCAGTTAGATTTGGCTCCAGAGTTCATAACCCCAGAAACAGCTGGTTCCCTCTCTGGGCTCTGCTGCACCCTGGAACTGTGCGTTTGGGTAACCAGAAAGAGCCCTTGGAGGTCTGGTGGGGCCTGGGTTTGTTCAGTGTTTTCATTTTTCTGATTTGAACTTGGGTGGAAGTTGGAGAATGGTTGAAGATAAACTTTGATGGTAGGAAAATATCATTTGGAGAAGAAAACCCAGCTGATCACAGGGGATGCTGAATTCTGTGTTTTAGATAAGACTTAGGATCAGAGAAGAGCATTTCAGTAGGTGTCCCATGATCCCACCAGGCAAATTGCTGCTGAACGCCCCCAACCCCACATGATAAAATGTTTCATAGCATGCAACCACATCTAGGTTTAAGGAAAGATTGACTTCAAGGACCATTCCTGCTTTTTGTGTCTCAAGGAAATGGAAACTTGGCACACTAGCATGAACATACAGAGGCCAAGAAAGTTGGAGAAGAGATGTGAGAGGCTGGGAGGCAGCGGGGAGTGGGGTGACTAATTCACAGAAGAGGGTACACATAAGACAACTACAGAACAGACCTCTCACAAGACTGGAGGACGTCTTTTCGATTGGCCCTACTGAGTCCTTCAGAGGCAAAGCACTTTAAAGCACAAAAGAAACAAACAAACAAAACAAAACAGCATTGTTTGGGGGTTGGCTAAGCACTGGCTGAGTGTGAATGGATGGCAGGTCCCTTGGTGTCTTCCACCTTCCCTTTCTCCTAAAATAGCAAAGGTCTGTTTGTTGGAGAAAGTGTGCAGGAGCAAGCCCTCTAAATTCAGAGACAACAGGCCCAGTGGAAAGCAAGGGGAAAATCTGGTCTGAAAACAGAAAGTTCGTGAAAATTGCATTCGGAATGGGATGCTTCCCAGCTCCTGTCTTGTGGTTAACCTCAGAAATCACTGGCCTGGCATACAAGCTTATCCCACTTCCTGTAAATCTGGGAGACACTGAGTGGTTGTAGAGAACCTTCACAAACTGACGTGTGTGTGTGTGTGTGTGTGTGTGTGTGTGTGTTTATGGGGTGGAATTCCCAAATAAAACAGCTGGCTCTATACCTAATTGCATTCCAGAAGAGCCTATCCGTAGGAAAATTCCAACTTCACTCAAAAATTTCCAGTTATCTTTAAATGTGACTTGACAATTACGGACACCTATATCTGGAGAACTGGCCCACAACATACAGAAAAGAAAAATAAAATTTTTCCAGACGTGGTGGAGCATTGCCTGTAGTCCCAGCACTTGGAGAAGTTGAGGCAGAAGGACTGCTAGGAGTTTGAGGTCAGCCTGGGCTACATAGCAAGATCCTGTCTTAGAAAATAAATAAATAATAACAATTTTAAATGCAAAAGATAACAGGAGAAATTAGAACAGCAGCAACAGCAACAAAAACTCTTTAGGCAATATCTTTGGAAACATGAAGTTGTTTTATCCACAAAACAAGATCAGGAACACTGTAAACAACAACTAAAACAGGAAAGAGCTTTTGGGATTTAAAATAAGATCCTAAATAATTCACCTGAAAGGTTAGAAGACAAGCAGAGGGAAATTTTTCAGACAGTATAATAAAGGATAAAGAGATACAATATATAAGGAAAGCAATAAGATATTGCAAAAATTAACTAAAGAGACCCAATATCTCATTAGCAAGAATTCTCTAAAAAGAGAATAGAACATGAAGGAGAGGAAATAATAAAAAAAAAAACAAGAAAAATAACCAGAATTCTAGGATATGAATATTCAAAAGGGTCCACAACACACAGGAAAGAAGAATAAACATAATGGGGGAAAATCCCTACCACAGAACATCATCCTGACAGTTCAGAAGGAAAGAACAAACTACCTACAAAGACACATCATCAGAATGATATTGGACTTTTGGCAATAACAATAAATGCTGGAGGAAAACAGGGCAGGATCTTCAATTTCTTTTGTGTGTGTGTGGTACTGGGGCTTTTGCACTGAGATTTAGCCTTAGCTCTATGATTTCTTTGGTTTGTTTTGAGACAGGATCTTACTAAGTTGCTAAGTTGTTGAGACTAGGCTTCAGTGTAGTACAGGCTGGTCTCGAACTGGCTATGTAGTCCAAGTGGGCCTCAAGCTTTTGGTGATCCTTCTACTTCAGCTTCCCCAGGGCTGGGATTACAAGTGTGTGCCACCATGCTGGGCTCAGATTTCTTTCTTTCTTTCTTTCTTTCTTTCTTTCTTTCTTTCTTTCTTTCTTTCTTTCTTTCTTTCTTTCTTTCTTTCTTCTTTCTTTCTTTCTTT
>NW_004524795.1:619822-631664 GCF_000260255.1 Octodon degus
GTGTCTGACATGAGGATGAGTCACGGCCATTGCTTGACCAATTTGCTCTCTGTGAAAGCTTGAGAAAGCTTTTTCTCTCCATGTGACTCTCCCCAGGCTCACATTACACCATCAAACACATTCCTCTGAGGCTCCATAATCTTCTTGATCAGAAAATTTGGAGCACAACTGAGTTACATGTTGTTACAGTACAGGTTAGGACACTGATTTTCAACAAAGAATTCCACACTCTAACAAATGGTCAGATGCAAAGCATTGAATAAATGCATTTCTGGATATACAAGCAATAATATAAGTGTCCTCTCATTGGATCCTTTCTTGGAGGCCTGCCGGAGACTGTGCTCCCACAACATGTGGCAAAAAATTCAGTAGGCTAATGCTATGAGACAATGGTGTCTCCATGTCTTGAGGACTTTAACATGTGCTAAACGTTTTATAAACACAGCCTTTCTAAATCTCTATAAAACATTTGGGGAAGGTGTCCTCACTTTACAGATGAGGCAGCTGGGCTACAGAAAGTGACAGAACTCACCCAAAGTCACAAGTGTAGCAGGTGTCGGCACCATGACCAATGCCAGGTGTCCTATGAAAACCTGTGTGCATCTCTGCTGGTCCACCGGGGTTTGAGCGCCATGACCAAGCGACTTACCAGTATGACCAGCCGTAGTCCCAGGTCTGAGGCTTCCAATCTTCTGGCCCAAGGTTCACAGTGATTTGAAAAACAGTTGTGTACATCATGTGAGCCACCATGCCTAGGAGCCCTGCACAAGGAAAGCTCTGTGAGCCACAGTTAAGAGTGAACAGCACAGTGGAGGAGCTCCTCTCCCTCACACGAGTGGATGTCAGTTCTCCAGCTTCCGTAAAGTGCTTATGGTGTATCTGTACCTACACATCCTTAACCGTTTCACCTGACACCTTGTTCCTGCAGTTGAAACTGCACAGCCAGATAGAAAAAGGACTAAGCACTATTTAGGAGAATTGGTGTGTGTGTGTGTGTGTGTGTGTGTGTGTGTGTGTGCGCCTGCCATGTTCTGATAGGCAATTTAGAGAAGTTAAGTAACTATCCCAGGGCCGCACAACATTAAGTAGGAGTGATCAGAGCCTGGCAGGCTTCCCCCAAGATTCAAGCTGAAGCCACTGCACTAAGCGAGGAGACTTCTGCCCGCAGAGGCAGCACACCCACTTCCCTGGGTAGGACAGAGCTGTACTGATGAACTTTCCTCTCCTTCTATGCCTGTCCGCTTTCTTTTCATCTGCCCCCTAAAGCAACGTTGCTCCCCCCCAGTGGCGTTCATTCTCTGACTTTCTGGGGCATGTTGTCCAGATGAACCAGCCATTGATGGGAGAAAGCCAGCCTAGTCTTTGCCAGGGGGGTACAGCGGCCCGAAGCACTGTGCTCCCTGTGGGGCAGGCAGTGGCAGATCTGCATGCTCTAGCAATGCTTCTGGGAAGTACCTGCGAGCACCATAAGGATGGCTACCGAGGCATCCACCTTGAGCCGGTTGAGCTCAGGTCTGTGACAACTCACTCTAGAGCTCAGGAGGATGGTACTTGTCAGCATCAGAAAGATGTCCAGGACTTCAGCCCCAATGGAGAGCCACAGCACACCTGCCGAAGGAAGGAAGGGTTGGGCATTCTGCATTCAGGAGTACTGAAAGATTTAATCCTTTGGTTCAGATTACTTCTATGTTTGTTCATTTGCTGTTACTGTCACAAAGTACCACAGCTGAGTAGTTTATAAGGAAGAAGGGCTGATTTAGCTCACAATTTTGGATGCTGAATGTCCAAACAGCATACCTCTGATTCTTGTGAAGTCATCCTTGGATGAGCTGCATCATGGTGGGTGGCATCATGATGCCTCATGCATGAGAAGAAGGGATGCATGGTGTTACAGGAAGCCAGAGAGAGACGGAGAGGAGGGCGGGCTTGCTCCTCTATAAGAATTCTCACAAGAACTAACCCAGAGTCACTTGAGAACTACACTGATCCCTCTGAGTGTAGGACCTCAATGGCCTTAACACATTCCAGCATTCAGCACCTCTTAAAGGTACTTTCAGGGGACCAAAATTCCAACACATGAACTCCTGGCAGACACACTCAGACCATATCGAGCCATAGTGACTTGTACAGCAAATCATGAAAAGCTAATGTCTTGGAGTGAAAAATCATAAGATGCAATGTTCTGTTGCATCTTGGAAGGCTGGCAAACAAAAGGGGCTCCAAAGGCCTGAAGATGTTTGGAAGGATTGCTCATAGTTAGGATGGAAAAAAAAAAAACTAAACAAAATTCTAATGTGAAGCAGTGAGAGACTAGGGATCTCCACTCCTGCAGCTCAAAAGGATATATGTTGTTTTGATGCCATCAGAAAAATATTGTCTCTGTCTTTTTAAGGAGATACACGAGCTTGAAGATGAAGGCAGAAGAACCTGAGAGTTGAGAGTCCCATTTAGAAGCTCCAGAACCCTTGCTTTCTCTGTGCAGGCTGCTTGTTCATTCTCTGATGGGATCCTGCCTCTGGCTATCAGGAGCTACACTGGACGTGGAGTAGGATGGGTAAAGGGGATGGGGAGGGAAACTTATATTTATAAAAGCCATACTATGAGTCAAGTTAGGAGAGGGATACAGCAATGAATAGAACAAATATGGTCTAGTTTCTGCTTTCACAAAATCTCTGTTCCAGCTGGGAAAACAGGTACTAAAAAGACAACTACAACTTTAATGAGTGATACACAGCAGAGAAAGTGATACAAAGCTACAAACAGTGTTATCTTAGAGTTGCTCTGTGATGGGTCCTAGCTGAATGTCTCCCTCCAAAGTCTCATACACTCATAAGCGTGGGAACATTGTAGCTAAATATGACATTAGGAAGCGGGGCCTGCTTGGGAAGGGGCACATCAGCGGATGTGACCTAGAAGGGTGCATCTCCGTCCCTGGCTCCTCCTCTCACGCTCTGTTTCCCAGCTCCTGTGATGGGCACAGTTTTCCTAGCCCAAGCCCTTCCGCCATGACATCCACCGTGGAGCTGACTGACTAAGGGCTACAATCATAAAACACAATGAACTTCTCCTTTAAGTTACAGGTATCGGATATGGTGTCTCAGTTATGTGAAAGTGATTGACAGAGACACAGACTTTTCCTATTTCTCCTTCACCTCCTGCGATAGCTCAAAATTGGCTATGATGGGAGTATTTACAGCATAGCAAGTAGGAAATTGGCTATGATGGGAGTATTTACGGCATAGCAAGTAGGAAATTGGCTATGATGGGAGTATTTACGGCATAGCAAGTAGGAAATTGGCTATGATGGGAGTATTTACGGCATAGCAATTGGGCTTCCCTCTCCATGCAAAGTGGGTTTTTACATTTGCCGACACATCAGGGTTATCAGGGACATCAAGAGGGCCTGGGGTTCTGGCTTTTGATCTTGACTTCATAGGAAAATGCAAATAACTGTCTCATCTTTCCCCCAATAAACAATAAAATAAAATAAAAAAAAATAAGAGTAAAGTATTTACCTTGTTCCTCAGCTGGTATTATACTCTGGAAACTCCTACATTGCTCACCTAAGAGATACAGACAATGCAGCCATAAGTAGAGTTTGACGTTAGGGGAGAAAGTGTTGTTTCCAGCTTCTTAACTGCATCATAGTTCATTTTGAATAAGGAAAGGGGACTGTGGGAGACTACATTAGAGCTCGTAGACCTGTGCTTCCTCCTCTGTGGAGCGTGATACATCTGCCTCACTGAGTTCTTTGAGATGGTTTGGATGAAAATGTGCCCCCAAAGTCCCTCGTGGTCAGAGGTGAGATTTTGGAAGGTGACTTGACCATGCGCCAGCTAGCCCTGTGGGTGAGCCCTTACTGACTTTGTGGCTGAAGGTGCTATAAGAAAGTAGAGCTTGGTTAGAGGAATTAGGTCAACGTGGGAGTGGCCTACATGGATACACTCTTGGCCCTAGCTATTTTCTCTCTTTCTGGATCTTTCTAACCTTCTCTGCTTTCTAACTACCTTGAAGTGAGCAGTATTTTCTGCCTTGCCCTTCTACCGTGAGGTTTTTGCCTTGCCATGGCAGGCTTGGCCATGTGACCATTAGTCCATGAACTGGGAACAAAATAACCCAGGTGGGTTACCGTTGGTCAGAAGCTTTAAGAGCCAATGCATTGCTTGCCTGGCTCCCATTCCCTTGCCTCTATAACTGCAGAAGCACATGTCAAGGTGATGTCTCCGTCAGCCCAGGCTCCTTTACAGCTACAATGAGGACGTCCTTTGATAAAATGAAAAGAACATATAAAAGGAGCTAGAAATAAGTGTGTTGGCTTAAGCGACTGGCAGCTGAGGGGCCAGTTGTTATTGCAGCATATCCTAGCCCGCCAGGGCTGATACTGAGAGCCTTAGACTAAGGGCTCTTAGCTCACGAGACAGTCTTCATTATGATATGAATCTCTAGATTGTTTCTGATTAAAGATAGTTAAGGAGAAAGTATCAAAATTTGTGATTTTTTGTGAACTAGAGCTGACACAGAAATATGCCTGTTTACTGAGAGTCTTAGTTTTTATAAGTGGCCCAGTGTCTTACATCCCAGCGTAATTCTTGACTGTGAAAAAAAAGGAGTTGAGGGTGTGTGTGTGTGTGTGTGTGTGTGTGTGTGTGTATGCACATATTAGGTGTATGTGTATGTATGCATGTATAAGGTATGAGCAGGACCTATTTTTGTGTGTTTAGTTACTGATAAAGGCAAGTACAAGTATTTCTATAGTACACATTTGGAGATCAGGTTCAACCAAGTTGGTAGAGACAGGAATTGAAGTGAAGTTTTCCTACCTGAGACTCAGGACCTTTTTCTATATCACCACCCACTATCTCTACCTACTGTGTGAAGGGGTATACTAGTCTCTTCTCTTTTGCCAGAATAAAATACACTAGGCTGTGTATTCCCTAAAGCAAAAAAGACTTGTTTAGCTCACAATTCAAGAGTGTGGTGCTGGCTTCTGCTCAGCTCCTGTGCGGGAATTCTAGCTGTTGGAATGGCATGGTGGATGGTATCAGAGTATGAGTACAAGCAAGGGGGAGAGAGGAGCCACATGGCCAGACAGGAAGCACTGGGGCTCAAGAGACAGATTTGCTCTTTTTTTTTTTTTTTTTGGAACCAGGGATTGAACTCAGGCCCTTGCGCTTGCCAGGCAAGCACTTATTCTACTGAGCCATCTCCCCAGCCCTTAGATTTGCTCTTTTTGCAAGAACCTGCACTCTTGCAGACTAACTAGGGTCCTATAAGAACTACATTAATTCACTCTAAGGGTGGCTCCCCAAAGTCCTAATCATTCTCCAGGCGCCACCACTTCAGCCACCCCAATACCCCCACACTGGAGACCAAGCTTCCAGCCCACAAAGCTTTGCAGGGTGCATTCAGATCATGTCCAAACTATAACAAGGAGTAAAGACCTCTAGTCTTCAGGACAGAGGTACCTTTCCCAACAGAATAAATAAGCCAGGATCAGAGCCAGGCTCAGGCAGCAGGGAGAGAGTGGTGGCCAGCCAAGCAGATTAAGAGAGTTTCCAGTAGCTTAGGAGGACGAGATTAGTGTGGAACCAAAGAGTCAGACCATAGTGACCCCTTGATTAACATGAATCCTCAGAAATGATGTTCATTTTGAATAAAGCTAGCAGGATTAAAAGGAAAAATCTTTATAAATCCCACAAAGCCAGAGAGGCGGGTGTCACATATCTTGGCAGTGCCATGGCAGTCAAGTGGCACAGCAGGCCAGCCCAGCGGTGTGGTATCCAAGTCCTCGGCACTTTCCTCTGCCATGCCTGTCTACTCATCCACCTCCAGGTAACTCATGCACCCCTCGTGGGCCACTCACGTCCTTCTCTCCTTGGATTGTTGGAGCTTAGCAGAACAATACTGAGTCTAAATGTCACATTTTTTGATAAATGGACTTGGCTAAGAAAATGAGCACCCCAAACTTGCCCTAACCACAACTTTTCAAATCTTTCAGAATGTGGGAGGAGAGGTGGAAAATTTTTTTTTTTTTTTTTTTTTTAAGACATTCTAGGCTTTGGGAAGAAAGAAAAGAGCTATTGGAGGTGCTGGAACTAGCATTTCAGGTAAGGGATTCCTGGGAGAGTCAACATTTAGGGAGAAGGAGCTCATTCTGAAGGAAATACCCAAGGAGTCCCATGGGGTAGCAGAGCAGAGGGTGCTGGGGCAACCAGACATCTCTTTCCAGGACTTGTTTAGGGCCAGAAGTGCCTTTCATAGACAGAGGTCTTGTCTGCCAACAACTGAGCCCATTTGGCCTCCACGCCCCTCTCTATCGCACTGTTTAGGCTCCTTCCCATTTATTTCCTGCTTACCTCTTTTCTTTCTTGTGCCCCAATCTTACAGACCTTTGTGATAAGTCAGACTAAACAGATGTTTGTGTGGCCTATTCTCCAAGGGGGATGGGGTGAGATGGGGGCTCCCAGTTTGTATGCTCTGGTGCAAAAATACATGATTGGGCTCATACCATGTTCTAAAGAGATTTTAAAGTTGGGGAAATTGAACTCCAAAATCCAAATATCTGTCTCTTTAAAAAAAAATCAGAAGATCTGACTTCAGTGGCCTACCAAGAGTAAGCGACTGCAAAGCTGAGCCAAAGAAGAGGTCACCTCTTTATCCAGGTGTGAAGTGTCAAGGTCATTGTCAATCCCAGCTGGTTCATCTACTGTCACTTCTACTTCTTAAAGGGTTTTGAGTATGTAGTGTTTTCCTTTTTTTTCTTGCACTGCTAAAGTTCAAATGCAGGGCCTCATGCATGCTCTACCACTGAACTATGCTTCCAGTCCTGTAATTTCTGAAATACAGCTTTCTATTTATCCTTTAGTGTGGCTGGTATTAATTTATGGTCTATAAGGTAAAAATTTAACTCAGAACTTCTTGTGTTAGGGCATTCTTTAACACAAGGAAGCGATAATGCTTCTCTTCATTGGGGGAGATGTTCTGAGGAGGATAGCCTATTCCTTTTTAATAAAGTGATGACAATATTAGAGATCTTGATGACCTTAGAACTAAAGACCGTGCAAAATGTGAGCAGAGGGTTTTTAGATTAACGGGCACAAAATTATTCATTGAAATTTATTGGCATTTCTGCCCTCCAATAAATTTGCTGCACTGTATGCTAACAGGACAGAGTGCACTCACTGAGTTCTGCGCCCATGTCACTGGTTCCTAGCTGCAGGGTCTTCAGTGGGCTCTTGCGTCGCAGGAACTTGGTTTTCCTACCTGTAAACTAACTGCTGTTCTGGGCTAGCTTTTTCCCAAGTCTACTCCACTGAACACCAATCTCACATAACATGAATTAACCTTTAATACATGTTATTATATAAGTCCTTATTATATAAATCTATAAATTTCTTGCACAGTCATTAAGTAGGGGGACACACTGGGATATATTACATAGCACAAGTGTCCTTGTCTCGGGACTACTCAGAGCTTTCGATATGTGAGTGAGCGTGGTGACTTTGTGAGGAAATGTAGTAATGCGATAGTGTCCAAATTTGTCTAACAAAACTATTCTTTTTATTGGTTTACAAAGAGCATCTTAAGGATGTCTCTATATATAAAAATTTAAGGCCGGGGGATAGCTCGGCTATCCAAGCACCTGCCTGACAAGGCGCGGGTTCAATCCCCTGTCTCTGTCTGTCTGTCTGTCTGTCTGTCTGTCTGTTTCTCTCTCTCTCTCTCTCTCTCTCTCTCTCTCTCTCTCTCTCACACACACACACACACACACACACACACTGCATAACAACTTGCTATCAGAAGTCTCAGGGACCGTTTACACTTTCCTTTTGGCTAGCATTCCTGTGATGACAGTAGGCACACACTATGGGACATGCAGGTGGCCCACTGACAGATACTTCCGGTCCTCCCAAATTCTCAGCTTTATCCTTCCCTCTAGTCCAGCCAGTGAAGAGTTTTCTTCCCAGTCCACTGCTTTCCAAGGAAGTCAAATTTTCTAATCCTGTCGAATTTTCTAAGTGCCCTCAAGTTCAGATTGAGGGCTCTTCTCTCTTGATATTATAAATAGTAATCTCAATGTCTGTCTTCTCCAATTAAACTTTCTCTAGGGGATGTTTCCTGTTTAGGTCCTTCCACTGGGGTGACAGTGACCTTATGTTTCATGGGAGGAAAAACTACCTCAGGTGACGTAGAAGCACGTATGCACACTTGTGTGAGTCACGTTCTTCTGTGGCAAGACTTCTCCTTTCCTCATCGTGTTTTCTGGTGAAGATACCACCGGTGCAGTGTCTGTCTCTGTCTCTGTCTCCTTCTGTCTCCAAGCCTCAGGTCTGGGCTCTCTCACTTCTGTCTGCCTCTAACATTCACTCCTCTGAGCTCCATTCACTGCAATCACAGTCTTAAGGCCCTAACTCAGTGGTTGTCTCCTTTAGGAGAACATCCCCATGCTCAGAGATGGAAATAACCTCTGCCTCCTGTCCATTGCCCGCCACAGTTGATTTTTCTAACAGTCATTAGCATATTCCCCATTATTTTATTTGTGTCTTAGCTTCATCCTTCCCTCTAGTCCTCCTGTGGCATCATTAACTGGCAGCACTGTGGCACTGTCACCTTATCACTCCTCCATTCGCCCAGTGCTGTGCCTCACACGGAGGGTTGTGGGTGAATTTGCTGCATGCTGTGCCGAATCCCCTCTTTTATGTTTTATTTTCACTTTTTCTGTATTTTAGGAAAGGGTCTACAGGGTGTTCAGGTTCTCACTATTAGATAGGAACTATAGTGATTCTCCTGTTTACAGCCTCCCAAGCCACCATGCCCAGTCTATCACTGTCTCAGTGCGCCCCAGGGGCGGGACCAGCACAGCGGGCCAGGGATCGAACCCCTGATCCCTGCATCTGCTTTCAGGGACTTTAATCTACTGAGCTATTTGGTCGGCCCTGAATCCCCTCTTTTAGAGACCTTTATCCACCCTGGGACACGGGTCTGTCATGGTCATGTCGTCATCACCACCAGGGGCCATGTTAGAAATATTGGTACCTCCAGGTAGAGTTGAGCAGAATGAATGCAGCAATGCTACAAGGATGGTAAAAGACAAGGCAAAAGCCAAAAGCTGTACAAAATAATGAACACAATCATCATACCATCCTTGATAATGAGCAGTATTTGTGTAGTCAAATGAATATTTATGGCAAAGGCAAAGAAGCTGCAACACCTTGCAGTCCTTTGGGCTCACACCCCTGATGCCTCTGATCCAGGTGACAAGTGCCAGTTTGGATTCTGCAGAGACGTAGGAGTTGCTAGCTTTTCCCACCATTGTAGGCTTTCGAATCTCAGTTCTGTGCATCTGTCTACACTCCTTGTGATGGTGCCTGGCTTTTTCATACATGGGCTTCCTCATTGCCTTTTAAGCCATCTTTTGGGCAAACTTCTTTGTCAGGTGCTTTACCTTCAGCTCTGAGAACTGTCTTCACTTTTTCTTAAGGGTTGCTGGCATAGCCGAAACCTTCTGTTCATTCTCTTTGACACCCTCCACGGCATCATCTGCATAGAGGGTCTGATTCATGCCATCTTTACTCTTGGAAAATGCTTCAAAGAGGCAAATAACTTCCTGTGGCCCTCGAAGTTATCATCTCTATGAGGTAGAATGATGAAAAAGACCACCCATTTCATGGAAGATGGAGATGCTTGAATAGGGAAGACTAGGCCACCACCAGGGGCCATGTTATAAATATCTAACATGTTTATTAGAGGGATGAACCAAGGTATCTACTAAGGTGTTTTTATGATTTTGTCAGTTGATGAGAGGTGTCTGTTTCCAGAACAAAACAAAAAAAATTATGTAGTAAAAGTGAATACTTGGGGGAACTACCCACTCGGGCCCTCCTCCTGTCCCTCTCTTGGACAGGAGCTTTCTTTCTCTCAAAAAATATATTCTGCTCATAAAAAAAGTGAATACTTGATGTGTTGATTTATATAGACCAACAATATCACTTTATTGGGAAGATAGCCGAGGATATGCAGGATGTTGAGAGTGTGAGAAATTTAAATACTATTTATTATAAGCGGAAGCCAATAAATAATGTCTAAAATGGATATAGAAGTATCAGTGTATTTTTGGAAATATCATAACAAACAGTTAAGTTAAACATGGTTTCCTGTGGAGGGTGGGGGTAATTTATAGTGAACGAGGTGACAGGGGCTCTTGGGTTTTTAAATAAGACTTTCAAGATGAGTTGATCTCTTACCTATATGAAGTATTAAAACTATTTTTTGAAATGCAGGTGTTTACGCTCTGCTCCAGACCTGTTGAAGAAAAGCCCCTTGAACTTAGCACTTGGATTTTTTGCATGCAAATTCCCTGAGTAAGCCTGATTCCTTGACATCTGCCACCTGGTGAGGTCCTTATATACAACTGTGTAAGCAAAACTACAGGGTACTCAGATGACAACTTCAGAAAAGAGAGAAAGTTTCCAAGCCGCCTACATAGAGCTATGGTGTCTACAGGTTCTAAACCTAAACGTGGGACTGTCTTGGAGAGTTGCAAGCATCCTGGGTCAGGAGCCCCCTGCACTTTACCTTGAAGGTATAGAGACTCCACTGTCCCCGAGCAGGCAGCTGGGGTGGCCGGCTAGGTGTCTGCTTGAGTACCACAGCTGTGCCTGCACCACACGGAGTGCAAAGGTCGTGAGCATTGACCTGACTGCATGGTCGGGAAAGGCTAGGCATGGCCCTTGGTGGCCACACACAGGTGGTGTTTGCAATAAGAACGGGACATTTTGGAGTATTTATTCTTGTTGCCTTTTTCTGAGGACTTAGAAAAGCAAATTCCATGAGGTCAGGAAAAGAAGAGGCAATTGGAAACTCTAGGAAATGTAAAAACCTGCAGAGAAACTGTAATAAGATTGAAGTCAGGAAAGAAGTGGGGATGGGAAGGTGATTCTGTCTCTTTTTACCTTTGAGGCTTTAGCTTTTCAAGCAAGAGGACCATTTCCTGTCTCTGAGAAGGCTTAGAGGCAACCTACCCAATACTGAGGGGCCCGTTCTTCCCTCTTTAATTCTTTGTGAAGTTAAAAACACATTTTTCCAGCTGGGGGTGGTGACACATGACTGTAATCCTAGCTCTGGGGAGGCTGAGGCAGGAGGATGGCAAGTTCTAGGCCAGCCTGCACTACATGGAAATCCTGCCTCAAAACAAAACAACAAAACAAAACAAAACAACAAAACAGAAGGAAAACCATGCTTCTCAATGATATGTTCCAGATACTAACCTTTTCCTCCCACTTCTCTTTGGTCTTTCTTTTTTTTTTTTTTCCTTTTCTTTTATTGAGAAACAAATATCAATGAGATAGTTTCAAAGCTGATTAATAGGACATTTTCAATAATTAATACATTGCACATTGTTATTTTCTCAATGGTTATCCACAGTACAAGAAGCAGACAGGATATCCTGTCCAAACACTATTACTACAAATCTTTCTTCTCATTGAATTAAGCCAAAGTAGCTGTATATCTATCCTAACTATTCTGTATGTACAAATACAAAATGGTCCTTCCTTTGTACCCCCTTTTTTTATTTAGTCCTGTCAGAGGCAGGAATTCTACTGGCATCTAAATGCTATAGGTGCTTGAATTCATCAAAACAATCTAACACAGTCCAGCAGTCCACAATAGTAGAGGGTTATCTGCAGAAGTTGTTGACTAGAGCCTTTTACAGCTCATCGTATTAATAGGTCTTTACTTTATATACCTCGTTTTTATACTTTTCTGCTGGATGGTTAAGACCAAGATAAAGCAAGACCTATATAACAAGAAATGTAACTTTTGTATCTGATAAGGTCAGTCA
>NW_004524795.1:631764-642528 GCF_000260255.1 Octodon degus
TGAGAGAATGTTTTCTCTCCATGTGACTCTCTTTAGGCACACTATACATCATCGATCACTTTCCTCTGTGGTTCCATAATCTCCTTGATCAGAAAATTTGAGACACAACTGAGTTACATGATAACATAGGAACAGGTTCTCCTATGTCCTCAGTCTTCACTGACCTTGAAAGGCTAGGACCAAAATCTTGGCTGACCTTGCAGCCCTTCCTTTTGTCCAACTTTTGATCTGCAAACTTAGGTTGTTAACTCTCCAGAAAAGAAGCTTATTATTACCCTGCAACATATGCAGTTCGGTTTACCCTATCTGTCTAAATATCAAACATCTTAGGCATAATGTGGAACAGGTATTTCTGTTCTTCTAAATATGTACTTCTTGTCATGACATACCAATTATATTACTATACTGTCTCACTAGTAAAAGTTTTTTTTTTTTAAATGGGTAATAAATGAAAAAAAAAAAGACACAAGAAAAAGAAAAAAAATGTCACAGGACTGTCCTGCTACAATGCTGTACATGGTTAGATTTCTAAATTACTGTGTGAAAATATGTTTGTTCCTATTTAAAAATTTTTTTTTCTTCATATTCTGTAAGGACTTAAAGTTCAGCACATCAATACTTGATGGAAAATACCTGTTCTTTGGTCTTTCTTTACCTTTTGCTCTTCCACCTTTCCCCTCAAACCAACAGAGGTTCAAGAGATGTCCAAGAATTGGGGCTGAATAAGATAGGCATGAGATAAATAGCTGCCCTAGTGGAGTCTCTCTGAGCCTTTTTTTCTTGGTTTTGAGCTGAGAAATAACATCTACTTTGAACGGTTATTTCAAGGATCCTCTGACATATTCTCTGAAGCATATATGTGACTGGTAAAAGTCTATGTGTGTGGAGGTGGTAGGTGCTCTGATGACAGTAAAAGTCTAATTTTTAAAAAGAGAACCTGTGTTTCATGACCCTTAAAGTGAAGGAGAGCCAGGCACAGTGGCACACACCTGTAATCCCAGCACTTGG
Source organism: Octodon degus (assembly GCF_000260255.1). NCBI lineage: Eukaryota > Metazoa > Chordata > Mammalia > Rodentia > Octodontidae > Octodon > Octodon degus. The sequence continues at coordinate 632,773 of NW_004524795.1, forward strand.
GAGCCAGAGGCAGGAAGATCATTGGGAGTTTGAGACCAGCCTGGGCTACAAAGTGAGCTCAAGGCTACCTTGAACTACATAGCAAGACCCTGTCTCAAAAAGACAATAAATAAATAAATATTAAAAAAATAAAGTGAAGGAAAAATGTCAGGGATATAGCTTAGAGTTGGATGGGAGTCACCTTTGATTCTCTAGGGACTGGGTGACCATGACAGTTGGTAAACACTAATTTTAAATAAACACAAGGTGTCCAGGAATTTTGCAAGTACTTCATGGGGGTCTAGCCAGCCAATCTTCACAGTATCAGCAGGAGATAAGTACTGCAATGGTCCCCATTTCAGAAACAAGAAAACTAAGGCTCAGAAGTGAGGGGACCAGTTGAGGGTACACAGACAATCTGAGGTTGCGCTGGGATTCGAGCCCTGGTGTCCAGCTGCCGAGTCCCTGCTCATGGCCACCAGACTGCACCTGTCACCCGGGCGCCTGTGAGTGAGCTCACCTGTGCCGTCGAAGCTCTCCTCGCAGGACTGCCAGAGCCCGGTGTGGAACCTTCGCTGGATGTACTTGTCGTCCCCGGTCTCCCAAATGTACTGGACAGCCTGGCTCGCATCACTCTCGTTACCACCACTGCCGCTGGCCCAGGTCAAGCGGATGCAGCCGGGACCCCCCAGGGCGTCCTGGCACAGGGGCTTGATCGTGCGCCCCGTGCCTTCGCACCAGTGGCTGCTGCCTACGGCGGCGAGCGAGAAGGCGAGGGCCAGGCCTGTGGGAAAGAGGGTCAGGGCTCGCTGGTGCCTAGTCCTGTCCATGGCCAAATGAGGTGCACTGCAGCAGCCTGCTCGACCCCGCCTCACCCCGCCTCGCCCCGGTTGCGCGCCTCATCCCCACCATCTGGCATCCTGACTTAGACGCCTCACGTCCCCCGGGGGAACCTGAAGGCCCTCTGTGTGCCACATCCACATCCACGTGAGCACGGGCCTGAGATGGGAAGAGGCGCAGGCTGGGGCATGTTCCCATGCACAGTGCTGGCCCTCAGACCTCCCCAGATTGGAGCTGGCTGGGGGACACTGATACCCCTTTATAATGTGTAGTAACATACACATAACAGGGAACTGAGCTATTTTTAAGGAGCATTATGAACTCCCTCAGAGGGTTCATTCTTACTGACTTTTACTTAGTTCTCAGAGGATGAGAAGAGGGAAGCTATTAAGGAACTCCAGGAAAAGCAAAAAGCTAAACAAGTAATGAATAAGCCTGAGGTCTGCACGGCATCTGAAGCACACAGGTTCTTGATTTTCTGTTAGCTCCTGAAGTCCTCCAGCTATCACTCCTTGCAAGGTAGGAGAAAAGGGCAGTAACCTTGGGCTAGTCGCTCCGTGCAGTTCCTGCCTGAGAACTTTTATTCCAGGATTTCTACAGCCTTACAAAGTGGTACATTTGTGTCCTGGTTGGCTACCGTCTCAGGGAAAGCAGTATTACTACATTTTGTCACTAGATGGCATCCACTGATCCATAATCCAAGAAGCAAGAGTCATGAGTGGACCCAGCCCTTATCCCTTCAGAAAAAAAAAAAAGAAAAAAAAAAATTGAGAAAAAGTTCAAAAAGAGGAAGTAGAATAGTCAACGACAGCAGGCATTTCCTTTACCAACTTGCAACTTGGAGAATCACCTTTGATGTGCAGGTGTAGGATGGTTTCACAGCCACATCCGGTGGACCGCAGCCGTCATTTCCTCCACTCTCTGTATGAGGCCATTTCACCATAAAAGTATATTCTGGAGCTCTTTTTACAGATTGAGCACTTTGCAAACAAGGTTTAAAATCTTGCCATGTGACATTTTGAAGATTTCTAGTAAGTCGTGCTCACCTGTTTTTTCCCAAATATTCTGAATTTGTTCCATCAGATAAATTAGCAGGATGAGCTATGGTTTGATCTAAAAAGGAAAAAAAAGAAGGAAACAAGGGAAGAAGGAAAGATAAATGAAAGGAAAAAGAGAGGGAGGAAGAGGAACTCTGGAATCACTTCCTTCCTCCCTCTCACCCTCTCCAAAGGCCTGCAATGCCAGAGGCTGGGAGAGGTAGGAAGGGATGCCAGGGCTAGCCAAGGGGAGGTGGAGTGAGGGCAGAACCTTTTAGGGCTCAGCAAAGAGCCTCCTAGAGATCAGGAGCTGTGTGCAGGAGACAATGCCTTCCCGAGTACAACAGCACGCGGTAACTGTTTGGAAGGCCCAGCTCCCCCGGCACTGCCCTCCACTTGCTGTGTGGTGAAGTGACCTCTGAGGATCTCGAGGTTTCTCAGCTGTCAGGTGGAGATTTCATCACACCCTCAGAGAGTCCTTGTGTGAATGAATGAAGTGGGATAAGGAATGAAAAGATTTTGCAAATGGGAATTGGGGTGAGAAGGCATGGGCGAGTCTGTAGGCTAGCAAGTCATGGACCATGAATCCCATGAAAGGGCCTCCAGGTGGGCTGAGGGCAGTGCCAGCAGGACACAATGCTGTGCTTGGCATGCGTGGGCGTCAAGAGGATGGAGTGCTGGGTTTGTCACCGCCTCGTTGTGCTATTGTGCAGAGAGAATCTGAATCACTGATTGGGCTTCAGGAAATACTATGCTCCAGGCTGGCAACTGCCCCTGATTTTCTTTGTATAGCCAGGGCTCAGAAGTGGCCCTGCCTCTGTGGCCAGTCTCAGACCATCCTGGACCACCTTTCTTCCTGAGAAAGCCTTGTATGCCATGCACAGACTCTGCCTCCTGACTGGGTCAAGGTTCTACGCTCTCCACCAGCTTGAGCCCCAGCAGCTCTCACTCCTGCTCGTGCCTCGAGCAGAACCCCCAGGCGGGTGCCGCTGGCTGCTTTGCTGTGTCTCTGGGCCTGCTGAGGAAATCCTGGGGACTTGGGGGAGGTCTGAAAAATCTCCCTGCTTTTGGGGGGGCAGGCGGGGGATGAGAAACTGGGACTCACTAGTTCTCCCTAGACTGCCTCAGAGGCTCCCAGCAGCGTGCAGAAGATTTGTACAAACACTTCCTCTCTGAAAGAAGAGGAATGCAAGACGAGGCTGCCTGTGGTCCATCTCGGAGTGCTGGAGGAGTGTGTCCACAATGGTGAAAGTGTCCAGGACGATGAGGCCCCATCTGCACCAGCTGGGGCCCGAAGCAAGCAGCAAGGGACCCTGGCCCAGGGTCTGGGTGCTGTGTATGGACATCCCTGCTTCCCAGGGGCCCGGCCCTCTCTGCCCTCCTAAGACGCGTTTGCTCTGGGCCCCAGGGAGGCCCTTCCTTGCTCTGGTTCTGCTGGTTTCCATCAAGCAAGTAAGAGAAGTTATTTATTCTTTATTCTTATCATCGATGTTGCCAATTATTTATATTTTCTGATTATAGACGTAATTTAAGCAACTTGGAAAATAGAAAGTAGTATTAAGGAAATACTAGTCAACCATAACCTAAATGCCCAGGAGCAATCACTGCTCATATTTTGGTGTCTTTCTCTTAAATCCTTTTACTATGCATTTTTTCCACATAGCTGAAATGAAGTATGAACTGTTCTGTGTCCTTGTTTTCCCTTTACATCATGTTGTAAGCATTTTCCCATGTCACTGTGAACACTAATCAGCTTTTAAAATTGCTGCCTGTAGCCTCCTCTGTGCCTTCAGCATTCCATCAAACTGGAGGAATTATTTTTCTATTCCTGTTTTTCTTTTCATTTCCCTCCTTCCTTGCTTGCTTGCATTCTAATTGTCATTAAAAATACCCAATGCTTAATATTTTTAAAAACCTACATAATATAAAGAAGTGTAAACCACAGATCACAGTGGTTCCAACAGCCAGAGGTCACCCACATCCCCATTTGAGGACTTATTCCTCCAGACCTTATTCTGCCATTTATTTATATAAAAAAATGTGAAACAATAAACATGAGCTCACAATGTAAATACTATTTTGTAATATTCATATTAGTTTGTATTTTTAGATGACAGAACACACCAACCACATGAATATCCTAACACCTGCCTGGTGCTGATGCTCTCAGAAGCCCTGCCCTGTTGATCCTATTTCATAGCTGAGTAAACTGAATGTGGGGAGGAGAAGCAACACGTCAGTGTCCATAATGCCGCATCTATGGCATCAGAGTTGAGTATTATAATGTATTTAGTGGCCTTCTACTCTTGGGCTTTCTGATGATCTGCCCCATTCTTATCCAAGGGGATTAGATCTTCACCTTTTTATTTATTTTTTTTGCGCAACCGGGGATTGAACTCAGATCCTTGCGTTTGCCAGTCAAGCGCTTATCCTACTGAGCCATCTCCCCAGCCCTAAGGATTTTTTTTTTTCTCCTCCAATGCCTTCATGGAGGGTTGTGGGGATCGAACTACAGCAACCTGAGGCTGACAGCTTTGTGGAAGCAGCCAGTTAAAGAACTGAGCTAGGGCCAGGCCCCCTAGATCTTCACCTTTTTTTAAGGCCCCTTTTTTAGAGGAGGCTATGAGGAGAAGGAACTGCAGCTCCACTCGCGTGAGTAAAGTTCTCTTGGGAACGTCTGCTCTTCCGTTCATTGGGCAGGGATGGCCCCTGTTCGCAGCTTCGGGATTTGAAATCTCCTCTGTCTCCCAGAGGGAGGACTGTGGCATCAGGTCTCACACGTGTCCCTTCATCAGGCTTTCTTCAGTGCCAGCTCAGTGCAAGAGAGTTAGGAGGTTGCCACTGAAGTCTATATCCATCCTCCCACGTGCTGCCTTCCAGCCCTACCAGGGTTATCAGTGTGAGCCGACATGTGGTGCATGCAAGTCTAGCCACAGTGGCATCCTCTTGCCAAGTGACCTGAACTTCCATGAGGGCCAGTGGCCCTGGTCCGCCAGTAGCCCCAGGACGGCATTGTTCATGGTGAAGCTGATCCTGGAAGAGAGGATACGGCGTGCTCCTTCTGGCTTCCATTCTCTGAAAATCTCCTATGAGAAATGAAGGTGTCTGCTTAGCTGCCTGGCTTTTTCAACTTCTGTCTCTGGGCCCGACTGGATTGCTTGTCACATGCCAAACACTACTCCAGTGCTTGGCATCAAATGATCCCTCACACATTGTCACGCTCAGTGCTCCCAACAAGCTTCTTAGAACAGGTTTACTGATGAGCCCATTGTTTAGATGAAGAAATGAGCTCCAGATTGCCTTCCATTGTGTAGCTCATGGTCAGGGGGGCTGCAGTGTTTCCTTGGGGGGTCAAGTCCTATGTCCCGTTGTCTCTCACTCTCTTAGGAACTATCGGCCTGTGACTATTTATATACAGCAATAGCAGCATCTGCAGTGCTTCAGGCTGGCTTCTAATGCTGACAAAGCCCACACCTGGCCCTTGTGACTCTGGCATTTCCATAATCAGTCACACACCTACCCCTGCCACCCAGTCTGCGTGCACAGAGCTCTGGGCCCTGACTGTCCTCCAGCGTGTGTCCTTGATTCTGAGGAGCCCCACTCTTGGTTCTCCATCTTCAGCCTCATCCTTTTTCCACGTGTTTATGTTACTGGGCTTTGCACGGACCTCCATGCAGAAGTTTGCTCCTAGATGCTTCCCCTGCCTACAATATGAATGATTATGGCGTGTTTGCTGGCAGGAAGTCTTCATCAAATTCACTTAATGAGAAATTCTCAGGCATAGTTTAGTTTCTAAATACAAGCGAGGAAATAGTACCACTTCTATGTACACTCACTCCATTCATTTACATTGTTTAGGAGTGGCTTTGACATCAAAAAAATATAAACATGTAAAAGCTCTTGGAGAAGCAGATTTTATACTTTCCCAGGGGGAGTCTGAAGGGGCTATAGTTCAGTTAGGAGAGAGCTTTATTTTGCTGAGGATAAACTGGTGGTGCATTATTGAAAATCTTTAAAATGTTTATATTCTATGACCCGGAAATTGAAATTCAAAGAATTTCTCTTAATAAGATCTTTTTCTTCCTTTCTTCCTCCCTCCCTTCCCCCTCCCTTCCCCCCTCCCTCCCTTCCTTCTGGATCACATCCTGGGCCTCATGCACGCTAGGCAATGCCCCTACCACTGAGCTATACTTCCACCCCTGCTTTCAGAATTTTCAACACTGAACCCTTTATATTGGAAAAGGATGTTATTTGGAAACAATTTGAATATTTGATGCTGAAGGATTTTAAAACTAAATCAGATCACATTCAACCACTGACTACTATGTACCTGGATGAGGGTACTTTATGTGTTGTGTATTTCTTGAAATAGAAATATATTCATAATATATCTAAGTGAAAAATAAAAGGCCAAAGTATGATTTCCTTTTTGGTTGGAATAAAACAGAAAAAGGTAAAATATTAAATAATGTGTGTATGTGCAGAGAAGTTTCTGGAAGTAGATGATAATTCCTGAGTAATGAGATTATGCTTCCACTTTGTCCCCTTTTTGGTACCTGTGATTTCTACTGCACCTACAGTGAAGCATATTCTTTCCCTAATAAAGAAAGATTTATTTAAACAGAGTCAACAGGATTGTTCTCTTTTTTTCTTAGTTCCTTTTCAGTAAAGTTAGCTGTGGGTATTGATTGCCTTTGCAAAGAAAAGGAGAAATCAAGGCCAGGCTGAACTTTTCCAGCTAGAAAAAGGTCCACCCATATGTCTCCTTTCCTCAGAATCTGGCACTTCACTGTGATTGAACTTGGTTGCTCTCCAATCATCTAGGAAGACAGACTGAGTTGTCCAGCTCCCCCAGGCGGACCAAATCCAGTAGTTTTTAGTTCAGTTTGTTTTTCTTTTTGTCCATGACCATGAGCTATGGCGCAGAGGAAGGGTGCAGGAAAGTGTTAGTTGAGGGACTGATTTTACTGTGTCTTCACTGGTCTCTAAGGATATAATTAGCATCTTATATAAGCAAGAGTCGTACTTTGATGAGTTTTGAAGATTCTGTAAACTCATTGTTTAAATTTGAAACCATCTGCTGATTTTGTAATAATAAGTCAGGTACTGTCCCATTAGCATGTTTATTTCTTTAAACACTATGTTAGTAAACTTACTAATTGTCTCTTGGGCCATTATTCAAAGAGTGGTATTATTAGCAGAGATTCAAAGCACATTGCAAATTGAAACTAGAAGATAAACGCAATTATTATATCATCCTCGCTACCCCGTAATGGCTGTGCCCCTGGTTCCTGCACTGTGTGCTAAGGTGGGGTACCACTTTGAGTTCACAGGGGTAACACTAGATATTTTAATTGTTTGAGGACACACAGTGGTATCTGACATTTATCAGACTCTGTACAAACTGCTAATGCCTTCCTAGTGGTCATGGTTGCGTATTAGATCATATTTCATTCTTTTTGACGATGTGGTATCTGAAAAACTGAAAAAACAAAAACAAACCCTAACCCTGAAAATGAGGTTTTCAGTAGACACTATGACAAAAAGCAAGTATGCACCAAATGAAACCAGCCTGGATCAGGAAACAGTGGCGGTGTCCAATCTGATTCTAAAGTTTGAGACGTTTGTGCAATATCTAGTATGTATTCGGTTGTTAAGACATAAATATTTATGAGTTGCTTGGACTTCTCTACTTAACAAATGGGACTGAAGATTGTCTTTTGATTTAGGAGTGTTGGGAAAAAATTACTGTAACAGTAAGGGTATCATGATTGGAGAAATTCGGGGAAATCTGGTCAGTGGTCATTGCATAAGCTCTTCTTCAAAAAACTGGTTGTGCAATTCTCTTGGAAGGGTGTAAAGAAGCCACCTCCAGACCCCAGCAGGACCGCTGATGTGGGAAGGCCGGTGTGCTGGACAGAGGAGGGAGAGGGTGGGTCTGACTGGTTATGAGGTGAAAGCAGACCAACCTTGGGATGCACAGATAGGGTATATTTTTGCAGTAGGGACTCTGTGTGTGTGTGTGTGTGTGTGTGTGTGTGTGTGTGTGTGATTAAGTTTTGATACATTTAGGTAGAACATCTCCAGTAGGGCTACAATAAGTCATTTCACTATTGATGGCTACACCTATTTATGGTGATGGTTGTATCTATCCTACCTTATTCTGTGACTTGTCTACCTGGCCCAAGAAAGCATTCTTCCCTTGTGAGAGCAAACAAAACCTCAAAGCCAAGGATGCAACCACATGGGCCAAGAGCTTCCGGGAGGTGGGGTGGAATGGTCCTGGGCCTTGAGTCCCAGCTGATTGTTTAACTGCTTTTTCTTCAGTAGCCCCCATATGCTTTTTAGGACAAGATGCTCCTCATTTTCTGAAACTCCTCCTTAAACCAAAACACAATGTGGCCCCCCAAAAGATAAGTCAACTGAACAGTGGAAGGAAAAGGCCCTTTTTGAAATGAAAAGAAATGGTGCATGTCTACAGTGAGCAACTGCTAGGCACCTCAATCATCTGCAAAGCCCAAAAGTGTTGGCTGTATTTTTGGGGCACAGAAAAGTCAATATCATGGGAAAAACCCAAACCAAACCAAAACCAGGGTCTCACTACAGCATCATGGACTCTGTGTACTCTATAGCTTTGTCTAAGGACACACAAGCACCTAGAGGGTCTGGGCCTTTCCCAGTTGTTTTACTGAGCCCCTCCTAGAGGGATGCTTCTCTCTTTGGGATCTTCACAGAGTTAGAGATGTGTAGCCACAGGTGTGGAAGGTGTACAAATTTAAGATAAATATATTGCATCCTCTTGAAACGTCAACCTCACATAAAGATTTTGAAGAAAAATTCCATATTTATATCAAGACCTATATGCTTCAATGCAAAATTCATGTGTTTTTACAACAGCGTGCAAGACATCAAAGCCCTTGTTTCTAAGCAAAAGCCACCATGGACACTTCAGTGGGAAGGGATGTAGGATCATGGTGTGAGATAAAATGCTACATCCCAGCTTGCAGCTAACCAGGGTGACCATGTTTTTGTTTCACAGGTTACAGGATCTCTGCTTGAGGAGACAACTCGGAAGTGGGCTCAGTACAAGGACAAGTGTCTGCGAGACTTGCTCAAGGAACCTTCTTCTGGTAAGCACATGTAGTAGTTACCAATTGCTATGGAACAAGTTGCCCCAAAGTTAGTGGCTTCAAACAATGATAAAACAATGGAGCCACCTGAAGGCTCATGCATGGCCATGTCTTTCAGTTTGTATCACCTCTCAGTTGAGAATCAAGCAGTGAGTGGTGGCCAGAACATTGTTACATGGCCTCCAAGTGGCTGGATCTCCTCACAGCAGATGGCAGACTTCCTCAGGAAGGGCTAGCCTGGCCAGAAGCCAGACTGCCTCTTTCGACATGGCCCAAGAGGTCGCATATCACCTCTGCTGTGTTCTATTGGTGAGAGGCTCCTGAGAAAAGAAAACAGACCCCCATCCCCACTGCTCACTGGAAAATAAAGTGAGATGAAATATATGCGGGTGCAGCCTTCTTTGACAAAAACCATCAGCCACCATACACTCACTGCCTGGACATCTGACCTGTGAAATTATTGTAAAGTAAGCTGGGAAGCCATTAGGGGACTTGTGACTGGGAGAGTTGGGTGTGTGTGTGCGGGTCCTTCCCCATCTTCCAGGGCTTTAGTTGTACCTGAGCAATCACATTTCTCTTTTTCAAATTCCCAATAGGTTTAGATTTTATTGTGTTTAAGCAAATCTGCATCAGTTTGGTCATTCTGCAGGCTCACCTGCATACTGACCCCGGGTGAATCCATTTGAACCTACCCACTTTAAGAAGATGGAAAAATCTGGGTGTTTTGGTGCGTGTACTCAGGAATCTGAGGCAGAGGGTCTCTATGAGTT
>NW_004524795.1:642683-657483 GCF_000260255.1 Octodon degus
AGGAGGAGGAGGAGGAAGAGGAGGAGGAAGAGGAGGAGGAAGAGGAGGAGGAGGAGGGTAACAGGGGAGGGGAGGCCGAGAGAACATCTCTGGTTGTCTCTGAGCACTGAGGAAGCTGCCCCATCCTCAGGCTTCTGGCTCCTTTCAGATGATCCCACTCCAGATCCTGGAGGCTTCAAGATTCCTCAACTCTCCTTTCCTTCCTTGACCTGAATCACAGCTTTCAAGCCATCTCTGCTCCTTCTAAAGACCCTTCTGACCCAGCACAATGGCAGTTGTGTCCTGCTGTCATCCACAAGAACCCACCTCCTCTCAGGGGGTGCAGCTTCTAGGCCAAGGCAGGGTGGTTAGTCTTCCTTACCCATGGCCATGCTGTGGGTGGCATGCCCAGCTGAGCAACGCCACGCAGACCAGGTGCTGACCCCTGGCAGCCAGGTGGGCAGAGGCCCCCATGTTGGCGACTGCCCTGGCATGTCCGCAGTGCAGTGACCTGGCTGTTCTCTTTGAGAAGCCTGCTTTCTGGCTTCCTAGGGAGAGGCTGAGGAGTGGAAGGGAACAGAGAAGATAATGGCTTATAGTAATCCAGGAGCTTGTGATATAGAAATTGGTGACACAGCTTTAAGCCCCTCCATTTCATTTGGGGAGGCCTGCCAGGTGGGGTTCTAAGTTTATAGCTTCCATTGCCACACACTGAGCTGTAAACTATCCCTTAAGCTTGCAATGGCACAAGTATCTTGTAGCGATCATTGAATTCATATTGGATGGAGAGGCATAGCTACACAAGACTTGTGTTTATGTGGCTAAGAACCTAGGTGGCACATACCCCTTTCTATCCACTGGTCACTGTGCGCACTTCAGAGTTGGTGTGTTCAGGGTGGGGCCTACACACATCCTCTACCCTGAGTTTCTGTGGGAGATCAGGTCATGGAAAGTAAAGCTAAGTCAGCATGATGGGTGTACTACATTCGCTGACTAGAGCTCAAGGTGGGTAGACAAAGGCCCAGTGTTCCAGGCCGCGCTCAGCATTGCTGTGCTTCCCGAACCGCTCCTCATCACTGGCTACTGAGAGGGAGGCTCACGCTCATCTCTGCCAAGGTTGCACAAACTTCCAATGGCAGAAGGTGGGCTCTGGGCTCCTGGGTCCCTCTGCTTCTCTCAGTGGACTCTATGCTCACAGGTGATTTCATTTGGGCTCCTCTTTCCTCCGTAGGTATATTTTGTAATGGAACATTCGATCGGTACGTGTGCTGGCCTCACTCTTCTCCTGGAAACGTCTCTGTTCCCTGCCCTTCATACTTGCCTTGGTGGAATGAAGGTAATGAGTCTCATTTTACCAATCTCTGACAGTTTCTTGCCAAGGCGCCTTCCTCCTGGGTACGGCAGCCGTTAGCTATTTAGAGAAAGGGCTCCACTTGAGTATATTTCCTCAGTCCTCTGTCCCACAGAGGTCCTTGTCTAGGCCTTCGGTATGATATCTTCCTTGTCCTCTTGTCTCCTGAAATGTTTATATTCTTTGCATTCCATTTATTTAGCAGCTCCTTTTACCATGAATGTTACAGAGTGTAGACCTGGCTACCACAGCCAGAGTCTGGCTACACAGAGGGTTGAGAATGGTCACATTTGAACAGAAAAGAGAGCATGTGATGAAAGACTGAAAAGCTCACATCATGCAACTTTGGCTTTGTTAGACTAGCAAAGAGATCTTTGACCCTTCTTCTGTCCCAGCCTTGGAAGGAGATGCCACTGAATTAGAGCTTTTAAGGTTCACGGGGCTTAGATGAAGAATTTAGGCACTCTACCTGCTCTAGTCATGATTAAAGAAAGTGAATACTGTTACCTACAGACCTAGGTTAACACTCCACCCTTCCTACCACAGAAGCCCAACCTCTTGGGCATTTTATTCTGGAAGGGCAGAAGAGCAATTATAAGTTAGAGTTTTCTTGTCTCTGACCAAAGATTGCAGGCAAATATAAAGAGAGCTGAACCTCTTCTCAGGAAATGTAAGCAAATGTGAAGGTCCAGGAAAAACAAGGTGAGGAGGAGTTTCTGAGAAAGCATCTTATAATCTTATATTCAATTTCAGCCCAATGATATTTCATATCCATGGTACTTTGGTTTCAATATTACAAGGATAAAAGAGTGGAGAGAGAAGGAGGATGAAGAGGCAGAGGAGGAGGAAGTAGAGGAGGAGGACAAGAGACAGCTCCCTGTGAGAGAGTTAGTGACATATTTTGTGGGACTGTCTTCTGATGAAACCTAGTTGAAATGAATCCAGTAAGCAAGAGGATGTGAGGTTTCTGGAGGGCCAGGCTAGAAGGTGCTAGAGACTTGCTGTGGCAAAGGGGTCTGAATTACTTAAGCAAACGGTCCCCATAAAAACCACCCTACAGTTACATATTTTTACACAGAAATTTAGAAATCTAACCATATACAGCATTGTAGCAGGACAGTCCTCTGACATTCTTTTTTCTTGTCTCTTGTTTTCATTTATTACCTTTGTTTTAAACAAACATTTACTTGAGAGACAGTATGGCAGTAATTGGTATGCCATGACAAGCAGTACATATTTAGAAGACCAGAATGACAGGCATTCCAAGCATGAACCTACCGCTACACATTGGAATACCCATCTCTGACAAAACTAAACAAAAAAGGGGGATACAAACGAATGGCCATTTTGTATCTGTATACTCAAAATAGTTAGGATAGATATACAGCTGCATTCTCTTAATTCAGTGAATAGAAAGATTTGTTCTAATAGTGTCTGTGGACAAGATATCATGTCTGCATCTTTTACAGTGAATAACCACTAAGACAACAATATGCAATTGTATTAACTATTGAAACTGCGCTAGCAATCGGTTTTGAAACTGTCTCATTGCTATTTGTTTCTCAATAAAACTATTAAAAATAAAATAAAATAAGAAGAAATAAAAGCCACGCTGCAGAGGGGATGGTATGGAGTGAGAACCCTGAGGTTAGACTCAGTGCCTCCAGTTTGCATTTTGAAACTTTGAGCGTGTTGCTTCCTCCCCTGTGCTTACCTTCTATGTAAAATGAAATGAATAATTGCTCTCAAATTCTTTCTAAAGAACGAATGAGAAGGGGCACAGAGATTCTCCCACCTGGTAGGGATTTGGTCAATGGGTGCTGAAGCTGAGTTCAAAGTTGAGACTGGTGGGTTCCTTCAGGAAGATCCCAAATACCCATGCATTCCTCAAAGGCACATGGAATAGGCTCCCAGCTCCCAGCTCCACCGTCCATCTGGTCCTTCCCAGGAGCTAAAGGACAGGGCTACTCCACTTCTGGAGGAAAAAGTGGTCCAAAGCCCAAGATTACAATGCAGTGGAGTTAAAAGCTTTTAAAATTGCATACTAAAAGGAATGTGGTTTGCCAGAGGTGGAAAGTGACCTTCCTGCTGAATATTTTTTTTTTACATCATTTATTTTATTTTAAAGAAAAAAAATATAAAAACAATGGTACAAAAATCTCAAAACAAGATTTTAGGAGAGTAACAATGGTTAGTACGTTGTGTATTATTACTGCCAAAGTAGTTTCTCATTGAATATTTTTGATATTAAAAAATGTAGAATAATGATTTGAGAGAAAGTTAAAAGAAAAAAACATGATATGAGAAGGGAGGAGGTCAAGTGATGCTTATTTGCTGCAGGGGCATCCATGACTGACCATGAGGACAAGGGCCGACTGTGAAGGAGAGCATGTGTGACCAGGGCTCCTCTGTGGGAGAAAGTTGTGCAGAGCTGGGCGGTCACGAGGGCAGGAGGAGCACACAGGACATAGTGGTGTGTGAAGACAGCATTGACGCCAGATAACTGTTAGGCTGAGAAAAGGAGGAGAATCAGGAAGGTGCCTCCCTGGCCCAGAAAAAGAGATGACAGGGTTTAGATTCAGGCAGAGGGGAAAGGTTTGGAGAGAGGGAGAAAGGATCAAAGAAGAGGGGTGGGGTGGTCAAGACTTGGAAGGAGCAGAGACTGAAGGATAAGAGAGAAGTGGAAAATAGAGAAAAGGAAACAAGCTGCTTTCCCTGTGTTCTCCAAGTTGGCCAGTCACGCACTCCGCCTGGGCCCACTCTTGCTCACACCTCCTGCGGTTGGCAGCAGGGTCCTTGGCTCCTCCTCCTCCCACCCCTGCCGATACATTGGGGTAGGTGTGCAGCTGTACCCTGGGAGCTGCTTCCGGTCTCCCCTTTGTTCCCAGCCTCTGATTGGACACGTTCAAACGGCCCTTCACCAAGCTTTTGAAAATGCCAGACTGTTGGTTCCCATTGTAATACAGACAGCATGTGTGACCTCTGTCACCCGGCCTTGCTACCCGGCCTAGCACCCTCTCCTTTCCTCCTTCATTCCCACCCCAGCCAAAAGAACAGCTCCTCTGGCCCAGCTCTTGGCACTCAGGGCCTGTGCCCACCCCTCTGCCCGGCCGCCTCCCACACTGTTGTGCCTGTAAACTGCACCTCTCACCTCAAGTTTTTCATCCTTCTAGCAAGTTTCTCCAGCTTCTCCCTATGATACAACGAACCTCTGCCTTTCTAAGGCCTCTTCCACATCTGTCAGGTCTCTAGGTTAGCAGTTCGTGGCCTTTTTATTTGTACTCTCCTGGCTAGAATTCGAGCTGGGCCCTTTCCTCCTGGATTCTTGAGCAGCAAACATTTTGATAGACACAGAGAACAGAAGGATCAATGACATTATTGTTATTCAGTCAGTCAACATTTTTTTTTTTTTTTTTTTGAGACAGGGTCTTGCTATGTAGTTTAGGCTGGCCCTGAACTCACTATGTAGCCCATGCTGGCTTTGAACCTTCTTGCCTCAGCCTTGAGAGTGCTGGGATTACAGGCGTGTGCCCCCATGCCTGACTTACAGCAAATAGTTTTTAAACAACTACAAGTGTGTCACGTATTATTTGTAAGTACTTGGATTGTATTAGTGACTAAAACTGAATGATATCCTCACTTGTGGGACTCATATTCTAGCAAGAGAGAGAGAGAGACATTAATAAATAAACATCATATAGATAAATATAAATAAGATGTATTTAAAATAAGATGGAGGGCTGAAGAGATAGCTAGGTTATCTAAGCACCTGCCTGGCAAGTGCAAGGACCCAGGTTTGATCCCTGGTACCACATGCCATGCTGGCCCTGTGCCAAGCCAGACACTGAAACTATATGTGGTGGCACACACCTGTAATCCCAGCACCGGGGAGGCTGAGATAAGAGGATCACTATGAGTCCAAGCTGCAGTAGCAAGACCCTGTGTCAAATAAATAAATGAAAGATTTTTTTAAAAAGATAAGATGGAGCAGCAGTAAGGGGTGGGAGGACTGGAGTTGGGGAATGAGTCAAAATCATAAATTGGGTGGTCTGGGAAGGTGTCAGTGACTACGTGGTGTTCTGGAAAAGGCCTATGGGGAAGTGTGTTCAGCACAGAACACAAGGTCCGAGGTGAAGACTGTGGTGGGTCTATTCCTAAGAGAGAAGGAGGCCAACACTTCTAGGGTCAAGAGGAAGAGAGGGAATAGAAGATTTGAACACAGATATTTGGGGCCAGATCTTATAGGGCTTTGTGGAAGTCATAAAAGGACACTTATTTGTTCTTAAGTCTTTGGAGTCTTAACCATCCAGCAGAAAAATATAAAAATGAGGTATATAAAGTAAATCCATATTAATATGATGAGCTGTAAAAGGCTCGTCAATAACTTCTGAGAATAACCCACTAATATTATAGACTGCTAGACAGTGTTAGATTGTTTAGTTGAATTCAAACACCTATAGTAATTAGATGCCAATAGAACATTCACCTCTGACAGGACAAAAAAATGATACAAAGGAAAGATCATTTTGTATTTATATATACAAAATAGGATAAATTTACAGCTACTTTTGCTTAATTCAATGAGAAGAAAGAGGTGTACTAACAGTGTTTGGACAGAATATCTTGTCTGCTTCTTATACTATGGATAACCACAAAGAAGATAACAATGTACAGTGTATTGATTATCAAAACTATCCTATGAATCAGTTGTGAAACTGTCTCATTCATATTTATTTCTCAATAAAAAAAAGTCTTTGGAAGATTTTGAGCAGAAGCATGGCTTGATGTCAGTGACATCTGATCTAGTTCGTGGGCTTCTGGGCTACCCACAGATGAGAGGGGAAGACTGGTGGATGAATCTGCACCTTAGGTGGCAGAGGATGACTCCAAGGCGGAGAGATGCGGGAAGGGAAAGCAGCAGCTAGATTCGACATGTATCTTGAAGTAGAGATGATTGGCTAATAGATCGGGTGAAGGCTACAGAGATGAGAGAAGGCAGGGATGATCATGGCGGTTGGGGTGAACCCATGGCCCGCGTGTTTTCTTTTAAGATAAAAGATGTTAACGTATGAGTAGCTTTTTCTAAATGAAAGCCTCCAGATTCAGGGTGATGTGCAATGTTGGCACTTTGTAAATAAGTGGCTTTGGGTACTCACATCTATTGCTTTTTTTCTTTCTTTCTTTCTTTCTTTTTTTTTTTGGAGAACCGGGGATTGAACTCAGGCCATTGCGCTTGCCAGGGAAGCGTTTATTCCACTGAGTCATCTCCCTGGCCCCTGCTCTTTTCTTTTCTTTCTTTCTTTCTTTCTTTCTTTCTTTCTTTCTTTCTTTCTTTCTTTCTTTCTTTCTTCCTTCCTTCCTTCCTTCCTTCCTTCCTTCCTTCCTTCCTTCCTTTTTTTGCAGTGCTGGGGATTGAACTCAGGACCCTGCCCTTGCCAGGTAGATGCTTATGCCACTGAGCTATTTCCCCAGCCCTTGGCCACTCATCTCTAAAAGGTTTGCCATCACTGCTCTAAGGTTTTGGGTCAGAGGACTGAACAGGATGGGTTTGCCCCCTCCCCCCATTGAGGGAGGAAGCTAGGGTAGTAGAGCAGATTTAGTAAATAAGATGAAGAGCTCAGTTTGATGCATAGCATTTGAGATGTCAATTAGAAATCCTAGCAAAGCCGTGGGATAGGCAAGTGAACTGATTGTGTGGATACCCATCAACGAGTGGAGCAAAGAGTTACTGCTGGCATATGGTGTATAGGATCTGGACTTGAAAATTCCAACAAATTTCCATTGCTTATTTGCAAATCCAGTCCCTGATTCTCCAGGGAGGAGGACTTTCGGGGAGAGGTTCCCGGGGCAGATATGCCTGGGTCACAGCAGCATACAGCATAGCAAGGTGACTTACCCGTCCTTTACACACACACACACACACACACACACACACACACACACACTTTCATAAAGTCTTTTCTCAAATTCTAGAGGGTGGACACAATTATTGCCCTCAGTTTCTGGGGCTCAGGAACTAGTAGGCTCAGGAGCTGGCAGCCTGGACCTAGGACACCACCGTCTCAGTAGGTGGCACATGAGGCTTCAGGCCCAGGTCAGTCTGCTCCGCGCTCACTGCTTTCTCTTCTTCCTGGCTGGTGTGCCTTCCTGGCTGTCAGGAAAAGATGCCCCCCTCTAAGCAGGCACTAGAATCCAGGTTAGTGCCTCCCAGCAGGGCTGTGCCTTACTCAGGTTATAACATCTCTGAGTCACCCAGAGCTGTTCTAACTCTGGAGACTTGAGGTAAACACAGCAGGCTTCAGTGGATCCTGGTTTGTTATGAAATCTAGAAGCTTCTGTGTTTTCCTTTCCACCCAAATAAACAGCTGGGATGCTAATGAGCCCCCAAAGGGGGAAACGAAATTCCCTTTTCCCTGGGATTTTCCACAGTTCTACAGCTAAGGCAAGGGCTTTCCAGCATGCTGGGGGAATGGGCTGTATGTTCTGACCTTTCCTCTAGAACTTTGTTTACTTTCAGAGAGCTCAGGAAGGGCCTATAGACACTGCCTGGCCCGGGGGACTTGGAAGACACGAGAGAACACCACAGATATTTGGCAGGATGACTCTGAATGCTCCGAGAACCATAGCTTCAAACAAAACGTGAGTCTGCCCAGCTCGGTGATAAGGCGTCCAGGGCCCAGGCCACCCTCTTTTAGGCAGCTAGGTGGCCAGCCAGCTTTAGGGCTCATACAAAGAAGTGTCCTCCAACACATCGGCCCCAAACTCAGCTAAGGAAGGTCCACAGTCACTCACAGCAGTGCCTCCTGACAGCCACTGAATTCTCGTGACTAGGGTGAGATGTGAAATCCTAAGGGAAATTAGTCTCCCAGGCTGATTCTAGCCTTTGCATTTGTAGCTCCCTATCCCCAGGACAGGTGCCCAGCTCTCCTGTGGCTGACTCCTTCTCATTATTCAAATTCAGTTCAAATGTCTCCTTTGATCTCCATGGCCACCCCATCCAGAATGGCCCCCATAGTCACCTTCTATGGCAATCCTGATGTAGTTCTTTTACTGCACCTGTTACTCCCTGAAACTGTCAGGTGTTTGCTTATTTGTTATGTAGTTCTTCCACCAGACTGCAGATCCAATGGTCTCAAGGGGCTGTGTGCTTCAGGGGAGGCAGCACAACATGGTATGTGGGGTCAGACAGGCCACATATTCAGACCATGTATTCAGACCGACTTCATTTCCTGGCTAGGAACTTGGTGCACACTGCTTTACCTTTCTTCCTGTGCCTCTTTCCTCATCCATTCCAAAGGGATTTTATTTGCTGCATGTGATCATTCTGAGAATTTAGAGAGTCAACCGACATAAATTTCCTAGAAGAAAATCTGACATGTAGTCAGCCAGCTCTGAGCAGGAGTTACTGCCCCATCACCAGGACCCAGCGTTAGTCACAGCTCAGCAAATCATTCTGGCAGTCAGGATGAGCGTGCAAATTCCTGATTCATACTTTTTTCCATGTGAGTTTGCTCCAGAATCCTATTCTGCAGTTGCTTCAGGGCCGGCTCTTCTACTTGCTGGCCTCCTGTTGTTCTTCCCAGTCATACAAATCCCACATGTGTTCCTTCAAAGACAGGTGGAATAGAGGCAGGTGGCTCAGAAGGAAGGAGCAAAGGCTTTGCACAAAGCACCAGGAATAGTGACTGAGACACAGACACTGACTGCCTGGAACTTAGAGTCTCTTAGAACATGGAGGGAGGGTAATAACTAATGGGACAGAAGTATAGGATGCCCAGGGTCACAGCAGAGGTGGACACTCATGCTGATGGGGGCAGAGAAGCTGGCCCAAGCTGAAGGTGGGAAAGAGATGCCTGTGGGAAGAGTGAGAGCAAAAAGGGAGAAGGTTCCCACTACTAGCGTGAGATGCAAAGCCCTAAGGGAAGTGGGTCTCCAGCTTGGTCTCTGCCTTTATACTTGCTGTTTCTGTGGTTGGGACATGCTTCCCAGCTCTCCCGAGGCTGGCTCCTCTTCATTCAGGTTTTAGGTCAATGTCTCCTTCAAAGAGGAAACTCTGAGGGCTGCTGGGCAGAGGAGGTAGAGTTCAGCAGGACACAGGTGGAGCCAGAGACCTCAAGAGTGGTGGGATGGGGAAGGCCCTCTGTGTGCTTGAAGCTTTAGAGCTCTGCAAGCTCAAGTGTGGAAGGAGGATAACCTAACATAGGTGTTGACAGGATTGCTCTGGCAAGTTGGAGAAGGCTGGGGCTGCCAGGCAGGAGGTAGGAGGCAGGGCAACCAGTAGAATCTAGCTCTTTAACTCAGCCCAGATGTGAGGAGAATGCTTGTGGAATAAAATGAAAGAGGGTGGGTTTGCAGGTTTCCAAGGAGGCAGATGGTAAAACCAGGTGCTGGAGGGCCTGGGAAGGTGGGGTTGAGAGCGCTAACGTCAGGCTAATGCAGTGGACCTCTAAGGAGATGCGAAATGCACCTCATTGAGATAGGGGAATACAGGAAGTCATCATGTGGTGGCACATGCCTGTAATCCCAGCACTTGGTAGGCTGAGGCAGGAGGATTGCTATGAGTCCAGGGTCATCTTGTGCTACACAGAGAAACCCTGACTCAAAAACAAAAACAACCCATAAAAGATGGGGTTGATAAGCCCTCTTTGCCTTGCTGCTTTGTTAGTCAACTTTGTGTTATTGTAGTAGCTGAGATAAACCACTTGTAAAAGGAAAGGAAGTCCCACTATGACTGCTTGGCTCCGTTGCCTGTAGCATGAGGCAAGGCAGTACAACATGCTTGAGCAGGTGGCAGAGGAGCCTGCTCACCCCACGGGAGCCAGGAGGCCAAGGCACAGAGGGCGCGCCCCCTGTGACCTAACTTCCTCCCCAAAGGCCCCGCCTCTTAAAGGTGCCACCACTTTCCAATAGCTCCACAGGCTGGCAACCAAACCTTTATTTAATACATGCGCTTTGTGGGACACCTCCAAGCCCTACAATCCTAGTTCAGAAGCTTGAGGGGGAAATTAATTACAAGTTACTAGTTCATGGGTTAGAATCAATTAGACACGCAAAGGTTACCATTATTACATTTCTTTTCAGCATCTCTTTCTTGGTCCCTGTCCTCCCTGGCCTCTCCCTGGTGTGTGATTAGGACAGTAGATAATCTGTCAAAGTGAAGTTTGGTGTCTATAACTGTGGCTTTTCTGTAATGCAACTTTTCATTTGACTATCAAAAATCAAAAACAGTTTTCTGTGAAGCTATGAAGGTCAACTTACAGAATGTATCATTTTATTTATTTATTTATTTATTTATTTATTTATTTATTTATTTATTGTGGCCAGCTTAGCCTGCCCTGGGGGCGGGATTGTCACAGTATGTGGTGCTGGGGATCAAACCGCAGTCCTGAGCTTGCCTAAGCTTGCCTAAGCAAGTGCTTTAGTCCACTGAGCTATCTTGTTGGCCCCCATTTTATTTATAAATCTGGCAAGTTTTAATATTTCTAAGGATGCCTTTGATTTTTGTTGCCATTACATACTATTTAAGTACCATTTTCCATGTTGAGCTTCATTAGCACATTTAAGATATAAGATGTTTGAAGTATTTTAAATATCTTAAATATATGCTACCACAAGCAGGTATTTCCTAATTCTTGTGTAATTCTAGTCAAGTGAATATATTAAGTTTGCGGGGCTGGGGAGATAGCTCAGTGGAATAAGTGCTTCCTTGGCAAGCGCAAAGACCTGAGTTCAATCCCCTGTTCCACAAAAAAAAAAAAAAAAAAAAAAAAGATTGCATACTGAGCCTTAAATATTCTTAAATGTGTTGGTACAGTTTGCATTAAATTTCTACTTATAGTCTAAATCATGTCCCTATTGATATATTTCATATTAGAATTATAATGTTAATTGAGTAGATCCTCTACTATACTGTGTTCTCTAAATAGTAATACCAAATGTATATGGTTTGTGCAAGTAATTTAAAAATCCATATGGAGAATGGACAGAAGAACAGGCATGTCATAATGTCAAATTAAGTTTAATTTTAGAATCCCTGGCACCACATGCTGCATCAGCTCTGCCCCCAGGTGCACTGAGCTGGCCACCGAGACTGGGCGTGGTGGCACAAGCTTTTAATCCTGGCATGGGAAGGCTGAAAACAGGAGAATCACTATGAATCTGAGCTGCATAGTGAGACCCTGTATCAAATACATAAACTGAAAAAAAAGTTTAATTTTAGAATCTGAGTGGCATATATATGAGGTTTTTTTAAAATGAATTTTTTTCAAATTTGCTGTATATTTAAAATATTTAATAACAAATATTAAGAAACTAAGAAAAAATACTATGAGTTTGACACAAAACTATTCATAATGTAATGGTTTGGTTAACCTTTGGCTTGGCTAAGACAAAAAACTAAAATTTACACACTAAGGAAAAAAATATTGTCTCAAGAAAAGAGATTTCCATCACAGGGGATACGGCTTCCCATAGACCACCTGGTCTGGCTGTCAGAGCCAGTAGAGTGACTGTGCCAGGAAATATTTAACAACCAGCCCACTTCATGTACTGCTGGGAGAAAAAGGGCTCTGGTTTGTAACAGTTGCCAATTGCTGTGGTGTAAATACTCCCACTGTACCAATTTTAAGCTGACAATATGATGTCACTGAATATAGAGTAGGAAAGATTTGGGTGGTGAGCACTAACAGACCAGCGTAACAACAGCACGAAGGCCACCAGGATGTTATTTCCCACTCTGGCCAACACATTGAGCCCCAAGTCAGTGTCTCTTGGAGGGTGTTGATCATCCTCAAATACAAGGTACAGTACTGCATTACCTAATTATTTCTCCCTATGGGAGTCTTTAATATTTGTGACTTAGTTATTTGAGAGAGGAACTGACACGTTCTTGGCTTTCTTAAGTATCTGCTGTCTTCCCATCATTGTTAAAGGCCTTCCACAGATCCACCACCTCTTTTAAACCTTATTATTTTCTTTGACCGGATGGCAGAATTCTGTGCTCCGTAGCCAGTTCCTTACTATATGATGGGTCACTCCTCTTAAAGGGATCAAAGTGACACCTGTAGTTGGATTGAGTATGGTTCATCTCAGAAACTGGCTTGGCTTTTGTCATAGTGCCATGGCCGTGCTAATTGCATGCCTTGAGTTAAGAAAATTGTGTGGGCTTTTATCTTCCTTCCTGGACTGTGAACTGTTTAAGAACAATCACAAAGTTATAGTCATACTTGAATGTCACCCCTAAACTCCTGACCTAGGGTTGGGACACGACAGCTTTTACATACATTGAGCACTTAATACTGGGTAAAGGGCTTCACAAATTCAGTACTGGTGTCAGTACTGGTGCTGAAGTTTCCCAGGTGGCCCTCATGCTGCCAAGATTGAGAACTGAGTACTCACGAGTGTATGCCTGGCATTGATCCATCAAGGCACTGTCCAAACCAGCGAATAGAGACAGTGAAACAAGACCCGAAAGCTGAACCTTCAAGGACAGGAAATAAAGGTTCTCTGCTTTAGAAAAGTGAGGTCAAGGATATTGCTTTCTTCCCTCTGCAAATAGCAGTATTTCCAAGAATTCAAACACACACACACACACACACACACACACACACAATTAAAAAAAAAGACTTTCGGGCCATGTTTGCCTGTTTCTTTCAGTGGGTTGAAATTTTGCCCCCAAAAGGCCAGTGTTAGTAGATTTTTGCCCTTCAGAGTTTTGGCAGGCAAAATATATTACGTTCTTTCAACTAATGACACACTGGGGGGGTCCTTATGCATGTTAAGTGACCCTTTTAAAGGAGTGTGTGTGTGTGTGTGTGTGTGTGTGTGTGCATTAACAAGTATGTTTAGACTTTTTGGTATAGACTTGTTTTTAGTAGTATTAGAAAAAAATTGTTATTTTGCCTTATTTCAAGCTGTTTTCTTTGCCCTTATAAAGAATGTTTTCTATTCTTACATATAGAATTTAACTGGCATAAATCAATATCTATATGTAGGGCATAATTTCAATATATATTATGTCATTTAATAACATTTAATTTTATTATAATTTTAATAATTTCAACTGATTGTGTATAATTTTATAAGATTTTAGTTTGAAAGACTCAAACATACAGAAAAAGTTCAAGAATACTACAATACCTACTGTCTACAGTGACAGTGTAAACCTTTGTCCATATTTGCTTCTAGTTTGTTGTTTTCTTTCTGAAATACTTATAAATCATGAGATATCACTCTAAATGTTTACCAGGTATCTCCTAAGACTAAGGACATTATGTCACATAACTACTTTATCAAAATTCCAACTAAGTAAAATCAAAATCATTTTTTCCTATTGTCACATTTCATCCATTTTCAGTTTTCCTCAAATATTTCTAGCTTTTCTCATGTAGACTAGGATCTAATCCAAGTGTATAGACTACATTTAGTTTATATCACAGCAGTTTCTTTTAATCTACAACAGTCTGCCCTACGAAGACATAGGCCTTTTGTTTCTTTTTCTTTTTTTGGCAGAACCAGGGATTGAACTCAGGCCCTGGTGCTTGCCAGGGAAGTGCTTATTCCATTGGGCCATCTCCTGGGTGATACTGGCCTTTTGGAGAGACTAGAAGAGGTAGTTTTATTTTTATTTTAGGCAGTGGTACTGGAATACAGGAACTTTGCCTTGAGCTATGTCTCCAACCCTTTTCTAGTTTTTGATTTTTGAAACGAAGTCTTGCTAAATTGTCCAGGCTAGGTTCAAACTCAACCTCCACCTCTACCTCAGGGAGCACTGAGTTCACAGGTGTAGCTGCCATGCCCAGCTGGGGGTTATGGCATAAAATCTCACAATTTGGATTTACTTGGTATTTCCTTGATTTGTCATTAAACTCATTGCCCCATCTTCTGCATTAACTTCTCTGAGCAGTTAGTTAACTTTTTTTTTTGAACAGGGGCTTGACCTCAGACCCTTGCGCTTGCCAGAGAAACGCTTATTCCACTGAGCCATCTCCCCGGCCCTAAACTAACATTTTGATGAGATTCAAATTAGATGTTCACAGGTGCTGTATACCTTGTATAGCAGATCAAAGTGGCAGATGTCACACTAGAATGCTGCCACATTTAATCACTTGGTCAAAGTAGGGCCAGAAAGATCTCTCTGTGATAAAGTTACATTTCACTTCTATACTTGATAAGTAATCAGTGGGGTGATACTTTGATACCCGGTGTTCATCTTGTTCCCTAAAAAACTCCTAGCAATGTTTTAAAATTCACTGAAATTTATCTAAATCAGTTCAACTCTGTCATTCCTCTATACTTACAAACCAGCATTCTTCTGCAGGGAAGACTTCTCTCACCTTCGTCCTTTTCTTGTGTCACTATGAACCCATAGATTGTTTTATTTAGTTATGCCAATTTTGTTTTGTTTTTTGAGACAGGGTCTCACCATGTAGTTCATACTAGTCTTGAACTCACTATATAGCCCAGGCTGTC
>NW_004524795.1:657758-659572 GCF_000260255.1 Octodon degus
TTATTACACAGATCAGACTTGTGATCCTTCCTGTTTTTTAGCCTCCCAAGTGCTAGGATTGCAGGTGCACACCACCATGCCCAATCTCAATAACTATCTCAGTGCACCCTGGGGTGGGGGGAGCCAGCACAGCACACCGGGGATCAAACCCCAGTCCCTGCATCTGCCTAAGCAGGCACTTTAATCCACTGAGCTATCTGACCAGCCCAAGTTTTATTTTTGATGCTCAAATCTTTCTAGATCTAGCCAGTGAAATCCCTTCCAAGTGGCTCTTGTGTTCTTTTATTATAGCTTCATTTTTTTTTGGAGCATTTTCTCATTTTCTGATACCACACAATTGGGATTAGCTGCTTTTTCAAGTGAGCGTTGGTTTCTTTAAGTGGAGGGATGGTAGTGGAAGCTGGGGATGAGTGCTTGCTGCTGTTGCATCTGGGCAGAATGAACTCTAGAGTACAGGTTAGGAAAGAATTCAATCAAGACTTTGTATTGACTTTTCTGATTTAAATCTCACATTTAGAATCTCTATTTACCTTCTTTTACTTGGCATTTGTGTATCTTTTCGCTTTTAGGTGTATCTTACTTCCTAATATTAGCGTCATAGTTACTTAGTGATCTTGTCCCACAACTCATGCAAATTAGTTTCAAACTTAAGATACTAAATATGCCACTGAAAATATATAGAGCTACTTGATAAATGCTAAAAATTTTTCCCCTAAGTGTAGACTAAGTACAGAGTATCATATTCATAAATGTTTAAAATAATTATTTTCTGTACAAGTTCATCTTATGAATTTAACATAATCTCATTCATCTGTTTCTATTAGTGTAAAAATTTTGCACTTTCACCCTTTTTAATTTTATTGTTTAATACATAAGATGTTGGCAAGGGTTGAAAGCCAAAACTGTACAGACAGCTTGATGTCATCACCCTGTCCTTAGCCCTCTTCGTTTTATTATTTTTTGGCTCATCCCTCTCTGCTTTTTTTCTTTTTCCTTTTAATTGAATTATAATACCTGTCTGTGTTTCCTTTTGCAAGCCAAGTGAATATGTAAATAGAGTCCCATTTTTCTTACACAGAAAGCAGCATAACAGGTACCCTTTTGTAGGTCTTGTATTTTTCACGTAATAACATATCCTGGAAATCACTGGGTATCAGACCCTGGATATATGTTTCTACATTTGCATGCTACTTCACCCCATGTGTCTACCATAGTTTATTCAGCATTAACCTACAGACATTTGGATTATTTCCCAATGTTTCTTCCCAAAATGTGGCAGTGAATAACTTTATACGTGTATGCCCCTAGGAGCTATGCCCCTTTGCCTTTCCTTCCTCAGTGAATGAGTGCCAGTTTCCATGTTGGATACCCTTATACACTGGCATTTCATAACAGCGTCTAAGTGACTTAGAATTCACCTATTGGTACTAAGCATGAGCCGGAGACCCAATGTTTGGGACTTATAAGGAAGTGGAAGGTTTTGGTACACCTAGTTAGAAAATCCTCCAAAGAGACACAAATCAGCTACACAGGTTCAATAATGCCCTGCCCATATCAGCTCAGCTTACTGTTGCCCACCTTCTTGCCAATAGTACATGCATTTATTTGCTGGTTCTGTTTCCTAGATCTCGCTTTGCTAAATGAATTGCAGGCCAGACCAGCCGGGGAATTAATGGCTGCTGGGAGTGGTCCTCAAGCAATGACTGTCCCCTAGGTCTTGAGGCAGTAGACCCTGGGCTTCCAGAGCTTCACTTTTTTTTTTTAAAGTTTATTTATTTATTTATTTATTGTGTGTGTGTGTGTGTGTGTGTGTG
>NW_004524795.1:660852-675607 GCF_000260255.1 Octodon degus
GAAGCAGAAGACCCAATACTGTTATGGACTATTGAACTCTTTTAGAATATTTTGCTGAGTTTACACACCTATAATACTTAAATGATGGAACTTAACAAAAAAAGGGGATACAGATGAATGTCCATTTTGTATCTGTGTATTCAGAGTGGTTAGGATAGATATATAGTTGCATTCTCTTAATGAATAGATTTGTTCTAATGGTGTTTTTAAATAGGATATCAAGTCCGCATCTTGTACAGCAATTAACCACTAGAAAGAATGTATGCAATATGTTAATTATTGAAACTGTCCTACTAATTTGGTTTGAAACTGTCTCATTGCTATTTGTTTCTCAATAAAATTATGGAAAAAAAGAAATAATAACTCAGAAACAAATAGATCATTTAATTAGATCATGAGTCTTATCTCCAGTACAAAAATATGACCTTACAAAGCCTTAATATGCAGACCAAATCACCAGTTTTTAGAAAATACACTACCCTGTATAAAAACATGAAACACTTCTCTACTTTCAAGACATTTATTGTCTTTTTGGAAAGACAAGATGAATATAAACAAAGCATTAATGAATAGTGTAATAGATGCCCCAATATGTAAAACAGACCACAAACGCCTTTACAATAGGAGCCGACCATAGCTGAGAGGAGCTCCAAGAGGACTTGTAGGAGGCAGGTTTGTGCTCCTCGTGCGGGAAGAAAGGCAGGCAGGAGCAGTTAGGGGCCTGCCAGAACTACGGGGATCCTGATAGTGTCCACAGAAAACAGTTCTAGGTGTAAATGTAATTGGGACTAATTAGGAAAAGCTTAAAATCCATACAGACCATTCTCTATCCAGGCCACTGCTACAAGAAATTTTGAAGGAAGTCTTTATTGTAGAAAGAAAAACATACTCCATGGACATTTTGTCCTAGGAGCAAAGAACAATAACAGTATATTATATGGCCTATAATATATGCTGAAGTAAATGTATAATAATAATAATTGCAGAAACTACAATATGAGGTACCTGGCACTTTTATAGATTCTTTGTTTTTTGTTGTTTGTTTGTTTTAGTATTGTAGGGTTCTTAGACCATATATTAAGTAATAGAATATTATTTAAGAGCAAACTATAATAAATTAAGTGTAGAGTACAAATCTTAAAGCAAACACTGGAAAGCAAAACAAAGAATAAGAAGTCATAAATAAATCATGAAAAAGGAAATATAGAATGAAAATGTGAGTGAATAAAGAAAATATGGGATGAAAGGATTTAAACTCAACTGAATAAACATGCGAAATGTAAATGATCTAAATAACTCAATTAGCAGACATATTCAGGCTTTATTAAGAACAAAGACAAAGCAAAACTTAATTATATGCTATCTATGTGACATTTACTTTAAACTGAAAGACTTAATTAGATTTTTAAAGCTGAAGAAAAAGATATACTATGCACATAAATTCTAATCAAAAGGAAGAAAGAATGGCTCTACTGATATTAGACAAAATAACCTTCAGAGTAGTGAATATTACCAGGGACATTGAGAATAATTTCATAATAATGAAGAAATAAATTTACCAGGAGACCATAACAATGCTAAATAGGAATATCTAACATTGACTGCAAGATTTCAGAGTTCATAAAACCAAAACTGATAAAAGTTAAAGAAATAGAGGAAAATAACACCAGTTCTATGTGAACTGTCAGAATATTGAAAAGGACATGTCTGCCCAACTCTATCAATAAGGTCTTTGATTAAATAGACACCAAGACCAATGGCATTACAAGAAAATAAAACCACAGGCCAATATCCCTTAGGAATATACCCAAAACTGGACAAAGAGGGAGAGAGGAAGGAGAGGAGGTAAAAGGAAGCATCCAAGTAATTCAGATGTGTTATCAGCATGCACCGAATATATGTACTAAGATGAGTAAAATTTAAATTTTTTGATAAATTAAATTCAATGATATGTTTAGAAAATCATGATCAAGTGCAGCTAAGCAAAGAATGCATAGGTTGGTTTACTATCAGAAAATTAACAGTGTAATGGACCCTAATGTGTGAAGTTGACAAGTTTGTAATAATTTGTTACAGCGGCCACAGAAAATCCATATGAATGAACATCTTCACACTAGTTAGTGAAGTATTAACATCATACTACTTAACCCTACATCTTTAGGAAGGTAACGCCTCTACTCTGTAATTCTAACTAATATTATGCTGTAAGTACCGGGCATGCTGGTGCACACCTGTAATACCACCTTGCAGGAGGATTGCTGCAAGTTTGAGACCAGCCTGGGCTATATAGTGATTTTGAGGCCAGCCTGTACTGTAGAGCAAGACCCTGTCTCAGCAAAATAAAACAAAATATTATATTTAGGCCTTGGAACAATAAAGCTGGGAAAGAAAGGAAGGCATAGAGTTTGGAAGACAATAAGTAAAAACGTTATCCAAACAGTAGGACCATCCATAGAAAAATTCAAAGGAATCTAAATAAAGCACTACACAAGTAAGTTTAGCAAGATTCCAGGATACACATCAAAATCTAAAAAATCAATTATATTTTTGTATACTAATAACAATTGAAAAATGAAATTAAGAGAAAAATACCAATTATAACAGCATTAACATATGAAATATACAAAGGTATATTTGACAAAAGATGGGCAGGATCTATACACCAAAAATTAAAAAGAAATGGCTGAGCATAATTAAAGAAAACTAATATAGAAGGATATGTGACGTTCTTAGACCTAATATGGTTAAGATGTTAACCTCTACAAATCGATCCATAGTTTCAATCCAATCTCAATCAAAATTCCAGCAGAATTTTGTAGAAATCTGCAAGCTGAGTATAAAACCTGAAAGACCTAGAATAGCCAAAACAATTTTTTAAAAATGTACTCATCCAGGCTTCCTGTACAACAAGCTATTAAGAAACATGATGTTAGCAAGGTGTGGTGGTGCAGG
This sequence comes from Octodon degus, assembly GCF_000260255.1. Taxonomy (NCBI): domain Eukaryota; kingdom Metazoa; phylum Chordata; class Mammalia; order Rodentia; family Octodontidae; genus Octodon; species Octodon degus. Next base: position 663,805 of record NW_004524795.1, read on the forward strand.
CCCTTAATCCCAGTACTCTCTAGAAGGCTGAGGCAGGAAGATCATGAGTTGGAGTTCAGCTTGGATAACAGTGATTTAGCAAGATTCTGTCTCAAAATAAAAAATAAAAAAGGGCTGGGGATGTAGCTCTGTGCAAAGTCTCTTGGTTAAATCCCCAGTACTGTGAAAAAGAGAGAAGGAAGGAACATGGAAAGAAAGAAGAAAGGAAGGAAGGAAAAAAGAAGGAAGGAAGGAGAGTGTAAAGAAACATACTTTGACAGATTGAGCAAGAATCTGGGACCCTTGGAAAATCACAGTAACTCAGACTTTCCAATAAACGATCATTTTCTCACTGTCCTGGGACTTAGAGAAAGCATTTCACCGATCCACTGGATCTCTCTCTAAAGGTCATCTATGAAAAGTTACCTTGTGAGGGACTCATGCAGACAGGGCTCTGGCTCTGCTCTCCAGGGACATTTCTCTGGGGGAGGGAGCCTGTCCTCATTCCCAAGGCACCCACTTGTCCTGGACACGATTCCTTTATGATATTGTGATTCCTGGTGCATAGTGCTGGGCCATTTCCCTTCCCAGGTCTGAGCCCCACTGTAAGCTCTTCACTTACTGGGGCTTCTCGGCCTCTGAGATGTGCCCGAGGGCAGCCTACATTACCCTACTTAGGTGTCGACAAGGAGAGGAAGCAAAGGTTTAAGAGAATATGGGAGACCACAGCCTTGGCGGCCCTGGGCGTAAGTTGGGGTTGTAGACCTCGTCTCGGTGGTCATGTCTGCTCTTCCTCTGTGTCCAGGTGGATCACTATGCCCTGCTGTCAACCTTGCAGCTGATGTACACCGTGGGATACTCCCTCTCTCTTATCTCCCTCTTCCTGGCTCTCAGCCTTCTCTTGTTTCTCCGGTGAGTAGAGCTTCTGACACACAGGTCCATCCACCTATCATGGAAGCTACTCAGAGGCTACCTCTAGCAGGCCGGGAAGACTGGGCAGCCTGATGTCGTGACCATCAGAGCTGGACGTGGCCTGACACAACAGTGAATGTGTCCATCTCATTTTGCTGATGAATGGGAAGAAAGGACTAAGCTCAAGCAAGAGGCTAGTAGCCCTAAAACAATTTAAGTGACTATCTAGTGCCCCAAAGCCACACAAGACTTAAATCCAGGACTCCTGATGCTGCCTTTGGCATCTGACAACTTCTGTGTCCCCACAACCAACCAGCCAAGGCATAAGTCCCTGGTACACCCAGAAATACCACAGAGTACTCTTACGAAAACCCTATCAGAGGCATAGTCTTTAAAGACAAGACTAAACAACTTCCCCAGTGCAAGCGAGTGGTAGGACTGGGATTTTAACCCAGGGACCTAGCTGTCACTTATTGAAGTGCTTTCTCCTAGCACTTTATGTACATTAAATCATTTAAATCTCATCCCAATTGAATTAAGATTAATTGTAATCTTAGGAGGTTACTACTACTATCTTATAAGTAAGTGCATGGAAACATGGAGAGATGGAGTACCACCAGTGGCCAAAACATGTGATGAATGTGTAAATATAAAAGTGTATACAAGACAAGACCCATTGCCATTAATAGCTCTCAAAATATTCTCTCTCCCTCTTCCTCCCTCCCTCCCTCCCTCTCCCTCTGTCTCCCTCCCTCTCCCTCCCTTTCCCTCTCTGTCTCTGTCTCTGTCTCTGTCTCTGTCTCTGTCTCTGTCTCTGTCTGTCTCTCTGTCTGTCTCTCTCTCTCTTTCAACACACTTATCTCATTGTTCTCCCCACTTTCTGAAGCAGTTTTTAGAAGTCCTCTCTTATGAATGTCTTTACTAGGTATAATTTTTAAAAATAAGGCGAATGCTGCTGCAGAAAACCATCTAAATGGAAAGACCGGCTCATAAAAATATTACAGTGGGTCCCATCTACCTTATTCACAAAGTCTGGTACTATGTGAATTCTAGCTGTTGCTCAAAGTCAGGATGACCATGAGAGGTAAAAGTCAAGACACCAAGGCAGCTACAATAATACATCTAAAGACATGTACGAAAGAACTTCCTCCAGAACTGCCTCAGAAAGCAACAAGAGCAACAGCATAGGTGTGTTAGAAGCAAAGGGGATATTCTGAGAGGGATTAATGGCAATGAGTCTTTTACTGCAATAAGTATTTCAATTTAAATGCTCACTGTGTTTTTCCATCACACCTAGTCCATTACTCAGTGCCGCCTCATCCTGTGGGTGGTGGATCCAGTCATAACCAAGCAGTCGAGGGGCTGAGCATTTTTATTCCCTTGTGCTGTGTTTCCGAATCCAAAGGCCCAGGATATTACTAAATTGCATTCTCAGTCTTTGCTCCAGTGAGACACTGATGGAGTCCCCAGGGAGCCCTCCAAGGCTGTCCTTCGGACGCAGCCCATGCAGGACCCTAAGTGAGGAAACCCTGGCAGAACGAGCATGTGGCACTGGTGCAGGAGGCCTGGCCAGGGGCTCTGGGGACCTGACTGACAGTCACAGAGCAGCTCCCTGCCTGGGCTCTGCTAGCCCAGGTCTGGCTTCCATTGACTCCTCAGTTCCAGGATTTTCTGTGGCTCCAGGAGCCAAGTCATGACCTTCCTGGGAAAGCAACTTGAACTACAGAGAATTCTACAGCCCCTGCTTACCAGTTATCGGTAATGTCCCTCCTCACACCTTTCCAAAGTCCCAGAACCCAGGCAGAAGAAAATAGCTGCCCAACTCTGCAGGAAACAACTTATGTTGAGCTTGGATTGGATAAGCGTCTGTCCTGCCTCAAAATCCAAGAGGAGCAAGGCCCAGCCCCCAGCTTCAAATTGCTTCTGGTCTAGTCAGAGAGAAGAATACCTATGTGACAAAATACAAGGACATGCCCTGACGGGGAGGGATGGGGAGGAGCTGCACAGAAGGCAGAGTGGTGGAGAAGTCTCCTCAGGCTGGAAGGACTGCGGGTGCTTAGTGTCACATCAGCCCACGTGCCAGAGAGCTAGCAGGATGTGCCGGAGGCAGGGAGTGAAAGCTGGCACTTTTCTGGGCACTGGCTACGTGCACTTTTTACAAGAACTAACTGACTTAACTTCCTTCTGAGATAGAGGCTGTCATCCTCAGAGGCCAGAGAGCCTTAGCAAGACACACTTTGGCCTCAGAGATTTGGGGTCTGGATGTTCGCTCTGCTACTTATTGCTCTGGGACTTTGGACAGGCAGCCTAACCTTTAAGCTTCAGTGAAATAGGAGTACCCACTCCTCTGAGGGTGGCAAGAAATAAGGACGCCTGAAAGCCCCTGCAGGTGTAAGTGGGTTGGAACGTGGCCAGCTACGTCCAGCAGCTACATGGGGGAGCTATTATTACTCCATCTTATACACATGGGGAAGATGCGGCACGGAGAAGGGAGATCGCCTAACTCAGCCGCGCAGCTCTGGAGCCGGTTCTGTGAAGCTTCTTCCTCTCGGCAGGTCAGGCATGCGCCGTAGAGTGAGCCACTCTTCGCTCAGGGAAGACGCTCGGTTTTGTCTTTGCACAGAAAACTCCACTGTACTCGCAACTACATCCACATGAACTTGTTCGCCTCGTTCATTCTGAGGGCCGTGGCTGTGCTGGTGAAGGATGTTGTCTTCTCCAACTCTTACTCCAAGAGGCCCGACAGCGAGAACGGGTGGCTGTCTTACCTGTCTGAGGTGAGCTCCTCCTCACTCTAAACTGGTCGAGGAGGGGGAGAGGGAGGTCAAGGGGTGGCCACGACTTTTGAATTGGAGAAACAGCATGTGTTCTACAAACATTACAACCCCCAGGAGTGGGCCAAGGCAAGCAATCAGAAGCAGACGCGTTTACCGCCTCTGCTGTGAGTTCTTGGGTGGGAAATTTCTCACCTGTTGTAAAATAATTCAACCAGATTAAAACCTTTCTTAAAATTACTTTTTCAAAGCAGTGAGGCTCTTCCACATTGAAATAGACATCTTTCCAGTAATCTGTTACACTAACATTGCATACTTTATTTGCTAATATTGTGTTTTGTGTAGCATTTCCTCGCTGACATTTACGAGGGAGATTAGCCTATAATTTTCTTTTCTTGTAGTATCTCTGTCAAGTTTTAGTATCAAGCTTGTGCTGACCTCTTAAAATAAATTGGCATGTGTTCCCTCAATTACTGTTTCAGAAAGAATTTAAGATTAGTATCAGTTTTTAATTAAATGCTTAATAGATTATACCAGTGAAGCCAACTGAACATTGAATTTCTGTATTGGAAGGTTTTGAATTATAGGTTAATTGTGAATCTTATATTTTCTAGTCTCATGTCAGTAATAGTAATTTTTTCTAGGAATTTGTTTACATAGCTCATTTAACTTTTCAAATGTATTGATATAATATCATTCATGGTATTCCCCTCTCAAGTCTGTTGGGTCTATAATGATGTTCTCATTCGTTCTCCTGATATTTGTGGTTTGTATTTTCATTCTTTCTTTCTTTAACTGATCCTCTTTGCCTGAAGTTTCTCAATTTTATTGAAATTTTCAAAGAACACACTTTTGGCCATGTTAAGCTCTTTTATTAGTTTTTAGATCTACTCTTTTATTTTATTTATTTTTTTTTTTTTGAGGCCAGTGGTGGCTATAGTGATCAGGCTGGCCTTGAATTCAACTTTGTAGCTCAGGCTGGCCTTGAACACACAGTGATTCTCTTGCCTCAGCCTCCTGAGTACTGGGATTACACAGACGTGTCCCAACATGCCAGGCCTATGTTCTGTTCTTATTTCCTTCCATGTACTTTTTTTGACTCAGTTTGATACTTTTTCCTAACTTTTCTGGCATAATTTTACATAACTGATTTTTACCTTTTTTTTCATGTTATGTATTTGGTATAGGGTCTCACCATACAGCTCAGACTCATAGTGATCCTGCTGTTTTCAGCCTCCCTAGTGCTGGGATTATAGGCATGCACCACCATTCCTGGACTCTGTTGCAGGTTCAGCATGCTCCAGGCGGGGCCTGTGTGGCATGCAGGACCAGGAACCGAACCGTGGTCCCTGCACTTGCCAAAGCAGGTGCTTAGTCAACTTTTTTTCTTTTAAAATAAATGTACTTAAGGCCGTAAGTTTCATTCTAGGGTTGCTATTAGATGCTGACTACAAATTTAGTATGCAATTTTTTCCTTATATTCAGTTCAGGCATGTTTTCTAATTTTTCAATAATTTCTTCTTTGATCTCTGGGCTACCCTAAGTCTATTTTCTCATTTCTCTCTCTTTTTAAAAATAATTTTATTGAGAAACAAATAGTAATGAGACAGTTTCAAAGCCGATTAGTAGGACAGTTTCAATAATAAATACATTGTATATTGTCGTCTTAGTGGTTATCTCATTTCTCAATATATCATATAAGATTTTTAGTTATTGATTTCTAGCTCCATTGAGCTGAATTGAGAGATTGCTTTTCGAGTTTCTATTAAGGCAGGAGTTGATAATGACTGTTCTCTGTTTTTGCTTTAAAATGTTTTGAATGTTAAGGAAGAGCTGGTCTTTAAAAGCTGCATGAAGCTCTTTTATATTATTGCCAACTACTCTGAAATGACTGGCAAGGGTCAGGGAGGACAGAGAGCACTTATGCCTCCGGAGCCCTTCCTCTGTCCACTCGGGGTCCAGGTGCCAGGAGAGCCAGGGCTCACCTTCCATTATTCTGCCCTGCAGGTGTCCACCTCTTGCCGCTCTGTCCAGGTCCTCCTGCACTACTTCGTGGGTGCCAACCATTTATGGCTACTGGTCGAAGGCCTTTACCTACATGCGCTGCTGGAGCCCACAGTGCTCCCTGAAAGGCGGCTGTGGCGCAGATACCTGGTGGTGGGTTGGGGTGAGTGCCATGACTTTCCAGCCTCCTCTCCCGGGGACTCATCAGAACATGGGAGCCCTACAGAGTCTTGGGTTAGAGCTTGGAATCTAACTGGAGGGCAACTCTAGGATAGATAATTCTTCTCTGAAGAGAAGGGTGTGTACGTGTGTGAGACCTGCAGATACACAGGTACTGAATGAGAATGCAAAAATGGAAAGATCTTTGGTGTCAGCAGATGACAACACACCATTTCCAACTGCACTAATATGCTTGTGGTCCCATAAAAAATGCCTGTGTGGCCTCAGTGGTAGATACTGAGTTTTCATGATCCTGGAGGCCAGGAAATTCAGCATGAGTGTGTTCTCATGAGGGTGTGCTGCCTGGTTTGCAGATAGCTGGCTTTTTGCAGGAACGGTCAGGGGGTGGGAAGTGAGGGGAGAGAGACAGAAAGAGAGAGAGAGAGAGAGAGAGAGAGAGAGAGAGAGAGAGAGAGACAAAGAGAGAGACAGAGAGAGACAGAGACAGAGAGAGACAGAGAGAGAAAGAGAGAGAAAGAGAGAGATAGACAGACAGACAGACACACACACACACACACACACACACACACACACAGAGACAGAGAGAGTGAGCTTACCTCTTTCATAAGGGCATTAAGCCCATCATGAGGAAGCTATCTTTATGGCCTCATCCATTCCTGATTGCATCCAAAGGTCTCATCTCCAAATACTATTACATTGGGATTAGAGCTTAAATATAAAGTTAAGAATACAGCATTCTGTAACACCAAGTACTACAGGTGATGTTTTTGATTTAAATAATATGATAAAAAAAAAAGAATATGAGCAAGAGCATCCAGAGCTGGAATCCTAATCTTCAAAACCCTCAGAGAATTTGATGCTGCAGGATTCAGATGAAATAACCTAGGCCTGTGATTCAGGAGACTTTGGTTCATGTCTTCAGATTTACTGTGAGACTGAAATGTAAACTCTTTCTGAGGTGTCGGTTTATCTGAGAGTAAAGCCCTGGATGAGCCGGTGCTGCCCTAGCTCTGTCCAGCCCTCACAGGTCAGGCTTCTATATTTGGGTTTTTATAAGTGTTCAGCAGCTGCTCTGGGACCCATCAGGCTGGGGTGGGCGGCAGGCATGTTTGACCAGCCTTCCTTTAGTTATATTTTCTTGTTCTCTCTCCGTAGCCTTCCCTGTGCTATTTGTTGTCCCCTGGGGCATTGCCCGGGCATTGCTGGAGAACACGGGGTAAGTAATTTGTCTGGTTTGCCTCTTCCCTGAGCTGGAAATTTCCAGACATGCCTCAGTGTAGTGTGACCCCATTTTCCCGAAGAGACTATTTAACTCTCCCTACTTTATCCTTTTGGGATATGCTTGGAGATGTAGAGAAGGTGTGCAAAGGCCTTATAGTAATCAATTTATTAATGTAGTTACATAAGCAAGTAAACATAAAGATGCCATACGGGTTAGACGTGAGGTTGGGACTGTAAGGACATAAGCAAGAATACTTTCCATAGCATTGTTCACAGCACAGAGAAAAAAATCAAATCAAAAGAAAAAGAAACACAGCCAAGGAAACTCTGAGTGTGCACCAGTATGAGAATCATTGACTAAATAGTGCCATACCTATACCTTGAAATATTATGAAAGAAATCAAGTTTATTTTTAGTTTCTACCATTCCACTTGAAATCTATTGCTGAATAATGCATATTCTATGATCACATGCTTCCTCCAATAACCATCAGAGCCATATATAATATATACATAGTGGTCTGCCTGTTCACAGCCTCTCAAGAGCTGGGATTACAGGTGTGTGCCACCACGCCCAGTCTCAACTGCAGTCTCAGTGCGCCCTGGGGGTGGGGCGGGCACAGCAGGCCCGGGGATCAAACCCTGACCCCTGCACCTGCTTGCAGGTGCTTTAATCTGCTGAGCTATTTGGCCGGCCCCACAAGTAAGGTTTAAAGTAAGGTTTCTTCCATAAGGCATGACATTTTTGCCATTCAGCCCCACCTCATTTTCATCTTCTCCTGCCTGCTCTTTGCCCTCAGGTGCTGGGCAACAAATGGGAATAAGAAAATCTGGTGGATCATCCGAGGACCCATGCTGCTCTGTGTGACTGTAAGGACCCTCGCACTCCCTCCTCCCCTCTGAGCTCAGTAGCTAAAGGGGACGTTTTCTTAATCCTAGCTCTCAAATTCTCTGGTCCCTTGAGAAGGAGAAGCTGAGGTGTGAGCAGTTTCTTCTAAGTGAGAATTTAAGGACTTTTGGTTTAGGATCTAAACTGAACGTCACACTTCCATCTTCTCTGTGGGTCTGAGATGCTGACAAGGCTGTGGCCAGGGAAGGAGGAGCTGAGCAACAGCACAGTCATCAGCTGGTGTCTTCACACCATTAGCAGGAGGAAGGAAGACATCACAGAAACTACTTTTGAGAGAGGAAAACACACACTCAGCATTACCACAGAGCAGCTAGGGGTAGTGGGATCAGGACATGGGTGCTCCTCTGAGACCTGTAGGTGGTGGGATCTTGAGTCATTGGGGCCAGAATACTTGGGATGAGAAAAGACATCTGACCTTGAGGCATAAGGTCCCTTTAAGTCATAAAGTGTGAACAAGAGCTCTGCCAAAGATGCTCAAGGGAAAGGTTGAGGCGTTATCCTGAAGTGGGAAAGACTGGTGAGATCCATGGCTGGAGGGCAGAAAATCTTCCATTTAGATGTAGGGCCATTGTGGCTGGCTGCTGGGCACCATGTTCCACACTCTGTGGACTCCCTTCTCTGACAAGTTGCTTGATTTGTGATTCTATGTAAATAACGTGGTGTGATGAAAGAAAACACATCTAGCTTCCATCAAATGTCAGTATTTTTCAATAATACAAGGCAGCTCTCTGCTCAGACCTAGAGGAAAAAAAATGTTTATAAAAAAGGCAGGAGACCAAGGGTGCAGAGCTCGGGATGGCAAGGGCTGGGTCCCATCATGGCTGGTGTCTGAGGTGACCTGAGCTGCTGGTGTCTTCCCTCCAGCTGAGAGCACATGTCTAGATGAAGTCAGCCACACATGTACTGCTGGCAGCTCTGCGAGCCTTGGCTCACATCCCCCGTGTTGTCATTGGCTGTGTTGCCCAGGTGGGATTCCAGCACCTACCTCCTTGCCCGGGCCCCTCTGCCATCACCTGGTGGTAGTATTTATTGGGTGCTGCCTACATAGCAGCACTGGTTCTAAGTACTTTATGTGTATGAACTCAATTAATCTTCCCAACTGACCTATGAAATAGGTGCTAGTATTACGTTTATTTGGGGGCAAAGGCCCTGAGATGAGAAGTTACTGAGAAGTCACAGAGCTAGCAAGTGGGAACTGGACTTCAGCCCAAAGGGGCTCCCTGGGTGGCAGCTGGCACCTGGAGCTATAACACTACACAGCTGCTTGAAATATGCTTATTGCCTCCAGAGCGTGGGCCTGGGATATTGGCTGCAACAGACTCTTAGACATTAGTACCTTGATTTAGACTCTCTCTGGGTCTCAATTTCTTTGTTCCACCAAATTATCCACTGGCAGTCCCAGCCCCCATTGCTTGCCTTTCAAGTCTCAGGTCATGTATTAAGTTCCCTGCATCTGTAGCTTGACACGTGGATCACAAAGCAGGAACAGTCATGCCCTCTTCTGCGTCTTTCCCTGATCTCATACAGGGCTGTCTCCAGCCCCTGCAAGCTTTAAGCGCTTATTTGAAAACTATTTGCTATCACTGTAAACTGCGTGTTCTATTTGTCCTGGCAGGCTGGCTCAAACATGTGATGACCATCCATAAATTTATTCAGTGGGTACTTGTGACCCATACTCCAGGCCCTGGAGTGTGCTAATAAAGCAGGAGAGAAGCCAGCAGAGCTCTCCCTGATGAAGATCAGACTCTACCCAGCTTCATCCTCAATCTTCTAGAGGATTGCATTGCATCTCCATCTTAAGTTCTCTTAGAAGATGGTGTCTGTAAAAATTCTTTGGGGCTGGATGTGATTCCCAGACATTTATGTTCCATTGATCTTAGAAGTGGCTTCTCAGAGAGTGGATTCTTACTGCATGGCTTAGATTGGAAAGCATTCTGACTCACCCTTGCTTCTCCACCAGTGGTTCTGGACCGCTAGCACCAATATCAGACTCTGATACATTCAAGTCCTTATCTCCTACCTGCCAGACCTGCTGGATCAGAATTTGCATTAGACCAGGATATCCAGTAGTTGGATACACATTAAAGTTTGTGAAGCTCTTCGTTCATTGACGCGATTCTCAAAATGGGTTGTGTGTTAGAAATGCCACGATGGCCCAGACCAATGACATCAAAACTTCTGGGAGTGGAATTCATGCAGCTATCTTTTCAAATACCTCCCATGAGGAACCCGGGCTGAAACCACTGCTCTAACTTTACCACTTCAGCCTTCTGGGGCTGGCTGACCACCATGCCAGCTTCTCCTACTGCTTGCTAGTTCCCGGAGGGACGTTGGCTCTTAGCAGGACAAGTGAATGTGCTCTATCTTCTCACTTGGACCAAATAAGCTTTACCTGCTGTAGCTTCAACAACTCTAGTAGTGCTTGAATCCACAGTCACCTTAGCTCACAATGATTTTTTATCTTCTCATCCATAAGTTCTGCTGCTTCTTACCCTACTGAGAAAATGATTCTACCACTCACATACTCATACATCCAAATCAGAAATCTTGGTATTCTCTTAGTTTTTATTTTCTTATTCCCTGCAATATCCACTCAGACTTTAAGTCTTTTCAATTCTTCCTCTAAAGATCCTTAAAAATCATCTCCTTCTCCTTAGTTTCTTGTTTATGACTCTTTATTCCTCTGGCAAACATGATCCAAGCCCTTTATTCTTGTTCCTGGCAATTTACCTTCCACATTTCAGTCAAATTTTTTGTTCTGTGCTGAGAATTGAACCCAGAGCCTCATATTGCTGCAAACCAAAGTAGCCTTTTTAGAGTAAAAGTTTATTGTGTCGCTTTTCTCCTTGTAACTCTTAATGTGTCACTACTGCCCTCAGACAAGGTTCTATGCTTCTTACTGTAGCGAGCATCCTGTCGTCCTTCCCTCTTTGTTTGTCCAACCCCAATACCCCATGCTCTATGAACTGCATATGGAGAAACTCAGTGCTCTCCAGTTCTAACTCCTCCCTTGTGTTTATATTCCTTCTTCCTGAAATGCTTATCTTATGGTCCCATGTCTCTCTAGCAAGCTCTTTCTCCTGGGGAACCAAGCCCTTAATTGCCCTCTCTCAAATGAACAGAAGTTAATAGATGTGCCTGCAGTGGACTATCTAATAATAATCCTTGAGCCAACAATGGTCTTGGAGAAAACAGTAATGAACTATTGTTTTCTATGTCTGTTGGGGCTTGGACAAGAGAAAATGACCTTGAATAGAAACTGAGGGAAATTCCCTCTAGTCAAAGGACACTGACCATAGAAAAAGACTTTGGAGGGTCCATCTCTTCCAGAGTCCAACAAGGGACATTGTCCTGAGCAATGGGAAGTTAAGCCTGATGACTTCCCTGCAGGCACAGCTCTAGGAGTCTATGATTCTGTGCATTGGTTTCAGGGCTTCCCAGAGAATAAGATGTATATGTTCCACCAAACATGAAAGGGAATCAAAAGGCCTATAGTGAAGTGTGAGGAGTTGATCCAGTCAGGGTCTGCAGTCTGACTTGTAATGTTTTTAGCCAAGTGAGTTGACCTCTTTGACTTCTATTCCTTCATCTGTAAAATTGGAATTAGACTAGGTGATGTCTCCTTTGGAGACATTTTGGTATTGTCTAGAGTAATTTTTTTTTTTCAATCAGAATTGAAAATTTTATTTTACTATTCATATTAGAATAAATTGTTCTGAAGTAAAATTTTGACACATTTCTGATAGGTAGATTTGATAAACTATAGGAAAAGATAACTGACAATTATCTATGAATTATCCTTTTTGTACTTTTGGATTGCAATG
>NW_004524795.1:679372-712596 GCF_000260255.1 Octodon degus
TTTTTGTGGTACCAGGGATTGAACTCAGGACCCTGTGCTTGCCAGGCAAGCATTTATTCTACTGAGCTATCTCCCCGGCCCTAGAGTAATTTTTAATTGTCACAAATTGCACAGGGGTGTTGCTACTAGCATCTAGAGGGTATAGGCCAGGAATTCAATGCAGTATCCAGCAGTACACAGGATGGCCCCCCAGAACGACTAATTGTCCTGTTCTAAATGTTAGTAGTAGAGAAACTCTGGGCTAGACAGTGGCTGTGCATTGGAACAACCTGGGAAGGCTTCAAAATACCCAGCCTAGGCTGATGGGATCAAACCTCCTGCCAGGTAGAACTTTCTCAGCCCTGGACTCTCAGTTACCCATCTTCTCCCTATAACATTCTTTAAGCACCTTCTCTATACTGGCTTGGTGTTAGGTTCTTTCATGGTTTTCTCTTTAGGGATTTAGAATTCAATAATGAGACTCATCAGACTGAATCACATCTGCCATCATGCTTGGTCATATGACCTCATACAACCATTCCCAATGATCTGAGTAGGCATAACCCCAACTCCAAAAGAGCATTCCTTTTGGAGCCTGAGTCCCTCAATGATTGCATGGCTCAGCATTTCCATAGTGTGCTAGATTACAATATAAGAAAAAAATAAATTGAGGTCACCCAGATAGCTCAAAAGACTAAAACACCTGCTTAAGCAGATGCAGATCCCCAGAGTGCCATGCAGGCAACTGAGACAGGGCATGGTGGTGTGCACCTGTAATCTCAGCACTTGGGAGGCCGAAAACAGGAGGACCAGAGTCTGATCTGTGTAGTGAGACCCTGTAGACCCTGTACTAAATACAAAAAAAGAAAAAAGAAAAGACAGAAAAAAATAGATTGTTGTATTAAGAAAAAAATATTCTTTGACACTCACACATGTTCTATTTAAACTAAAATATCAAAAAAATAATATAATAATTGAGATTGAGCTGGTAGTACTTGGCATTTCAGGGTACTTAACAATTTTCTTACCTTTGATCCTGGCCCTTATTTTCTGAAGTATCAATCAGAGGCTTCTTGGGAAAAGCCAGCTGTGCACGGCGTACAGGGTGTGTAGACAGTGTCTCCCACTACAGATGTAGGCTACATGGTGAGCGTCCCAGCATCACAGGTGCCCTCTACCTCAGCTCGGCATGTGCTAGTCAGCGTTCGGATTGGAGTGAATGAACATCGTGGTGGATGTCCAGATGTGTTAGCAGAATTCATCTGCTGCTCTGTTGGTGCAAGCTTTCCTGTTTTGAAAGTGCTCATAAGGTGACAACCTGAAGAATCTCAATATTCTTTGGGTCTTTAACCAGACACAGAAGTTGGAGACTTCTTAGCTCTTCCTTTCTATAACACATTATATAGTAATTCAATACTTAAATTAACCCATTATATATTTAGAGTTGAGACACATTGGAGCACAGTATATTCGTTTGTCTTAGCCTCCTTAATCCCTTTAGGCAATCGATAAAGCTTTGCTTTGCTCCAGCCTTAGAAATGATTATAGTGTACAAGGTCCTTCTATCCATATCCTGCAGTTAATCCTTATCCTGACCTCACTGGATATCCAATCAAAGGCTTTTTGGAATCCAAAATTGAATGAACTGTGCATTAGCCTTGTGAAGTCAGAGTCAAAACTGTCATTCATCCTCCCTGATTCTTTCATAATAGTCTAAGAACTTCGCAAAACTGAGGGATGGGCAAAATGAGTCTTTATTGACCTTATACCTCGCTGGGTCCTTTGGTCTACTGGGGTCCCGGGGGCTGTCTGTGCTTCAGGTTTTTCAGATGTTTTCCCATTCTCATACTCTCCTCTTCTAGACAGTTACAGCAGGACTCTCCCTAAGCACTGTGTTGTCCTACCTCCATTAAAACTTACCTTTTCTGCATCCTGTCATCAATTTTCCATGGTAAAAATAAACAGATATGTGTTTATTCATCAAAATTTATTTATTTTTTAAAAAATAATCAATAAATGAATAAGAGAAGGGTTCGTTTTGTCCTGTCCCCCATCATTCCTTGCCTTCTATGGGACACAAACACTTCAGCAGGGCTGTTGGAGAAAGGCTGTTTTCTCCAAAAGGAGAAGTTCTAAAGGTAGGCATTTCAGTCCACATATTAGGTCATGGCAGTAGGACTCGGGGTGGGGTGGTAGAGCTAAGGGGTACATGAGGATTTCCTCTGAGTGCCTGCCATGCTAGCAACCACCTCTGCCAAGTATAGGCCTTGTGGGCAGATGCTGGAGGCGGGGAAAGGTGTGCAACAGCTGAAAAACCAGCTGTGGTGTCCAGGACCCAGGAGGGAGCCTTACATGATCCACTAGTCAATGCCTGTTTTCTCTTGTACAGTCTCTTGGAGACAGAAAGAACAGATAACCCACAAGCTGTTCATTCCAACCCTTCCTTTCCTAGGAAGGGTTGGAATGAACAGTCCTTATTGAATCTAATTTGCTGAAATATGTGCCTTTCTCCAGTTAAGCTTGCTTTGTGAGGAAAAAAAATGCCTGTGTTCAACAAATCACTAAGCCAGGCACAGAGTTTTCTCTTTATGATGAAAAGCAGATACCCCATTAAAGGGGATATATTGCTTGGTTACATGTAGTTTGTATTTAAATTTTCTGTTACTAAATATCCTTTGGCAGAGAACCTCCATCATTCCTGTGGGCACGCTGATTAGATAAATAGCCCCTTGCCTGAAACTCTAGCTTTTTAGCATAGAACATTAGTGCCCTCAAGGCCAATAAAGCAAGTAATAACAGGTGCACACTGGGTCCTATGGCTCGTGTGTAGCTAAAGGACTATTGCTTCTAGATAGGGACATTAGTACTGTGCTGGACCAGTGTCAGTAGCCTTTATCTCATTGTCACCTGATGGCCCTTTCCGTTGGCCCCTGTTCCAAGGCACAGGGGCATCATCAAGTCTTTCCAATTTTAAAGAACAGCTACCACTCCAGTCCTCATCCAGCCCTGCAGAAGGGAGAGCATTATCTGCATTCGGTACCCCCTGTCCACTACTGCTCTATCCCTCTGCTTACCTCCCCCATGAGCATTTTAACCACTTCTCTCTCTCTCTCTCTCTCTCTCTCTCTCTCTCTCTGTTCTTTAGATTTTGTTCAAAATACAAGGTACTGCAACTTGACTTACCCTTTCTCTGCCCTGAAGCTTCTTTTAGCACTTTGTTGCTCTATGAAGTCATGTTTTGCCTGAATTCTATGTAGCCTTTAAACTTTCTTGCACTTCTTCCTTTCTTGGGTTCCTAGGTTGTCACTTTCATGTGGCTTATTGCAGCTTCCCTAACTGTTCTTTCTTTGTCTCCTTCACTGTCCATACTGCCTCCACCATTCTCTTCACTGAAAAGCGACTGTTTCTGTCTTTCTCCCTCTCCGAATCTTTCTCAGATGGGTTTAGGGCCATGACATCCTTGAGGATGCCATCCCTTTCCTTCCCTTTTCTTCCCTTCCCTACCCTTCCCTGAATGATGAGCCAAGGTCCCTTCCATATTTGCAGATGGCATGGCCTTGAGAACCGTAGAGATTTCTATAAGCACTTCCTGTGTGACCAGCTAGCTGCCAAGTTGCCCCAGGTTCACATGGAGAAGAGCCAACGGCCAAGCCCCGGGAGACTTCGACATTCACAGCAACATGGAGTCCATCTCTTACTTACCCACATCTGCTTTGTTTTCCTCAAGGTCAATTTCTTCATCTTCCTGAAAATTCTCAAGCTTCTCATTTCTAAGCTCAAAGCCCATCAAATGTGCTTCAGAGATTATAAATACAGGTGAGTGGCCTGAGATCTGTGTTCAGAATGCCGAGGTTATTTGCAGTTTTTACTGATGGGAAGAAGAGAACAAGCTTGTTTGTTATATTTGTCTCCCAAGGTTTTCTGAAAAAAGTTGTTATTGCCAATGACAAATGCCTACTGAGCTCATAAAAATGAAGCAAGTGGTAAATAGTGAAGAGCATGCTCATTCCCTCAGAGGGGGACTGTTGCAGGGTCACTAAAAATGAGTGATATATAGGCAAAGAACAGCCTGGGTAGTTACCTTCCTTGGGGAAGTATTTGAGGCAACAGAATGAAAGATGTATTTGTAACTCAGAAAAGAGTATATGAGTACATTTGAGACCTTTGCAAATCAAGCCAACAGTTTCTAGAGTCTAAGGAAATGCACTCCACACACAGTCACTTTTCTTTGTGATTTGCCTTCTGCTCTCTGTGGTGACAGCAGCCCTTGTTGGTCATAAAGCAGGCCGCTATTTGAGATCTGCATTGCTGTTAAATTAAGTATGAGCACATGAATGAGAGGGAGAGGGCGTCTTCCCTCTTCTCCTAGTTATTCTTTACTTTCCAGGTGGCAGGTGCATTTCAGCAGGGCTACTGTGGAGGGAGTGTTTTAACTGAATAGGGAATTACTTGAATAATTCCTCTGTCCAGAGGAGGAGGGTGTGAGTAAAGGCAGCTTTGTCCTTGCTTCTCACTCTTTTGAAGGCTATTCAAGGGACTGCAACAAATACCAGACAAATAAGGAATGCTTCCAAAATCCCTGGCACTGTGCTTGGGACAACAGGCAAATGCACTGTGCACCCAGCCTTTGAGGTACATGTCTGCTGCTTTACTAAGGATCAAGATATTGGCGTGGAGTACAAGACAGGAGAGGAGGGGCTGGTCACACCCCCAGACCTTAGGGAAGTGGCTTGGCCTGTTGGCTTTTTTCTGGTGCATAAAATGGGAATGTAGGGGCAGAACAATCTCCTGCTTGTTATGATGATTCAAGGAGGTTGTGGATATGGGTGGCCCAATCTAGTCAGATGTGGGGAGAAGCATTTGTTCAGTATTCAGACCCCAATCCTTTCTCCCCCAACTCTTCCCCCCAGGAGGTCTAGAAGGGTAAACATAGTGGGTTCAGGAATGGGCAAAGATATACTACAGCTGCTCATTAGGGCTTTGGCCCAGACACTCTGCAGACACCCCTATCCCTGGGGAAGTGGCCTGGCCCAATCCTCTGAGAGTCATTCTGTCTCTCCTGGCGCCTCCAGCCAGGCCTCCAAGTGGCCAAGCAGCCTCTTTGGCTCCTTTCCCATGGCTCAGCCTCCCTAATGCCTCTGAAGGTGGAGCACTGAGAGCTGTTGGGTCTATTCAGGGAGAGAGGTCCTCTCAATAACCAGATACAGAGGCAGACGGGGCTTCCCCGAAACAGACAGAGGTAATACACAAGACAGAATCTGGAAGCAGATGAGTTGCAAGTGACTCTGAGCCTAGTCCCTGTTGCTTTGTGCCCTCGGAGCCCACTGTGTCCCCCTGGGATCTTACCCACGTTCTGGACCTTTAGTGATCCCCACAGTAGTTTTCCACCCTGTCTACTTATAAACTCACTCAAAGCACAACTGTGTGAGCCCCACTAATGGGTATTCTGACTCAAGAAGTATGAGATGGAACCTGTTATGGTGTGTGTCTAGATGTCCCCCCAAAGCCTCATGTAGTCATGGGGGTTGGGCAGGCTTTTTTGGAGGTAGCTGAATCTAGAGCACATGATTGATTTGTAGTGCAATGCTGAGATTAAGAGCGCTGGGATTAGGGCCAGGTGATTGCCAATCAGCCCACGGATTGGATTGGCACTACCCTAATTCAAGAAGTCTGTCTAAAACAAAAGAGCCAGAAATAGGCTTTTTCTCTCCCTCCCGCATTTGCTCTTGCTTGTTGTTTTTGCTGTCTTTCCTCACCATGAACAGTTGCCCGCTGCCAGGTACCCCTCTACCTTGGAGCCTCTAGATTATGGACTGAAACCTCTATAAACTATGAGCTAAATAAACCTTTCTCCCTTTAACTTTGACTGTCAGGTATTTTTGCCTCAGCAACAAGAGAAGAGTAACTGAGACAGAACCCCACCACGTGAACTTCTTACAGACCTCCCCCATCAGGTGCTCTAGTGATATACAGCACATGGAATTTTCTGCTTGAGCCATGGTGGATGTGTTTCTACACAGCCTCATTTCCTCTTTTCCAGGGTCCCTTCTATAGTCATCCAAGAAAACAGCTTCTAAGATTTTCTGATCTTAGTATCTTGACAGTAAAGAAATTTTGAGCCTGTTCCTCATCATATATATGCAGTCTAATAATGAACTAATTACTCATTAGAATGAGAGAAAGCACAAATGGGAAATAAAAGATAAAGTTAATATACATAATGCTCCTCTTATCCTCTATGATTATATTTTCTCCCATTATTAAACAATTGGTTTGCACAGCCCTGAAGGGTGCATACCCACCTGGGGGCCATCATCTGGGAGAATGGTAAGTAAAGACCTGGAGAGACCCTCGAGGCTGAGTGAAGGCCCAGGACAGATGCTTGCAGAGTGGAGACGCAAGCCTTCCCGACATATGCGATCTGCCTGGAGACTTCTTTCTCCTAGCCCCACCCTGGCAAAGGGTGTGTGAAAAGAGGAACTTGGGTGTGTGCCTGCCCCAAGGCTTCGCCCTGAGAGGCCCCACCTTGGCAAGCTTGCAACTGTCTGCAGGCTGCATGGCAGACCTGCCTCAGTCCCATGTGACTGACTGAGGACCCCCAAACTTACAAGATGAAGCTAATGTCTGTGAGGCAGACCATTGCTTATTCTTAATGTCTTTGGAAGTAGGGGTGAGGTAGGCATCCTAGCACCCCAAGCTTCATGGTGTTTCCTGCCGCTGAGCTTAGAGGATCTGGGAATCACCAGATGCTGACTGATGGGCACACAGTCAGTGTGGCAAGGTTGGAGGTGCAGGACTCCGGAGAAGCCACCGTTGGCCACAGCACCCCTTCCCTGAGAAGGCGACTCGTTCCTTGGACAGTCCACCCTCCACTGAGCGGGGTGGGATGAACATCAGGAATGTCCTCCCTCTCCGGGCTCCTGGCGCCTATTACCCGGCCATTTCTTTTCTGCTTATGTACTCATTTTCTCTGTGTTAATACAGTTCATTAGCTTATGCTTACTGATTAGCAAGAAGTCAGGATTTGTCTCTCGGGAAGCCCCAGCCACTTTATCCTACTTCCCAAGGTGGAGAATCTTACAGCCTCTGAGATCTCATTTGTCACTTTGCTCCTGAGAGGCAGCTCAAATTCATCACTACCGTGTTCCAGAGCACATCTGTAGCCCCTGAGGGGTCATCAGCATGCTGATTCCACAGGGCCCAGCTCCACTTTGGGAGGTGGCCCCTGTCCCACGTCCCTCCTTCATGTTCACTCTCCCTGGTAGCCCTTTGTGGGGGAAGGGAGAGAGGACTATGGAGCCCAGTATCTGTCATCCAAACTCCAGCAGACACTGGCTGCCTCCAACTCTGAGATTTTGAGAATTTTCAGAAAGTAATTGTCAAGAAGGTCTGGCCCCACTCCAGGAGTATATTTTAGGAAAGTTTAAATTAAACACATTTAGGCCTTCTAAGGAAGCAAGCTTCTAGGAGCTGGAGAATCTTCTGGGTTCTTAGCCCGCATCCCTGGGCATCTACCATAATGCAAAGGACACAGTGAACAGCCCATTGACCTGCCTTGGAAGGGAAACTAGCCTTGCACAAAAGAGGAGCTTCAGAGCTGTCAATGGGGCAAGCAGCGACCTTGGAACTCAGGCGGGAACCAGCTGACCTCCAGATCCCTTGGAGTTCTCTGTTCTTTTTGGTTCCCAGTAGGGAGTGGCTTTCTTCCCCTAAATAAATGAGTTTAGCTTCCCATGTGGTATGTGAAGACTAACCTCATAATGAATTTATAAAGGAGAATCATTTCTTAGCATGCTAAACCTCACAGACTTTTCTGAAAAGATCTCTGGTGGGCAACGGAGGGGCAAAAATGTTTTGTTTGAACTTCTTAGGGCTTTGGCTGGGCCTAAAAACAAATCAATAAAAACAGATTAACTAGAGCAAAAAACGTATGGGTCTATTTAGAAGCTCTATACAACTCAGGAATCTTTATAAGGCAATGAAGACCTCGGAGAAACAGTCAGACTGGTACATTTTGAGGCTAGATTTGATAAAGAATGATTGGCTAAAAGAGATGTGTTATAATGGTAATAACTGGGGAGAAGGTAGCAAGTTGGCACGTTCAGATTCTTCAAAAATAGTGATAATCTACACGTATGGACCATGGACCATGCATGAGGCAATCTCTGTCCTGAGGGTTCACCCCATGTGGTTTGTTCCATGCTTACAATGATCCTGCCGTGTAAATGCTATTATTAATTTTGTCCTCTTTCAACAGATGAGGAAACTGACCAAGAGAGAGCTTAAATAATGTGCCCAAGGTCACCTCCTAGTAACAGCTGGCACTGGCTGCATTTGAACCCAGCCCCAAGACCTGGTCCCAGCACTCTGCTGCCCTTGGCTGCAGTCCTTCCCCTCCCCTGTACTCGCTCATATACCCAGAGCAAATGCTTAGTAAACATTCGTTGAAGAGTCAAATAACTACCATAAACTGTACCATTTAAATAAACAAAAGGCTGTGGGTGAAAATTCAGTGTACACACAGTCCATAAGAGTAAATCGCTCTGGCTATTTATGGCTTTTCATCTGTACTGGGACACAAATAGTACTTCAGTCCAAGGAGAAGTTACAAGAAGAGAAGTAGTGGAGAATCTTTTGCTGCCAGAGGAGTGGTAGTGACTAAAGTGACACAAAACTTTATAAAAAGATGTTTTATTATTTAAAAACAACCATCCAATACTAGAAATCTGGGGCCCTGGACTATGAAAAGTTGAAAAATAGGTAAAATTCAAATAAAATCTGGCATTTAGTTACTAGCAGTGTTTCAATCAGTGTTGGCTTCCTGATTTTGATGAATGTGCTACCTTCGTGTAACACGCTAGCATTAGAGAAAACTGAGGAAAGGGTGTCTAGAGATCCTCTGCACAACCTTTGCTACTTTTCTGTAAATACAAAATTATTCCAACATAAGAAATTTATTTAAAAAATCTCTACTACCATAGCATGGCCCCAGGACAATTTGATGCTAAGAGAGGGCTCACATGTGAACATGTTAGTATGTTCCAGTAAAACCCAGAACAAAGGTCATGATTCAAACATTTGCAAGGACCAAGCAAACAACTCTCAGGCCCAGCATGAGCTGGAGATCCCAGGTTTCCTGTAGAGGGTCGGGGCCAGAAGCCACCTGGCTATGCCCAATGACTGCCAACTAGTAGTTTTGGGCTGGCCGTGTGTTGCCATATATCCCATTTTCCAAAGAAGCTGAAACTCTGAATACCTTTGCGTGACATTTCCTCACTATTTAAAATGTCACTAGTAGCAAAAATCACTATATAACTTCAACCAAACTGCAGCTTAAATCCAACTCATAATCACCATGTTGCAATCTCTGAAACAGAAGGTTTAAAAACCCTCTTGGAAATAAAATATGTCCTTGGGGGCTGGGAATGTAGCTTTAGTGGTAGATTCAGCATATGCTTAGCATGCATCAGAGTTCAATCTATAACATCAATAAAAAGAAAATCAAGAAGTAAAAGAAAGCCTTTGCCATATTCTTTCTTCAGAAGCATGTTATTATTCCCTAGCTAAGTGACTCTTCCCTATGTCAGGCTGGGGTTGGGAGGAGATGTGAACTTGGTGTACACCTCATCTCCCTGCTGTGGTCCTTCCCTGAGGCTCAAGGTTCTGGGACACACGGCATATGTGGCCAGGTGGAGTCTGTCCCTTCTGTTCCCTCTTCTTGGCTTTACATCTTTCAGACCACAGAGTGAGGGTTTTTCCTTCATGGATGACATTGCATTTGAATGGGTTTTATACACAGGATTCTAGTAAGCTCTTTCTCTTGGACAGAGTTCATACTTTTTGAAAAAATAACCTATGAAATATTGAGGGAACTCTTGGTTTCTACATCTTTGCCTTCAGGGGATGAGGTGGTGGTGGAGATGGTGGTGGTGGGGTGATGGTGGTGGTGGTGGTGGTGGTGGTGGTGGTGGACATAGTCGAGGGGTCATGGTGGTAGGGACTTCTCCCTAATCTGGCTCTTTAAGAGAAGCAACTTGAGCTAAAAATGTATTACAATTAAGCTCCTTTTTACAAGTGTATTTAAGATGGCAGCTTTGTTTGTACCCTGACAGAGTCACCTTTATTGATGTAGTTAGTTTTAAATGAAGAAGCAACTGAATAGTAATAGCTTTGGATCCAGGGAGTTGACATCAGAGTCCTGGGTACTGTGTTCTAGGCCCCCCTCCCTCAGATACTAAAACCCACAGATGCTCATATAGAAATATAAAATGACACAGGACTGGCATGTAATCTACACACATATTCTTGTAGACTTCAATTGTTTCTAGATTATTTCTTATACCTAAAACAATATAAAGCTATGTAAGTAGTTGTAATGCTGCATTGTTTAAAAGCTAAAGAAAAGTCTGTACATGTTCAATATAGGCACAATTTAAAACAATGTATTTTTGACCCATAGTTGGCTGAATCCATGGATGTGAAACCTAGGTGTACAGAGGGCCCACTGTATATATTTTAAAAGCTCATAAGGAATTTTAATAGCCATACTTGGGATCCACCAGTTGGAAGCATTTGAACTCCAGCTGTGCACTTTACATGTGGGCGGTACAGAGGAAAGTTTGTGTTTTTACGTAGAGTGTATACAACAGGGAACCTCCCCACCACGCATTTTACAAGGAGGATCATCTTTTCATTTCCTGCAGCCCTTGGCTATCACAGGTTAAAGGGCAGCCAGAGGGCTAGTGGCAAATCCCAGCATGGAGTACGCAGGGCCTGGTATTCATTCAGAGGTCCCACTTCCGGGCTGGGATTTTCTACTCAGTGTCCACATGACCCTGGGTAACTCATTTCCTTTTCCTTCTCAGGCTAACATTGAAAGTACTGAAAGTGACAGTGGCACTTGCTAACCCACCAATAGGAAACTTGTCTGGCATGGGAAGGGTGAAGTATCATAGGGTGATAGTCTCATCCATGGAAATCTATTCAACAGGTAAAACACTAAATCTATTTATCAGGTAGAGCACATAAGGCTAACCTATATGGGAGAATTCATTCATTCATTCATTCATTCATTCATTCATTCATTCATTCATTCATGCTTCCTGAGCCTTTACTATTTGTAGGGATTTGACAACAAATAAGATCACAATGGCCCTTAAGCCTTGAATGTATAGTCCAGGAGACCAATAGGAAAATCTACTATTTATCATGAGGATAAGAGCCACAAAAAAAGACATGCACAGACGAACAGAAAATGTTGCCTAGTCACAATGCAGTCCTCATGATTGTCATGTGATTGTCATTTGCAGATTGGCAAAGTCAACACTACTCCTCATTCCTTTATTGGGTGTTCATGAGATCCTCTTCTCTTTCATCACCGATGACCAAGTTCAAGGATTTTCCAAACTTATACGACTCTTCATTCAGTTGACATTGAGCTCCTTCCATGTGAGTAGAAGTCTGCCCTTGGTGTCTGGGCTTTGGAGAAAATAAAGTGTATGTGTTCAGCATTTGAGAGCACCCATGGATAAACAGCTCAGAATTGAGAGCACCCATAGATGAAAATAGATTTCTAGCATCAGTGGGCTTTATCAGCGAGGGTCCTTAACATGAGAAGGTCATGCTGATGAGGATGTGTTGCTTGGATCCTGCCGGCATGATTCAGTGACTCAGAAGGGAAAAACATTCTCTTTCCTGGACTGTAATAGCTGGTGTGACTCAGGATCATGTTAACAGTGAGTGTTAATATAAAACCTTTTATTAAGGGCCTATTTTTGCTGAGTGCTTAGGAGGGCATTGTACAAAGTGCAGCTTGTCTGAGCTGCAGGGGATGCATACACAGAACACAACACAACAGGAGCAGGGAGGAGTGAGCCCCCCCAACCCTCAAGGCCCTTGAACCTGACAGATGTGTGTGGGCTGGAAGGAGGAACCAAAGGTTGGCTGTGGTTAGATTTTCTGAATATTTTTTTTTAAATTTTATTCATTTATTTATGTGTGTGTGTGTGTGTGTGTGTGTGTGTGTGTGTGTGTGTGTATGTGGCCAGCTCAGCCCACCAGAGGGCGCGGCTGGCTGGCATGTGGTGCTGGGGGATTGAACCGTGGTCCCTGTGCTCTGCCAAGCTTGTTCTAAGTAGGTGCTTTAGACCACTGAGCCATTTCACCAGCCCCTGAATATTTTGGTTATCCATTGATTACATTGCTTCTGATTTAACTTAAAATGATCACCATTTTTTATTGTGCCTCCTGATTTTGGGAGTTGGGAATCCAGGAAAGACGAGACCTCCGCCTATCAGTGAGGTTTCCTTTTCTGATGACGCTTTCTTTGTATATGCAGAGGCCTAAGCTGGCACTGACTCATCTGGGACAAATTCCTGGGGCCTCCTTTCTCAATGATGCCTACATTCCTTACTTCTGTATGGCCTTAGAGCCCCTTGCGTTCTGCGTGGTCTTGCCTTGTATTCTTTCCACAGGGTGACTAAACTTCTTGTTGCACAATTTAGTCTCCCAAGAACCTAAAAGATGGAGCTGCCCAGCATTTTTAGTATTGAGACCTAGAACTGGCACACTGATGACTCTGGGGCATTCTGCTATTGAAAGCAAGTCACAGGTCCATCAAACTGGGAGGTGTGACTCACTAGCAGACCCCCCCCTAGTGCAACCAATGGCCACTGGCAGCATGGGCATCTTCCTCCTCAGACAGTAGCAATATTAGAATTAATCACCTTTAAATTCCATTGTAGAAGCAGGACTTTTAGAATAGAGAAAAGAAGAACCTGGCAAATCCTCTCCCCAAGAAGCAATAGTGAAATTGGGCAATTGTCAATAGTTACCACCGTTTTATGCCTAGAAATCAATCAAAGGCATAGAAGAGATTAAGTAGGGTTTATTCAAGAACAACTAATGAACTGAATAAGAATAGTGGGAGTCTGCCTTTTTGTCTGTGATTGTTTTTGTTCTCCAATTCCTACTCCATTGTTGAGGAAGTTTTAGTGAAAATTAGCTGTTTCTGTGTAAACGATAGCCGACTTGATTTGACTCAAGAGAGTAGGGAAATCTCACATGCCTAGGCATTACCAAATATAGTAGTGATCTTGGTGGCAAAGGGCCAGGCCAGGCCAGTGTCACTGTATGAGGTTACAGTTCTATTTAGAAATAGACTGGTGAGTTGGCCAGAAACTTAAAACGGGTATGAGGGATGAAGCTGCATGGTGAGATCTGGTAAGCTCCCACCTTGCTATCTGGTGGATAAAAATGATTTGCACATGCAGAAAGTTGCAAGCACACTGGAGAAAGACCAGAAAAGATGCTCACGCACTCCTGGCTATGAGTTCTTGCACACCCATAGAGGAGACGTGAAAGGACCTGGTGGAAAGCAGGAGTTAAGGGAGGCTTCGAAACTTCTGAATTTTGAATGTGTTCCCCAAGCCACACACAGATCCACTGACAAAGGCTATGGAACACATAGTAGCCCAAGGTGGCTGAGCACAATTTCTGGTCAGCCATTGGCTGACTATTAAGTTATTATAAATGCGCTGGAGACTGGACTTACACATGAAAACCAAAACTAGCATAAATGTGATTGGCTATATACCACAGAGGAGACGGATTCTGCAGAACTAGTAGTGTAGAAAAGTTACTAAGCCAACAAACAGCCACCACTACTTCAGGAGTGGGGAGTGGGGAATCAGCATCCTGAACTGCTATATGTTATCTAGAGTGTCTATCTTTGCACAAAAATATTTGAGATGTACAACAGAGCTCTCGGGGGATTGAGAAGTTGGAACTAACAGACAGCAACTTCAAAGAAGTCATTGTAAGTTTGTTCAAAATATGAACTGCATTTAAAGAATTAAAGGAAAGTATGATGATGATGATGCAACTAATGAATTTCTGTTTAAAGACAGAAATTATAAAATGAAAGTGAAATGGAAAGCGCAGTCCATTGGAGTTGGGCAGTACAATAATTGAAATGAGCACATCACTAGAAAGATGAACTCCCGGATTTCAGATAGCGTTGAATAAAAGGATTCACACCTGGAAACATTGCAGTGAAATTGCTGAAAGTCAAACTTTAACAAAGGGAAAAATCTTGAAAGTAAGGAAAGAATGAGGACCTGTTACAGGCAGGCCCAGCAGTACAGTTAACAGCTAACCACTCATCAGAACATTGGCAATGGCATGCCCTGGGGGTGGGGGCGGCATGGCATGCCCGGGGATCAAACCCCTGGCCCCTGCGCCTGCTTGCAGGTGCTTTAATCCTCTGAGCTATTTGTCTGGCCCTTATATTCTTTTAAATAAGTGCTAACAAAATAAAAGTAGTAAAAAAAAAAAACCCCAAAAAATAAATAAATAAAAGTGGGGGGAGGGCCGGGGAGATGCCTCAGTAGAATAAGTGCTTCCCTGACAAGTGCATGGGCCTGAGTTCAATCCCCAGTTCCACAAAAAAAAAAAAAAAAGTAGTTAAAAAAGGGGCTGGTCAGATAGCACAGCAGACTAAAGCACCTGCGTACGCAGATACAGGGAATGGGGTTTGATCTTCTGCATGCTGTGCCGGCCCAGCCCCCTGGGCACTCTGAGAAGGTAAATGAGACAGGGAGTGGTGGCGCACACCTATAATCCCAGCACTTGGGAGGCTGAAAACAGGAGGCTCACTATGAGTCCAATCTGTGTAGTGAGACCCTGTAGACCCTGTGCTAAATAAAAAAAAAGTAGTAAAAATATTAACAGAATTAAAATGATATAGTAGAAATTATTTGTTTAACATGAAACTCTTTCATTTTCATTGAATCTTCACAGTATCCCTGTGAAAGAGAAGATATCACACTATTTAAAAGATGAAAGAACTGAGGCATAGAGACCTTGAACATTCTAAGAAGTAGCAGAGAGGAAATTTTTATCCAGAGTTCAGGTCATGTGCAACCCCTTTACAGGCCTGTCGCTGCTGTGTAAAAATGCCTTTCAGGTGAGACTCTGAGGGGCACAACAGAGACACCTAGTTAGCTCTTTAGGCCACAGTCTTAAAGCCTTTGCCATCAGACAGGCTGAGGTGTTGAGAATCTGTGCTCCGAGCAGAGATGTGCTTGTCGCTACACGCTCATGAAAGGCTGAGGAAACAGCTCTAGATATGGCTTGGATGGTTGGACAGTGATTTTCCCCTGCTTGTGGAGCTGAATTCTTCCTAACTTTGAATTGAGACAGAAGACCTACTGGTAACTGGTTGCTTTTTTTTTTTCATTATAAAAACATGTTTAATTTATTTCAATCTTTTGGGGGATTTCAAAATCTAAGATTTAGTCATTTGGGTTTCTTATGTTGCATGGCCTTAATCTTCTATAAGAAGTAATCCCTCATGAGGAAAAAATAAATCAAAAGCAAAATCCTGCAGCTGTTATATCAGTAGTATTTGGTGACCCTTTTTCGGTGACCCTTACTGGTAAGTGCAAGCCCTGGTCATGTGATCTCACTCACCCAAAGACAGTTGAGAACCAGTCATTTATGTGCAGATACATGGAACAGACAACAGGGAAAGACCTAGCAGTAGCCTACTATGTTCCCTGGATACGGGAAGATGCTTTTGTCTTCTCTTGCTGTGTAATAAAAGTACCTCAAACTTTCATGGCTGAAAGCAACGATCATTTTGTTACTATTCTTTTGTTTGTTTGGCTCTGTTTTTTGAGGTAGGGTCTGATTATGTAGTTAAGGCAGGCCTTGAACTCGCTATGTAGCCCAGGTTGGCCTTAAACTCATAGTGTTTCTCCTGTCCCAGCCTCTGAGTAGTCATTTTATTTTATTATTTTTAATGATTATGTGTGATAGGATGTCTGACCTGAATAGATATAATCTCTTTGATGTATGTAAATTTTGCCTGGAGCTGCAAACATCTGAAGTCTTATTTGGTCTGGGGTATCCATGGTGGCTTATTCACATTGCCAGGCAGACCAGATCTGTTAGTCAGAAGCTGAGCTAAGACTAAGTCGGGGA
Source organism: Octodon degus (assembly GCF_000260255.1). Taxonomy (NCBI): domain Eukaryota; kingdom Metazoa; phylum Chordata; class Mammalia; order Rodentia; family Octodontidae; genus Octodon; species Octodon degus. The sequence goes on from NW_004524795.1 coordinate 695,336, forward strand.
ACCTCTGGTCTCCCTACGTGGCCTCTCTGTGTGCTGTGGACACTGCACACTGTAGCATCTGGTCCCCTGGAGTGTCTCAAGAGCAAGTGTTCTAACAGGGAAAAAGTGAAAACTTCTAGTTCTCATAAGCCATAGTCTCAAAAGTCTGTGCTTGTGGAGACTGTGGCCCCTTCAACCACATCGGTTGGTGAAATGAATTGCAAAGTAACCCCAGATTCAAGGGGAGGAAAACAAGGTCCACTGTTGGTGTGAGGAACAGCCTGAGCCTACGCAAAGGGGAGAAATCACTGGGGCCGTCTCTGGAGCACTACTGCCACGTGGGCCATGCAGCCAGCTGGAATTCGTCTCACCATCTCTTACTGTTGAGGAATGTGAGGAGTCAGAGTATCCCTATAGGGTGTTTTGCACCAGGATGAAACCGGAAACCACACTTGCAGGCACTGGGGGTGGGGCAGAGCCTCCAAGCTTCTGCATACCTTAGCGGTGCTGCACTCCATCCCACCACACTGGGGAGAGAGGTGTGTGGAGGTGTATTTGGTGGATCGGAGCTTGGTGAGTCCACCGGCAAGAACAGGCAACAGCCCCAAAAGCTCTTGTCCAGCCCTTGCTGCTTTACAGTGTCCTTCACTATGCCAGAGCTTTTTGGCTTTGAGCTTCCCCAGTCTCCTGCTGTAAGCAGATGTGTGGAGAGACTGCTGGGTGCTGCAGACATGTGAAGCGAGAGCCGGGTGCTCTGAGGGACCTACTTCACTTGCACTTGCTTTATCTAGAGTAGGAAGCTGATTCCAGGATGCTCCTGAAACTGAAGCAGGAACTGGAGGAAGCGAAAAGATACTTTTGTCATATGGAATCCTATTCTAGCTAACTCAATTGAGAGAATTCTGGCATGTTGAAAGCTGGCTCTTCTTGTATCAAATGGCCAGGAGCCAATGTCATTTGTCATGACAACCACTCAGGGTGGGGCTAATGTGTGAAAATGATGAACAGGTCCCGCCTTGCCCCCATTTAGAAGCTGGAGCTGTGGAAACATTTAGGTGTGCAAGAGAAGGGAAATTTCACAGTTATGGCTGCAACTCAAGCCTTTGATTGATGTACAGCCAGCACAGAGGCTGCTTGGCTGGCCCCGGAAAAAAAAAACATGAACAAAACCTTCCCCAGCATTATTCTGCAGAGGTATACGAAGAGTCAGCCTGAAAGTGGTTCTGTCACTCTTTATTTGGAGATGTGTCCTTTCCTTTTGAGTTTAGAGATTTTTTTTCCCCTAAAAACCCTGCAAATACTTGAGTCCCACATACAAAACCAGCCCGAGTATATCAGACATGTAGCCCAAATTCCACGAACTCTGGGTTCTACTAGGGAAAGCCAAGGAATGGACATTATCATAGACAACTGCTTGACAAATCAGGAAGCACAGAAGCCTGAGGAGGCAAGTGGGACACAAACATCAGCCAAAGCATCTTTGATTCCAGACCTCTGGCAGTTAATTGTGAATGTAGAAAAAAAAAATGCCAAATTCAGGAGATTATCTCTGTTTTGAAATTTCCCAACATAAATGTTTTGTAAATGAAAATGCCACTTCAGGATGGCTTATAATTTTTTCAGTGGAATGCTTGTTTACACAATTCTAGATAACTTAGCAGAGAACAAAAAAGGGAGCAACTTGACATTGTACAAGGCAATACTCTTAATTCTAAGAGTCAGAAACCCAACTCATTAACTCACTCGATAAATACTTGATGTGTTCCTATTGCATTCCAGGCACTGCTTCAGGTGCGGGGGATCTGCTAGTGAAGAGATTGGGAAAGGATAGTCTTGTGTGGATGGGATAAGAAGAAGTGATAATAACCATCATATTTCTGATGCTTTAAAGAACAAAATAGATTACTGTGATAATTACTGTAGAAGCTACCAAAAGTTAGATGGTCTGAAAAGACTTGTTTTTGGTGATACTTGAGCTAAGAAATCAGTTAGACAGATATTTGAGGCAAGAAAGTTCTGGAAAACAGACCGCAGGAAGAGGTTTTGGGGAGAGGGGGCTGTGGTAGCCTCCGACAGGGCTCTCAGTGGCATCCTTGCCCTTGGTTAGCCCCTCCCACATGCGTGGGGTTGGCTTGCATTGCTGTTAGGATATTGTGACTACCTTGCTAAGGAATGAAATGGATTTCAGTTTATGCCTTGCTATCTTGAATCTCCTCCTCTGGGGGAGGACAGCTTCCAAGTCAGGAAGGCACTCAAGAAATCTCTGGAGAGAGACCATGATCTCCCACCAGTAACCATACCCTACTTACCCAGCATCATCCAGCTGAATGAGAATAGAGGGAAGCTGACCACAAATAGTTCTGATTCTGAAACCCAGAAGAGTAGAACATATTCTGCAAGGTTGTTTGCACACTAATTAATAATTACTATGATGTGAGGGGGAAATCCTACCTCTTTATTTATAGGTCTGCTACTGCTTGACCTTGGAACTGAGATGTCCGGTATACATGTGCACTGGTTTTTAAAAGTGGTAATGCTGAACTTGCTTAAGATACTATGGTCAGAACAACTACTACCTATCACATGGGCCACTTTGGAAGCAAGTCCAGCCTGTAGACAATTGCAGTTCCAACCACCACTGATTGCAACTCAAGAGTGACCTTTAGTCAGGACATCCAGCTAAGCCTCTTCCAGGACCTTGGCAGTAGGACATCTATGAGATGCTAGAACTTCATTGTTTAATTCACTAAGTTAAACAACAGTGGATCCCCGTTACATGAAGTTAACATGTCAGGGGAGTGCAGCGGGCCCATGTAGTAGAAATATAGTGGCTGGGGAAGCAGAACATGAGATGAAACGTACAACACAAAGGCAGAGCCTATGTCACCCAGGACTTTTCATGGATAAGAGAGTTTATTTTATTCTAAAGGTAATGGGAGACCATGGATGGGAAATAATCTATCTCTCCAAAAGAAATATTCTGAGGAGAGAAAAGAGTATTTATTATGTCACACAAATGAAATGTGTTGGACCAGACACAGCTGGATATGAACAATAGTATTAGGAATCTGTCTCTTACCATCTCTGCCCTCTGTTTTGGCTTCACTTTCAGGTGGGCTCTCTGCATGTAGCTGAGAAAATGGCAGCAGTGTCTCTGGGATTACATGATCTGTACAGCTGGCCAGAGTAGGCCTGTGTAACCTCTGTCCTTTCCCTGTGGGGAAAAAAATTGCTGATTGGCCTTGCTTGGGTCACAGCCCTCATCAGGCCATTATTGTAGTGCTGGCCATCCTAGAACACTAGAGCCACGTAATTGAAAGCTGTGTTAGAAGCCCAAGCAAGTGAGGAGAGTCATTTTCCAAAAGGAAAGAATGCAAGTTGGACAACATAAGCTAGCCAATGGCCACCAGGAACAAGTGGAAACGAGCTAGTGGCCTTGTCCATTACTTGCATAACTAAATGAAGGGTGTGGGCTCTTCGGGTGTGATCATGACCACGCCTGCACAGGCATTCGTGAGCACCTAAGCAAGCAGCCAGGCTGATACAGGCAGTGGATGTCAAGATAAGAAGAGCTGCCACGGAAGGCTAACTTAGCCTTAGCAGTATGATTAATTCTGCTCCACGTACGGAGTGTAGTTGCACACGTCTTCTTGAGGTTCCGTGGGCTCGCTGGGAGCTCTCAGACTCACCCTCCCTCAGGGTACAGTTCATGTCATGTCTTCCTTTCATTCCAGGGATTCCTCGTGGCCTTGCAGTATGGCTTTGCCAATGGAGAGGTATGTTTTCTATGTGACCTTTCTGGCTTCCTCTGAGGCTGTGGCTGGAGTCCTGTCCCCAGAGGTTTCTGCTTATGCTGAGACATATTTGTACTGTGAGTGTGTAGAAGAGAGAACAGGAGGCAGCCTTGATAAAGGGGGTGGACACAGGGGAATTCAGAACCCCAGAAGTCTGGCCTTGTGGGAGACCTGAGAGGATTAAATTATGACAGAGGGAGCAGGCTGAACTCTGGGGTCCAGGACTCTGTTCAAGCCTTGGAGCCTCTGCACAGGAGCCTGTGAATCAGTCAGGTCATGGGGCCTTACTTAGCCTCAGTTTCCTCGGTTATAAAATAGAAATAATACCAGTCCCTAACTGATGGTGGTACCCTGGGCATCTGAGCACGTAATAAAAGTTCAGTATCTAGGCACCATGACTTTTATTATTTATTATATTTTATTAAATAGCTTGCATAGTTTCAATTAGTGTGTTACTCAACCTTTTTTGTTATAAAAAATATCTGAAGGGCCAGAGAGATAGCTCAGCAGACTAAGCACCCACTTAGGCAAGCGCAAGGACCAGGGTTCAATCCCCAGCACCACATGCTGCACCCACCCTGCCCTTGGGCCCATTGAGCTGGCCACCGAGACTGGGTATGGTGACACACACATGTAATCCCAGCCCTGGGAAGGCTGAAAATGGGAGAATTACTGTGAATCTGAGCTGTGCAGTGAGATCCTATACCAAATTATATATATATATATATATATATATATATATATATATATATATATATATATCTGAGATAAGCAACAGAACAGTTTGTTTTGGCTCCTGGCTGCAGAGATGTCAGGCCATGGTTACTGGGTCCCCACTGCTATTGGGGCATGTGGTATGTGTGGAGCGTGTGGTACAACCAAGTTGCACACTGCACAGTGAGAGAGGGGAGGCATCTCCAGTATGCCCTGCAGGGCCCTCCTACCACCCCATAGCCTGACTTCCACCCACTAGGACCCGCCTCTTAAGCTTTCTACCCCCTCCCCATACCACAGGCTGGGAGCCAAGCCTTTATCATATGGGCTTCTAGGGTCACGCAAGATCCAAACACAGCAACTTCATATCCCAAAGGTATGAAGAAAGGAGGGGCAGAAGCCAGAAGAGGGGTTTTCTCCTGTCTTTATGACTCAGGAGCTTCCAGCCCTCTTTTGCCTGCCTTCGTTCCACTCAGATTTACTAATTCATTTCTGTCTCCTCCTGGAACGGCTTCTTGGCAGCAAAGCCCTCTTCAGCTTTCTCACTGCTTCTGCTTCTGTGTCTTCATGCATGGGTTCCTCATCTGCCAGGCAGGCGTCAGCTCAAACATTCCCCCACAGGGTCCTTTCTTGAGTGATGTATCACAATTTTTTGCTCACCTGTGCAAAAAACAAAACTTATCATCATTTATTTTGAAGCACTTAATTGGCTTTTTTTGCAGTTCTAGGATCAGTCAAAATTTCATTCTATCAAACAGAATGAGTATTCCAATGTGCTGAGTAGTGAGGGTTCATTTTATAGAGACTGAAGAAAGGAGAAATAAAAGGACAAAAATCAGACAACACCTCAAAGGGGCAAGGAGGCAGGATAGAATAATAACAGATCAGTTATATGGGTTCCCATTCTGTATAAAGGTTAAGGAAGAGGGAACCTCATTTCTAGGCCTCATTGGAACTGGTCTCTTGGGAAAAATAGGCTATCAGCTCTGCCTTCTGATTTCTTGGAAGGTCAGGGAGTTTTGGTCTGATAAGGTGGAACATTAGTAGGGACTAAATGGTGGCTCCATTCAGACTTTCAGCCTAGTCTGTGGGGCTGCTTGTAGGATCTTGGTCTGAAATTGTACCTCCTATAATGTTCAGCACTCCTTGCCTCAATGTTTCTGGTGGTGGTCTCACAGTGTAGCTGATGCACTCCAGTGTCTTTATTTGCTTCTCTTTTTCTGACCTGTTAAAAGGTAAATTTCCCAAGGGTGGCACCATATAGTTACTCAATAAACATTTGCTGGATGGACACATGAATAATAGACTCTCCGAGATGATAAACCCACCTCTGTCTCCCTTGGCAGGTGAAGGCTGAGCTGCGGAAGTCCTGGGTCCGCTTCTTGCTCCCCCGATGCTCAGGCTGCAGAGCCTGTGTCCTGAGGAAGAATTTCCGGTTCCTGGGGAAGTGTCCCAAGAAGCTCTCGGATGGAGGCGGCACCCGGACAACTCACAAGCTCCAGGTTTCACCAGGCAGCTCACACCTGTCCTCTCAGGGCCTAGGGGAGCTGGACACCCGGCCTTGCCAGGGCCACACAGCCTGGCCTCGGAGCATCAGCTTGTCTGAGAGCAGTGAGGGGGACTTCACCCTGGCCAATACCATGGAGGAGATTCTGGAGGAGAGTGAGATCTAAGAAGGAGGACTCCACGCCTGCTGTGAAAACCTGGGGACTCCTGAGAAGCACAAGGACACAGGAGGCAAAGCAGAACGGATGCGACTGAGTACAGAATTTTCCTTTTCCATCTCCCATGCCCACTTGGATGTGGGGTCTGAGTGCAGGTCCTTCAAGCTCCATGAATGAAGCCACGTGGTGCTCACAGCTTCTGCCTGCCCTGTGTCACCCCCACCAGTGTGTTTTCCAGAATGATCCCAAGCTGGGGAATTTGATCTTAACTTAAAGTGAATTCAGCCCCAGGTGCAGAGAAGCCTCTTAGTGACTAGAGTCTAGCCAGTATCTCTTGCTTCCCCTCTCCTGACACACAGTTTCTTTTGAAAATTGGGTTTAGGGTGCAGAGATCTCCCTACAAAATGCAGAATGTCAGGCTCTTGGTGGAAACTCTAAAAGAGTGAATTTGGGACGACAGCTAGAAACAGGAACTGTCTAACAAGCCTCTCAGGAATTCTGAAGTAGGCCCACCCTTGTAAAACCTTGCACAGGGTGTGAGGGGACATTTTGCTGACATAGCCCACTGCAGGCTGAAGTACGCCTGCCTCCTTGGACAATGTGTGACCCCCATGTCACCCACCAGATCCTGCTCCTTCGTTGCTTCTCTTTTCCTCATCGGTTGAGTCTTGCCTTCTTCTCTGCATCTCAGTTCTCTATCTGTGGCCAGCAGACATTTTGTTTGAGCTGTCCCAACCCTTCCTTGGACAATTGTCTCAAGCTCTCGGGAACCTTCTGAATGTCATCATTGGTCCCCTCTCTCCTTTATGGTTCTGCCTGCCTTTTCAAGCTTGGCTTCTACAAGCCCGACTTTTTTTTTTTTTTTTTTGAGACATAAAATATGTGTTTTAACAATAAAAGACCACACTTGTCCTACATCCCTCAGGGCTGGGAGAAACCCTCTCTACTTAGTTTGCAGTTGATAAGCTGATGGCCAGGCCTTCTACTCTGGCTGCATATCCACTACTCTCCCTGACCTCAGGCCCTGCTGGTGAGAGCTGTACCCTCCAGGTGGATACCATGGAGTATCCCTGAAAGACAGAAAGTACCCAGATAAAGCAATAGGACTCTGACATGAGGATGCTCAAGACTTCATGTCAGCTGGGCCTGTGGGACCTGTCTTGCCTGTGGGAAATACCAGCTGCGTACCTGAATCTGACCTAGGGAGGTTGGGGAGGAGCAGGCAGTAGAGAGCAGGTGCCATGGCTGAGCCCCACAGCAAGAGCCTGAAGAAAGATGGAGGTAGGAGCAGGCCATGGCAGTGCTGTGTTCACATCTAGGAGTGCCTTTTTCATCATGTGTAAAATGTACGTGTGAGGGGTGAGGCATGTTGCTACGGAAATCAGTGCTATTGGATCTGGTGTGTGGGAGTAGGAGACCATGAGACTTTTCACGAGGACCTGCTAGATTCAGAAAAAGAAACAAAAGCAAAAACTGAGCTGGATATGGAGAGACATCCTCTGTGTAAGTGTGTCCCCATGGGGTTTGACTACATCTGAGGTTTGAATTTAATGATGCACCCTTTTATCTGGCAACTCTGTTTTCAAGGATACTTTATAGCGGGACTGAGATAATCTTGAGACAGTTGCAACACTCACCTCGAAGAGCCTCGGTGACCGGAATAAACTGTACTTTACTGTAACATTCAACCAGTCAAATCCACAAGCTACAGCCCCTGAGGCATACAAAAATATGGTTTCGTCGGCGCCAGGGTTGCTGTGAGTGTGAGGCCAAAGCCGGCTCGTGCAAGCCAGGCTCTGACCCTGAGTCTATCTGAAATATTAAGATTTTGTTCATCAAGAACTTTGTGACACTAACTTTGCTTTTTTAAATTATTGCACTCAAGTGTTATCTATCTCAACTATGAAGCTTTTTGCTGTCCCCTTGCATTTTGCACTGTTCCCCACCCCTGGCTTGCAGTGTGGATACAGAAGCCAAGATACCAGGCAAGGGCATAATGAAGCAGTTTTCATTTTGGAGTCCAGAATATGTATTAAAATACATGTCATGCTACTTTTCTTCTTTTCTGAAAATATCCCTCCGTTGGCCATCAGTTGGTCGCTCCTGGGAAGCTGGGGCCATCTCCTGCTCCCAGCACCAAGGGCTACAGTAGGCATCTGGGACACAGCCATCCAGGGAGGTGGGACCGGAAGTTCTCTAGGGAGCATCAGGTGCCATCAGAAAGTTATCAAGGACACTCCCATGAGGAGGAGAAACTTTATTTTTTTGAAGTACTTATAAATATATTATCCCACCTCCGTCTACAGATGGGATGGCTCACCCACTGCTTGCTCTCACCCTAATAATGATTAAAACAAGTTTATGAAAGTTGATTTGCATTTTGTCCATTCTTTTGCGTTTGTCTCCCACTGGGGCTGAGAGTCTCTCACCTGCCTAGAGAATCTGGTGCACTGTGTCTGAACAGAAGTGGTGTGGCTTTAGCTGGTGACCAGACGGTCCATTGTTTTAGGAACCAGGAGAGTGGACGGAAGGGGAAGGGATGAGAAGCAGAGGTCAGAGGACCAAAGGCAGGTGCCTCCCTTTTAAAAAATCGTAAACATCTGAATGGCTGTGGTTTTGACTTGCATTTCCTTTATAAGTAAAGATCCTGAGTATCTTTTATGAGCCTGCTATTAATTTTTATATCTTTTTAAAGAAAAATGTCTATTCATGTATTCGCTCACTTTAAAAATTGAATTTTTAGCCATGTGCAATGGCATACACCTGTAATCCGAGCACTCAGGAGGCTGAGGCAGGAGGATTGCTGTGAGTTCGAGGCCAACCTGGCCATATAGTGAGTTCAAGGCCAGCCTGGACTACACAATAAGACCCTGTCTCAAAAAACAATGGATTTTTTTTTTCTGGTGGTTGTTGAGTTGAAGGGGCTCATTATATATTCAGGATGTAAATCCCCTATCAGATACAGTACATCATTTGATGTACTGACAAATATTTGACAAGAATGACGGGTATTTTCTGTCGTTGGAGTATTTCTGTACTCTCCTGATAGTGCCCTCTAATGTACAAAAGTTTAAAAGTCTGAGGAAGTCTCGTTTAGCTAAGGTGTTCATTACCTCTGCTTTTTGTGTTAAGGTCACCTGGGCAATTTTAATATGTGATCAAGATTAACACTGGATAAGCCAAAGGCGAGGGAGATGAATCCTTCTCTGAAAACGTAAGATACCTTGCTGAAGTCCAAATTAATCCTTCCACCTGCGCAGCACTTAAAACTTAATTCTGCCATAGAAACACCCTCAGCAGAGCCTCACAACTCTAAGTAATTGTGTAGGTTTGATCGGTCCCATTTTGCGGTTTTTAAGGGTTGCTGTTCTGAGACGCAGATCTACCTGGGCTTGTCTGCTATGTCTGTCTAGCCAGGGAATGGGGTGAGTGGCAGCGGCATGGTTCCTGTTGCCCGCTGACTCCATGGACAGTGCCCAAGCCTGGTAAGAGAAGAGAAGTTGAAGACAAATCTAGAGCGTTTGCCCAGAAATCAGTGATGAAAGCTAGTTCCACAACACATATTTCTCCCCATGGGGGCCATTTTACATAGGCTAACCTAGAGGGTACCCCATCATAGAAGTACACACCTTGGGCTCCTCAGGAACCCCTTAGCCATGACTGCAGTGGAAGATGTAGGGCTTAGAAGTACTTATATTTGTAAGTACATCCTGGGACTTTGGAAGAACACTTATCAGAATGAGATTGTCTCATTTCTACTGAAACTGGGATCATAAAGAAGTCAACCTGGATTGGCTGGTGAATATCTTGCCAGCAAAGAAAGAATCTGCCTGAGGGTCATGATAATGACCTCCCTCTACAAAACTCTGCCTGTGGTCTTTAATGCGTCATACCCAACTGTTCATTCTCTTGTTCTCTCCACCAAGAGGACTCTTCTCTGGGGATGTTGACTGAGCCACCACCATGACTAGATCTTGAGATATGGGGTCATTACCAACCTCCCAACACCCACAGGGACTCTTCAGCACAGGACATTGGATACAGGTTAGTCAGTAGTCCAGAGCTCCAGTATATTTCTTAAAACTCATGTTAAAACACAGGCTGGAAAATAAATGGGCCTTCTAGGCAATGAGTGCAATGAAGTTGGAGAAGCCTCTCATGAATGCCTACATGTCAGGCTCTGGAGCTCTGAGGAGGCAGTGTGGGCTAGTGGGGGGTACCCGCTTGGCCTGTGCTTATCAGCTGACTCACCCCAGCAAACTGTTTCCTGATGCTGAGTCTCTGCTTCTGTTCCTCATCTCTACAGTGAGGGCCCTCAAGGAGCTCTATAGCTCAGGCTTCACCACGCCTCATTATCTGCTGAGATCGGTAATGCTCCCTGGCTTTCCCAGCGCAGTAGATGATGTCACTGTGCGCACAGCGCTCAAGTCACATCCTGGCTGTCACCCTTGCTCCTCTTTCCTCCAGTGCCTGCGGCCAATCAGACAGATACTACCTCTTCTGGGTGTCATTATGGGGTCCTGTCTTCCCCTTCCCATGTGTTTCCTGGGCCTTGCTGCTCCCACTCTTGGCCTCTGCTTTTATAGATAGAAATCCCTCCTACTCCAAACTGCGCAATTTCCTTTCTACCCCCACGGCAATGTCCAGTACTCACCACAAGCTCTGGGGAGGCTTCTGGGGACCTGGTCCCATTTACCCTTCTGGCTCAGCCTGCACTTCTTTTCTCCTCCCTCTGACCCCAGCCTCCCTGAGCTGCCAACAATCCTGGCGCCACAGATGCTCGTTCCTGCCTCAGCGGCTCAGGGTACCACATTCTGAGGCACAAGGTCCCTCACCTCACACAGTCCACTGGGTCTGAATGTGTGTCAGGGAATGTCATCCCTCATCCTCCCTGATGGGTCAACCCTAGTATTCTGTGTGTCTTGATGGAAACCTATTGGCATCTTCCAGATCCGTTGTCCCCTCTGAATCAGGGGCTCCATGAGGGCAAGGCTATGACAGTCTCCTTCAGTACCCTCCTTGGCTAAAGACTGCAATCTCAATGTGTTGTTTTCTTTAAGGTAGAGTTGGCAGAAACTGTTCCCTTTTCCACAGGGAGAAAGACCAGACAGCTGTGTGTCCAGTTCCTCTTGAATTTATTGGAATCCACTTACTCAGCAATTCACAAAGGAGCTTAGGCAGGGCTAACATTTAGGACTCTGGTCATTTAATCCTGGGATTACCATGCAGAAGGGGAGGGGAGGAAAGGCAGGAGGGATACGACAGGAGAGACAGGAAAGATAGAAAGAAGAAGGGGCTGGTGGACTGATAAAGATGCTGTAGTCTGGCTGGAAGTCTGAAGGCTTCTCCCTTGGCCCTGGGTGTGCATGTGTGCATGTGCATAGTGTATACGTGTGTGTGAGTGCATGTGTATGTGTGCATAGGGTACGTTTGCGTGTGAGTGCGTGTGTGTGTGTGTGTGTGGGGTACGTGTGTACGTGCAAAGATACGGAAGTGGGGCAGTGAGAGGGAGGGAAGAGCTGAGCAGTTGGCATCACTGTTTCTTTTCTTTTATCTTTTCCTTCACTTTTTGAGGCTCAAACTGGATCAGTCGCAGAATTTCCTTATTGGCCAGGGTCCCCTCAATGAATTCTTCCTCTGAAAGTTTATCTGTACATGGGGAAAACACATCAGTCAGGACCTGCTACTTCAAGCCACAGCAAGGCTGATGTCCAGCCAGTGTGCCCAGCACGACTGCATCGATTGTGAAAATACTGACCACGCAGTGCTCCACCCCCACGGGGCACCCTCCACCCCGCCTGCCTGACACTGAGCTCCTCCTCCTGACCCTTGGCCCTCCCTTTGCATCAGCAACACAACAGCAGTGACTAGGACTGCAGAGATCTCCAAGATGACCACTTTGGGGTCTGTGTCCCTTCTGATTGGCCAGTGTCCTTGCTTTGCTGGTTATTAAATACTTAAATAAGTAGTAATAATAACTATTTCTCTTACTATATTCTTAATATCACTCCAAGTCTCATCCCTCAAGTTCTGTGGAGGCCTACTACAGCTGAACAGAGCAAAATGACCTGTCTTGCAGGCTCACTATCTGTGGAGAAGCTGGCAACTATGGTTTCCTAGGGAGCAGAGAGTGAAAGGAGAGGGTGAGGAAGCCAGGGAGAGCCTGGCTTGCAGAAAAGTCTCTTTGGGTCCCACAGTACACAGGCAGTCTCATGAGTCTCAGAAACTAGCAATTTCCTTGCATCCAGCCTCATCCCTCTGATCTGAGCTCCCCTCTTCTTCAGGATCAGGGCTGAGGGCTCTGCTCCTCTGCTGGGCCCAGCTTCCCAGTGTTTGCACTGGCTGTCTACTGTGTTAGGTTCAGCCCAGCTAAGTGCTTGTTCTTGGGGTCTTCTGCATGCCAGATGCCCTGGGCTTGGGGCTGGGGCCTCTATAAGGAGCAGAGGGTGGAGTGTGGTACAGAAGAATGAGTTCAAGTCCCTTCCTAGGGTAGTCTTGATCTGGTGGGGAGGACAACCTCTAGAGAAATAGCTGTAGAATGAGACAGAAGGTCCTCCTTTCTGTCCATGTTTTATGCTTGTAGTGCCTAGCACACAATAATGCTCCAAGCAGCACTGCTGACCTGACTTTGATTTCCACTGGCTGATGCCCTGGCCTTTTTTGCATCCCTAATTCATTTGTGGGTTAGGGTGGGGGACAGTTGCCCCCCCCCACAAGCCTAAGCAGTGGAATTTGGATGACAGAGTTCCGATGGCCCCACCTGCCTTCACGTGGCTTGAAACTCCCACCACCGAAGTCTGACTGCTGATACAGCACAACATGTCACCCTGCAGCCCTCTAATAACCACCGTCCCCTGCAGGGATCACATTGGTTGGTTTTCAGACTAGTAAATAACAGAACCACAACAGAGAAGTCAACAGACTTAGAGGAAGGTTATGAAGGGGGTTACAGTGCCTAAAAAGCCACTGGTTAAAGTGAAGTCACAGGAAAGTGGCTAAGCAGCCAGGGTGAGTTTCTGTAGACTGACAGGAGAAAGTGCTCAAAGGAGAGGTGCTGGGCCCAAGGCCAAGCCATGGAAGTGCCTGGGCACAGACCTTAAGAGGTGCTCGCTGCTCGGTCTTGAGAGCATAGAGCCAGCCCCTGAGAGTTAGTGCCTCCTTATGTGCGATGGCCCAGGCACCCACTTGCCTCACCCTGCCTGCCATAGGTGAAGTTCTATGACTTCATTATCTGCCTGGCAGCTGGCTATGTGGAGTGGTAGGAACAGATCACCTTGGCCTACTCTATTTAGCATCCTGCTCAGGGCCCTGGAAAAGGAATACCCCATAGGTCGCCAAAGGGGCCAGTATTAGCCTGTCAGATGTGCTGGGGCCCAGACAAGCATTATTAATTGAGACATATCAGGATTTGCACATCTTAATTAATGTCCAATGCTTTGCTAAACAAAAGTCAGATTAGACTGCATCAACTGTCTTCGTAGTCCCAAGTGGGACATCCTTGGAGCTATCGGATCAGCCAGCCAGCTACTCCCTACTATTTTTTAGTTCCCATCATTCAGGGGAGTTACTGCCCATTTCACTGACTCTGACATACAGGTCCCTGTGGCCTGGGCGTTTTAGCTCCTGCCTGATAAGTTCCTCTTCCATACCCTTCCATTTACAGCCATGAGCATGTGGAGTACCAGCTCTGGCTGTCAACTTCCAGAACTCAGCACTGTTTTCACTGCAAGACCACGCTTCCCAGGGGCTGCTTCCAGACAATTATAGAGAAGGACAGGGACACCTCAACAGCCCACTGGGGATGCCCCATCACCCAGCCAATACTTTCTTTAAAAAACACTGCAGTTCATGATCCTCTCTCCTTGACAAGAGTAGAACCCAAGGCAGTTCTGTGGCTTTCCTAGCCTCCTCTAGCTCCCTCCCCATCTCCCTCTTTGGCTCTCCTCCCAATAAACCCCTAGCACTCTGATTTACATCAAATCTCCACTTGGTGGTGCTGCTTGGAGAATCCAAATTAAATTCCTAGAGTGAGAGGGGATAAATTTAGATCCCACTTAGGTGGATTGATGCTAATTCAAGGCTAAACTGAGCTGCTGTTTGTTCCTGTTCCAAGTGAGCAGAAAGCATTTTTAAAGACAAGCAAGTCAGAACTGTCTAAGAACAGATTCTCCAGTTAAAAAGAAATGCATTTGCAAGTTCCCTGAACAGGTCATTTGGGTACAAATAGCCAATGAGCTTAACTGCTTTCACATTCTGCTATCCCTTCAGTGTAGGTTAACTCTATTACAACAAAAGGTGTTTTTCTTCCAAAGAACTCCACAATTTAGAAGTTCCCTTCTTTCTCAAGGAGCTCCAGGTATCAAAAGAGTTCTTTTAGGTGACAGGCCTGTGGTGGCATCACCTTCTTGCGTGCCAGCTCCAGAGTGGCAGCAGACCTGGCCCCTGCTGCCCTTCCGGCCACTCCCACCTCAGCCCTGCTGACGACAGGGAGTGTCCTGGGTCCTGCCTCGGTGCTGTGCCTCAGAAGAGTCAGTCTGGAGGTCTCTAGGAAACCGCCCAAGACTATAAAATGAACGGCAATGAAGGCAAAAGCATTCACCTTCGTCTTTCTTTCCAAAGAACGCCCAGATCTTCTCGGCCCGCTTCTCCGGCGTGTTTTCATCGTCCGGAAGGTGCTTCACGTCCTCAGGGTTGATCATTTTGAAAATAGCCTGTTCCACATCAAGAGAAAGAACATGTTCACGGGAGCAGGAAGGGGCTGACAGCCCTGGGGAAACCCACCTGAAACTATACACAGCATCTCAAAATGATCACGACTTAAACACAGGACCTCAAACTCTTCAACACCCAGAAGAAAGCGTGAGGAAAGCTTTGTAGTACTGGTCTTGACACAGAATTTTGAACAGGCGGGATTATAGCAAACTTTTAAAAGCACCAACCTCGCAAAAGACACAACCAAATGGAAAAATATTAGCAAATCATATATTAGGTAAAAAATTCATATTCATAATGTTAAGGCACTCCTACAACACAACTGCCAAAGAACAAATAATCCCATTAAAAATGGACAGAGCACCTGAGCAGACACGTCTCCAAAGAGGACACAGGAATGGCCACAAGAGATGTGAGAAGACATGGGATATCTGTACTCACTAGGGAGATGAAAATAAACCCACAGCGAGCTGTGTCCTCTCACACCTGTTTGGATGGCCACTACGAAAAACACGAGCGACACAGCTGTGGTGTAGCTCAGCAGCAGAGCTCTCGCCTAGCGTGAGGGAGGCGCTGGGTTTGATATCCAGCGCTGAGAAGAAAGAAAAGAAATACCAAGTGTGGGCAAGGGTGTGTAGAGAGGGGAGGCCTGGCACACCACTGCTGTGACTGTCATTGTCACAGCCACTACGGCAAATACCCTGGACACTTAGGGACTTTGGGTCACCCCCATCACAATTTCCTTCTCTCAGAGCCCAAATAATCTCAGAGGATGAGCATCTTCTAAGGCAGTGGGCACCATGCAGAAGCCCAGATCCTCACCTGGTCCACTCAATCAAAATTCCTAGAGGGTCAGGCTGAGGCATCTGCATTTTTGAGGCCCTTGTAAGAGACGGGAAATATGGCAAAGGGGTAGAAGAAGGTTTTTCTTATTATTTTATGCCTTCCCATACTGTTTCAATTTTCTGATTCTAAAAGTACAATAGTCTCATTTTTTCAAAAAGTGAGAATGAGAAATAAAAGATCCAAGTGCTAATCCCACAGCAGCCCTAAGGCGGCACTGGAGAAGCTCTAGCACAGAGCCCACCTGAGGCTCTGCTGGCTTCAGCTATGTGCCTACTTTGGTCTCCCCACAGCACCGGTTTGCAGCAGTAATGGCTCATGTGTATTGGGCACTGAGCTGCCAGTTCTGAGCATTTTGAAGTCTAACCCTCACAACAATCTCCTGAAATGGGTATTCTTGGCCCACTTCATGAAGAAACGGACACCAAACTTTCCTGAAGTCTTCCAGCAGATAGCAGAGAGTCTAACCCAGGTAATTTGGTTCCAGAACCTTCCTTGTGCATTATACCAGAGTCTGCTCATCTCATTGCTGGAGCACAAGGGTGAGGCTGGGGAAGAGGAGGCTAAGTGTCCACGAGACCCGTCCAAAGGTGTCCCCAGGGGGGCAGAAAGCCCTTCCTGTATGCTACCACCTAGGGAGGGACGCAGAAGCAGGCTGAGCTCTGGGCTCAAGGAGACTTCTCACCTGCCTCTCCCCTCTCTCAGCAAACAGCCAGCTGTGTCACACAGAGCTGAGCAGGATGTGGCTGTGAGGTCAGGTTAAGGGACAAAATGGCCTCAGCATGCCCATGCAGCTCTCCATCTCTAGGATCTGACTAGCTCAGTAGTTCCAAGGCTGACCCAATCCCAAGAGGACGCCCCCGGCCAGACATCCCTGGGCACTGGATGGGCTCAGGCCTGGGCAGGGGCACTGGCATGAGAGACAGGAAGCTGCTATCTCTGAACAGAGACTTCGGCCTCCTTGGGGACACCAGAAGCAGGCCAGGTGCAAGCAGTGACGGCTGTGAAAGTAGCCAGTACCCAGGAGGGTCAGCAGGCTCAACCCCCCGATAAAAGCAGGGCAGGGTAGCAGTGTCACTGGCAGCGCAGAATCTCTGAGGTAGACCAAGGTGCCAGGGGCTCCTAGAGGGCTTCGTCTGTCTTGAGTCACAGGCCCCAGGTGTAGGCATAACCTGCACATCCCCATGCCTGCCCCACCTACTCCCATCCCGGGTCTGTGGTGTGCAGGGCACATGCAGCCCTTCATGGCCCTGGGAGAGTCCTCACCCTGGCCACAGGGAGGGTGCGTGGTTTTCCCACAGTTATGCAGCGTCAGCCAGTGACACCCTCTTCGTCCTCCCCTCCCCGCTCCCTGCCTGCCTTCTCACTTTTCCTCATGGAGCACCACCTTCCTGGCCTCTTCAGGTGGTTCTGAAGGCTCGGGCCCCCACCTCGCCCACACAAGACCCCTGTGGCAGCGCAGAAGAGCTTGCTCTGTAGCTCCTCATAGCAGTGTGGGGCACACAGCCTGCCTGGAGCAGAGGGCCAAGCTGAGCTCCAGGAAACCCCACAACTG
>NW_004524795.1:713537-754400 GCF_000260255.1 Octodon degus
GTTCGATAAAAACTATTTTTACAAAGACACCTATAGGCAGAAGAAATGATTCGAGCTAGGCAAGGAGAACCGGTGTCAGGAGGCCTGAGGGGGCCGGGTGGTGTGGGAAAATGCAGGGACAGGCAAGTGTCAGCCTTAGCCACTGTGTGGGGGGAGGGAGCTTGTGTGGCCGGAACCCAGATTTCACCGCTCCCAACTGGGACAACTTCCTGCGTCACCTCTGAAACGTGTCCTATGCTTCATTGTGCTTGTGATAGGATTAGAATGTGTGTACAGCTGAAAAAAAAAACTGAAGAAAGGAGGGAGGTTGAGTCGGAGGAAAACGCGTGTGGAAGGAAAGGAGGGAAGAAAGGAAGGAGCGAAGGAAAGGAGGGAGAGAGGGAAGGAGAAAGGAAGGAAAGGGACAGGGAGAGAGGGAGGGAGGAAGAAGGGGACCATGTCTCAAAACAAAACATGGCTAGAAATGTAGCTCAGTGTGAGGGCCCTGGGTTCAAGCCCCAAAACTGCATGAATAAATATGTAAAATTTCAAAAGCAAATATTAGGAAACACCCTTAATTTGTCTTCAGGAGGAAGAGGCGTCTGCGAGCACCCCCAAGCCCAGGCCTTCTGAGTTCTCTCTCAGACACAACGGCAACCTCATCTCCCTCACCACTCCACCCTGGCCTGTCCCTCCACAGCAGCAGCCTGAAGGCTTGGGACCAGACTGACCATGACGATCTCCAGCACTTCGTTCTTGCTGATGGCCCCGTTGCCGTCCACGTCGTACAGGGAGAAGGCCCATTCCAGCTTCTGGGTGGGCTTGCCCGCGGTGGTCATGTGCAGGGCGATGACGTACTCCTTGAAGTCCAGGGTGCCATCGCTGTTGGCATCGAAGCTGCGGAACACGTGCTGCGCATAGGCCTTGGGGTCTGCATCGGGGAAGAACTTGGAGTAGATGCTCTCGAACTCCTGCCGGGTGATGCGACCGCTGGGGCACTCCTTCAAGAATGACTGGTACCAGGTACACAGCTCCTCCTCTGTGAACTTGGTGTTGAGCTGCAGCTCCTCCAGGATCTCCTTGGACAGCGCCCCGCTCCTGCTGTTCCCCATGGGTGAGGGCGAGTGGGCACCAGCTGGCTTTGGCTAGGACGGGCGGTCTGGCTGCAGGGGCCCCACGGCAAGATTAAGTTGTTGGGGGATTAGGGCAGATTTGCTGCCAGTTCCTGGAGGAGGGAGGGGCAGGCAGCTCCTGAGATTAAAAGAAAGAGCTGAGAGCAGGTGAACAAATCTTGGCTTCCCCCGAGGCCAGGAGGGCAGTGGGACCATTGGGCCAGAGTGTCTCACAGCCCTACTCCAGCCCTCTAAGTGCCCTGGTGGCAGAGGCTGCGTCTCAAGCCAGGACCACATCTCAGATGGAAACTTGTTAAGCAGAGTTTAAAAGTGCATAGACACTACCACTCCACCTGGAGCTCAAATCCCTGCTTTGCCACCTTGCTAGCCGTGTGACCTGAGGCACTTTCTTTAATCACTTGTTTACCATTTGCTTTTCCTTGTTATTTGGTATGGAAGCTGGGGAGCCCACAGCTACATTTCCAGCCCTTTGAATTATTTTGAGATGGGCTCTTAATAGAGTGTCCAGGTTGGTCTTAAATTTGTAATCCCCTGGCCTCAGCCTGCTGTATAGCTGGGACCATAGGCGTGTGCCTGTTTATTAACCTCTCTCTAGGTGAGAGGTTGTCTTCATCCTTTGTCTTGGTCCCATTTTGGCTTTAATGTCACCTTCTCAACAAGGCCCGTTCTGACCACTCTCTTTCCAATAGCACAACTCCCATGCCCAGCCCCAGCTCCATGGGTACACTCCAACCTGCCCTCACGGAGGACCAGCTCCAGAAAGGCAGTGATTTTGTGTTGTTTCTGGCTGCATCCAAGTTCTCTAAATAGTGCCTGGCAGGTTTGGGCCCTCAATAAATATTTGGTGGGTGAACAGGCAGAACATAGTGTCTTCCTACTTGTTATTATGAGGCCAAAAGGAGCCAGAGTAGGCCACAGGATGGAATAAACTGATCCTGGCACAGAGCAGGTCCCAAGCACCCACAGTCTGGATTTAGGATGCTTCCACCTTCAGTACAAGGTTTTTTTTCTCCCCCAGTGGTGCAAAACCTTCCACTGTTTTTCTTTTTTAGTACAGTATTCAATAAATTATATTGAGATACTCAATTCTTTAATGTAAAGTAGTTTGTGTTAAAGGATATTGCCCAATCATAGGCTAATGTAAATGTCCTGAGCTTGTTTAAGGTAGGTAAAGTTAAACTATGGTGTTCAGTAGGTTAAGTGCAATAAAAGCAATTTTGGCTCATGAGAGTTTTCAATTTATAATAGTTTTATCGGGATGTAATCCCCATTGTAAGTTGAGGAGCACCCATATCCATTTTTCTTGTTCATCAGTAACAAGGAAATTCAGAAATCAAGGTTCATACTTTAAAACTCTGGCAAGTCATTCAACATTTTTTGGGAAAAAAAAAAAAAAAGGATGTGGGCTAAACACAATGTACTCACTGCTTAGTTTTAGCCTGAAAGTTGTCTGCTTTCCATCAGTGTGGTGCTGGGATCTAGCCGGCGGTGGATGGATAAATAAACAAGGGGCAGGAGGTGTGTGTGTGTGGGGGGGGGCTTGCAGTGCGCTGCACCTTGAGGGTAAGCACAGAGCATAAGGGGAACCCTGTGCACACTGTATCCCTAAATTCTTGTTACCCAGAGGCAATGGCCCTGGCTCAGCCGAGCTCGCAGCGTTGGCCCCACGATAGGAAGCTGTTCCCTTTCTGTTGGGGGTACCAGGAAAGATAAACTCTAATGTCTTCAGGCAGCTGGGCCAAGGACTTAGGCTCTATCTTCTAATGGGCGAGTGGTGGGGAAAGCAAGGCCTCACTGCAGAGAGAAAGCTACCAGGCCCACTCTGCGACTCAGGCATTGCTGTGACAAAATTCCTGATCAATCAAAAAGGAAGGCTTCGCTCTGGCCCACAACGTGGGAGCTTTTGGATCCGTTGGCTCCCATTGCTTGTGCTCTGTGGCAACATCAGGACACAGACTGTAAGGGAGAGTCAGCTGCTGTTCACATGGTGGCCAGCAAGCAGAAAAAGAGACAGGAAGGAGCCTGTGTCTCCCGTCCTCCTTCATGGGCCCGCCCCCAGTGACCTCACTTCCGGTCACTGGCCTCCCCTCAGACAGGTTCCACAACCTCCTATTCGCACTATAGGCTGGGTACCACCATATACGCATGGTCCTTTGAGAAATACTTATCAGAATCATACCCCCACATGGCCTTGCTCAGGAAAGACCTAGAAGGCCAAGTACCGAAGTGCTCACGCACCCTTCCAGCACACCCCATCCTACATGTCTCCTGAGTTATTTTGCGGGAAACCTTATTGCTGTGTGTGTGTGTGTGTGTGTGTGTGTGTGTGTGTGTGTGTGTGCTTTTACATTTTTTCACATTTGCTTATGAAGCCTCCATTCAGCCTAGTATAGCCTTGGGAATGGTGGGGTAGAAATACGGTGGGGAGGCTCAGGAGGTAGCTTGGTGATGTAAGTGCCTGCCTGGCAAGTGCAAGGACTTGGGTTTGATCTCTGGTACTGCATGCCGTGCCAGCCCCAGAACCCCAGAAACACCATGCTGGCTGGCCACCAAAACCGGGCGTGGTGGTGCACACCTGCAATCCCAGTGCAATGGAGCAGAGAAAAGAGGATCATTAAGAGTCTGAGCTGCATAGCAGAGACCAGGTATCAAATGATAAATAAATAATTTTGTTTTAAAGTTAGAAATAAGGTGAAGGCAGAGGTCCTGGCCCTTGCTCAGAGCTTTGAGTGGGGGGCGAGAAGTGTCTCCTGGTGACAAACCTGTCTACATCGAGCCTGTGCATGAGGCAAGGCCGACGGCTCCAGTGAGAATTGGGGTTCCAAAAGGCACACCTCCAGCCCCAGGTCCCACGGGTGCCCGTTCACCAAGCCAGGAGAGCTCAGCTCTGCCAGCTCCCTGCTCAGGGCTTCCCTCGCTACAGCTGCCTCTTTCCCAGGCAGGCTCTGCTAGGGGGCCAGGATCTCCAGGTCTGTAGGTAAAGATCTGGGGCTGCCACGACCACAGGAAGGGTCACGGATGAAGAGACACGAAATGAACCCTGCCAGAGCCCTCCCCCAACCTTCGGCTTTTCTGTCCCTTCCGCAGGTGAGGACAAATGAGGGGAAGCTGGTCAGAAGCAGTGCAGTACAGCCCACATCCTTCAGGTTGCTGTGCCCAGGAGAGTCCTCCTCCCCCAGTGGGGACCCAGGGAGGGGACCGCAGGCAGCTGTGTTGATACTGCTGAGATCGGGAGGGGTCACGACCCAGAGGTTTGTTTGAAAACCTGCATAAACATCTTCTGTCGGAGGGAGAGCTTATGCTTCTTAGCCAAACAAGTTGTTGCAGATGATGTATAGTGAATGGATTTGTTAAGTCTGCGCTGGGGCCATAAACCCTCCCGGTTCCCTAAAGACTGCTGTCACTGCCGGGGGAGGGCCCTTTGTATCTCCCCCTGCCAGCCTTGCCTGGACTAAAAGAGGCAAATGCAGGAGGCTGGGCCTGTCACCCCCAAGCAGGACCTTGGTCTTGGCTGTTTGGGCTCAGACCACAACCTGCACCCCATTCCTCCACCTACCCTGGACAGCATGAGCCTCCGGTCTCCAGAAACCCCTGCACTGAGAGGAGAGAGGAACGGAGGTGGCGGCGGAGAGACAGCCTGACGGCCACCTGCTTGCTGTGAATAGCTAGCAGTCCTATGAGTGGACATCCTCGGGGTCCTCCCCAACACTTCCCTTCCTACCACATCCACTCCCACCTGTCCTCTGCCTGGCACCTGACTGTCCTCTCCCTCTCTTGCCCTCTCCAGGGAGCACTGCCTCTGCGCCACCTGCACAAGGTCAGGCTGTACATGTAGCTGCCAGTGTCCCCCAGAACACACATGGAAGGTCTGTGATGGCCAGCACCACCCTGCGCTTCCTGCCCTGTCCCACAGCCACTTGCCTGAGCGCACCAGCTCCTCCCATCCCTGGCAGCCACACTGGCCTCGAACACCTACCCTGGCCAGAAACCTTCCCCTATAACCTGACAGGCCTCCTGGGTTTGACCAGATGCCCCCTGCTCAGGAAGGCCGCTACCTCCTCCTGGTTGATGCAGCAAATCACCCGCCCTCGGCTCCCACTGTCCTCGACACTGAGCCTCTTCTGCACTGGGCAGTGTGATGAGTTAACTAGGCCTCCAGCTTCTGTCTCTCTCCGTTACAGCACGAGCCGTGCGCAGGCAGGACTCCTGGTGATTCAGTTCCCGATGTGACTGCCATGCCTGAGCACTGTCGGGCATACACAATGCTGTGATTATTAAAGGAATAAATGGACTAATGAGGAAAGAATGGCCTTAGAAGGAAGCACAGGGCTGGAACTCACACGAACACGAAGTCACCAGAGGGATGGGGCTAGTGACAGCACATGGTGAGCCTCTGGGTACTAGCGACCAGGTGCCCTCCATCCCTGCTGTCCTCGAAGTAGAATAATCAGCAGCCCTGGGAGCCCTGGGAGGCTGGGACCATCCCTACAAAGAACATGGTGGCAGCGTTTTAGGAAGGTGGCCTGCATGCCTCAGTGTCTCTGCACAATTTATTTCACATGGAGTAAATCTGAGCATCTCAAGTGTACATACAGAGCCAGAGAAAAAAGTGCAAGAGTGATAAACTTCCTGAAAACACTTTGTATTGATGCAGGACAATTATATATAGCAAACACCTTCAAAATTTAAACTTTTGAAACATTTAATTTTTCAGCATTAATACACACGGATACTATTATGGGGTGGGGAGCAGCCGGTTACATCCTCCATGGGGATCAGATTTTCAACAGTGTTACTTATAAATTATATTACATCAATTTTATTTACTGATCTAGGCAGCCAGAGGAGGGAAGGATATACACTGTGAAGTAAACACATTCATACTGGAGTGAGGAATGCTGGTAGGAGACACTGGCTTTGTAACATTAAAAAATGTATAAAGTATTTAGCAAAAGTTACAGAAAACAGACCAGACAAGCAAGTTTATTTTGTTAGAAAATTTCACTTTCACAGGGCTTGCTGATGTGCTTGTGTCCATGAAGAGGAAGCCTCTGGTCATCTCCTTCTTAAGGGAAGGGAAAGGATGCAAATTTGGGGCCCTCATCACCCAGGATGGCTGGTGTCCCCTGGAGTGTCTGTCCCCAGGTCCACACAGTGCTGCCTGAAAGCCACAATGCTGGAGAGTCTGTTTGCTGAGGGAGGGATGAGCCCTATTGAACATGAAGAATAAGGGTCCAGGTGTGGGTCTGGTGCAGGATACAGGACAAATGAGGCAGCAGGGCAGGGCCAGTCCTGGCTCTTCCTCTGGTACCACAGGCTTCCTTCTCTAGCCCAGTGTCACATTGTCCCAATGAGAATACTCTGGGCCCTCAGCCTTCACATCCTACCACCATAATCTAATTTGAAATCCTCTCCAGAGGCCCGAAGTCCCCAACATCACTTGGAGTACCTGAAGGACACCCCACCCAAGACACCCCCCACCATTCCTGACAGAGCCATGCCTGCACCTGGAGATGGAGGAATGGTACCCAGGTTTGACCTGTTCTTTCTACCCTAACTTAACCTCCAGAAGGTGGTCTTTTTCCTCCAGCAAGTTCCCATCACAATGATGCTCCTGGCTAGGGAAGGAGGTGGACTCCTCTGGGGCAACATTCAGCTCTTGAGCTGGAATTCCACCCAGGCCCCGTGGGCTCTGGAGTCATCTGGCCTCAATCCAGCCATGTCCTCAAATCACAAGCAGGGATTTTCAGTTGCCTTTCACTGAGCAGCACATGATCAAGACCTAGCTTGGGGGACCTTGGGGCACACCCACAGCCTGGCCTGGACTGCCTGGGTCTGGTCCTATGCCTGCTGCCATCTGCTACTCCCTAGTTGGGTGTAGGCACCACCAACAGAGTGAGGCTCCACTAACAACTAGGATTCAAGTGAGATGACATCATCTATGTCCCTCCCTGCCCTGGCTCCTGGGGACCCAAATGGTAACAATTTTTTTTTTTTTCTGCAGTTGGGGTATGTCCTAGGAGGAGCGGTCTCATTCTTAGCTCACAAAATTCTGTAGTCACATTTCAACCTAAATGGAGAAGTGACTCTCATGAAAGGTTTTAGACAACCTTATGCACAGTTATGTAGATGACATCCAGATTAGGAATGACCAGAAAATAAGAGGGGGAGCAGACAGAACACAGTACTGAGAGGCCCAAGAGCCCACCTAGAACAAGTACCCTCAGCTGGCACAAGAAGCCACTGGTCCAGGGAGCGATGACAGAGCGCCTAGGGCCAGTGCCAGCCTCTCACCCCACACCCCTTCAAGGCCCCAATGCTGAGTGAATGCAGGGAGCATGGAGCTGGCATTGGGCACACAGGAGATGCGGGTCTTCTGACTGGGACGCAAGCTTCGGGTTCCAGAGCTGGAAGGCAGCTGTGACCCTGTCTGCCACTGTCCCTGCAAACTCCGGCTGCTGGCTGCACTGGAGAAAACCTAACATGGACCAAAAAGATGAGCGTAACCCCCCAAAACACCTGTGGACATAGCTCGCATCTGCAGAGCCCTGGGAGCTGTCAGAAGCAGCGGAGTGTTATGCAGGCAAGATGAAGATCCTAGGCCATCAGCCTCCAGGGCCAAGGACTCAGTTTAAAAACAAGGAAGCAGGGTGGCCCACCTGATACGGTTATTACTCAGCAAGGGAAAGGGACACACTGTTACATACAATGTCATAGGCCATGAAGGGCTACATCCTCAGCGTGATTCCATTTACATGACATGTAGAAAAGGTCAGAACACTGATCAGGCTTGCTGGGTCAGGAGGCGGGAGGAAAGCACTGACCACAGTGGGGCAGGTACAGTTTTGGGGTTTTTTTAGGGTGATGGAAATCTTATGTGGATTTTGGTAATGATTACAAAACCATATAAGTTTTTCAGAATTTGCAGAACTGTATACTTCAAAGGGGTGAATTTTACTACACCAGTTACACCTGCACTATCCTGGAAGAAGGTGGTTGTGAGTCGTGTAGTGGAGGAAAGAATTCTTCAAGTGAGATGGTGACCAACTGCACCCAGCAGGCTCCTGCTCTGCACCACACCTGACATTTGTGAAGTGCCTTCCTCTAGCTCCATAACAAGCAGCAGATTTGGAGGCCCTTTCCAGAGCTCTGTGTCATAGCTACTCACATCTGGGGTAAAATCCCCTGAACAAGCCATGGCCTCTGATGTCCTCTGAATTTTACAGGTTGTATTTCCAAGAAGGGACTTCAGCTCAGCCAAGAGTTTTGCACAGCCATCTCCTAATCTAGCAATTGGTTGGTTTTCTCAAAGGGAATAGAAACAAATCCCTGGTCATGAGTTCATACTTCCTGTTTGCTCCAGCCATTTGCCTCATCCAACAGAGAAGGCTGTCCTACCACAGAAATCCCCAGAGGCAACAGGCCATGGAGCTGAGGTAGGACAGGAACGTCAGGGCCCAACATGCAGGCCCGCGCGGCCTTGTGCATTGCAGCACTGCCCCAAAGCAGGGAGAAGGTAAAATAATAGGGAGATGGGCGGCTCTTCCTAGAGTTTGCCATAGCAACTAACCACTTTGCACATTGGTTCAGCTTAGAGATTTTTTTTTTTAAAACAAAGGCTTTCAGGTAAGGATATACCTCCTCCGTGGCAGAGAGCTTGTCCAGCATGGGAAAGAGCTGCATTCAATCCCCAGTACCACAAAAACAAAATGAGTAACAAACAAACAAATCAGGCTTTTACAAGACAGACCTAAGTGCACTAAGTCTCCCAGGTGGTGGAAGGTACCAGGGGCTAATCTGGTTTTAGAAACTAACATGGCTGTTCACTCCCCCAACCAAATCCTCTCAACTTAAGCAGAAAGACAAACATGAAACCATGCTCAACAGAGTGGGGGTGCAGCTCAGTGGTAGAGTGCTTGCCTAATACGTATCAGGCCTCAGGTTCCATCCCCAGCACCTTAAAAGTGAAGCCAACAGCCTGGATAGTGTGCTTCTTACTCCAAGGTCCATTTCAGATTTTCTAGACCTCATCCTAATTTTGATTTTACCCAAGGCTAGAGGTGTCCTGTTAATAGGGAAAGAGGTTGGATCTGAGTCCCATGCCATTCCCCGGCACTCTCTGGCTATGCTTGAGCTTCATTCCTACTATCCACTTAGCAAGGAGAGTTACTGAAAGCCAGCAACAAAAAAAATCTGTCAAATTGGAGCTGGATCTGGGCCATGATGGTCTGGTGACCAGGTGATTGAACTCTTGTTGCTGCCTTCCTTCCACTCTCTAGATAAATAGCTCATCACAGAAGTTTATAATTCAAGAATCCCACCAGGTAGACATGGAGAGTGAGTGATGTTGTTCCTCTCTAGAAAGCTCTAAACATTCCCTTGTCCATCGGGAGAGCAGGGAACAGAGGCAGTGCTCATCTTATATGCAACTACAGTTCCACCACCCAGCATGATGGATGAATGAATGCAGATTAATCAGCCCAACAGACAGTACCTGTGAACATCTCAATCCTGTAGAGTATCTTTATGTCAATGCTGAAGTTATCTGCCTGCCAGGCCACTGGGGAAAAGATAAATCTATACCAAATAAGCTCGTAGGCTCCTCCATAGTAGAGCTATAGCTTGTTGTCAGATTAGATCCTGGCACATTGCTTGACTTTAACTAAATGCTTGATGAAAGAACTGAGGGGGGGGGGAAGAAGAGGTGTATGTGAATGAGCTCAAGAGACGAGGGTGAGGGGGTAAGGAGGAAAGAAGTATTTCTAATAATAGGCCAATTTGGGGTACCCTGGGAGGGGCAGGAGCCTACTCCACTCCAGGGCCAGAGGTCTTAGGAACCCTTAAATGGGCAAGAGGAGGCAGTCAGTGAGTCATATTGCACTCAAAATTTTGTATTAATTACAAGGCTATGGGCTTCAAATTCTTGAAAATCACCCACAAATTAGTTTACTAAGCCACAAAGCAATTACCACTAGCACCCATTTTTAATAAAGAAACCAAGAGATAGTATCGTAAAATTGGTAGCTGGTGTCATAGCCCAAGCCCAGAACTAGGAGGAGCAATTCCAGATTCTTCTCCGTGGGATGCCGTTTCTCCAGCACATGGACAGATCTCAGCTTTCACCCTGTAGACACCTCAATGCGGGCCAAGGGGTGGAATGTGTCAGCAAGGAAAATGACAGCTTGGTTTGCTTTAGTAGACTGGACATCTTTCTGATGTAAACTAAAAGTGGGGCCCAAAGAGCCAAGAATTAGAAGTCACCCATTGCTAGCACATAAGATGGAACGGAGGCAGGATCTGTGAGCTGCGCTCACAGGATTCGGCCCTTGGGAGAAGTGCAGTCAAAGGCAAAGTCATCAATGGGAAAGACCGAGAGGATGGATGCTCAGGGCACAGGTTCCCAGCTTGAAGCTGCCCCCATCACTACGTGACCTCTAATACCCCACCCCCACCCTGAGCCCCCAGATAGTCTCTAGATCACTATGACTGAGAACACCTCTGCTGTACTAGTGGAAGGAAAGAAGAAGTGAGCTGGACCTCACGGCAGTGCTGAGAGCTTCCCAGGTCCTACTTGCCCGGTTGTCTCCAAGGAAGCTGGGCATAGCAAAGGGAAGTGCTGGTACACAGTGAGGTTTGGTGCTGATACTGCATGGATGTGAACAATTTACTGCAGCTGCATGAGACCTTGCAGTGCCTATCCAGTGCCTGAACAAGGGCCCGCATTCTCAACCCCATTGTGCATAAGCAGACAGAACTATCTGGAGATGCCTGGATTCAGCCTGACCTCTCTCTCATGTGGGACTGCCGAGCCCCATGAAGCCCATGGTGGGCAACCTGGTGTGTGTGTGTGTGCGCGCGCACGTGTGTGTGTGTGTGTAGGGGGTAGGGGCCAGGGGCCAGGAGCCAGGGTAACCCAATGATGCAGAGGGTGGTGGTCAGACGGGGCCCATGGGTCTCTTGTGGCTGGCTGGTTTCTGAGATGAGCTGGCTTGCTTCTGAGGACATGCTTCTGGATGAGATGTTGCTGGCTGAGAGCTTCAGAAAACTACTGAGACTGGGATGGGATGTTGCGCTGGGGAGGTGGGTTTCCTTCAGAAGGCAGGAGAGGGAGTGGTAGATTAGGGGATCCTGGGAGGAATGCCTGATCTGACAGGAGCCATGATTAAATGCTCCAACTTGGGGCTAATTTGCCAAATGAGGTAGTTCCAACCTGACCTGTTCAGGCAGGGTAGGTCCGGGAAGAGAAAAGCCAGGCCTTCCCAAGCCCACTGGGGATGAAAAGCAGTCAAGAAATTCAGCTGTGACTCCCAGAATGCAACTGGAAAAAAAAATGGGGAGGGAGGGCTGCAAAGGATTTGTGGCAAGGGCTACAAGCCAAAGGGCGCCTTCCATCCACAGTTCTGACCCTGACCCTGGCTTAGACACAGACACATTCCTTCCCAATCTTCCAAAGCCCTGCAGACAAGGTGGGCAGCTGGAGGACGCCCCTTGGGGCATCTGGGACACATGTGTGTGATAGTCACCCCGCGGACTTCAGCAGGGATCACAAAGTTCCAGCCTCAGTTTGTTCTCAGAGCGACAAGCACAGCATGGGAGTTGTGGGGGGGTCTTAGAGACAGGGACAGGGTTGTGGGTCCAAGGTCGTGTTGGTCAGGGAATTCCAGGGCAACTCCAGTTGGGCTATCTAGGTGACCCTTCTGGCAATTACCAGGTTTTCCTCCCTCTGTCCATGGACCAGGAGAATGGGTGGGAGGGCAGCTCCACCCAGCAGGGGCCTCCACCCCCTCTGTGATGCCAGCCCCTCTCCTGGGTAGGACCCCCGGAGGCACCGGGGCAAGTCTAGATCTCCATGTCCACAGGGCGAATGTTGCCTGTTTTGTGCTCTCTGACCCACAGCTCCCTGTCTTTGGCCGGGTCCACTTTTCGAAGCAGTTGGTCCACAGGCTCGACTGTCTGCAAGGGACAGAAAAGAGGGGACACTGTCAAAAAGGTGGCAGCTGAGCTGGGGTTGTTTCCTCTGTGCCATGCCGTTCTTGCCTGAGTGCTGTTCAGAGCAGCCTTTCCAGAGGGTTCCATGGGAGGGACTCCTCCAATAGAAAAATCAGAGGGCTATGAAAGCCAGAACGCAGAAAAGGTACTTCTCACTTGCAGGCCCCAGGCCTGGATGAGGGGCAGAATATTGTTCAGGCTGATGGCCTGGGACCTCATCCTGCACAGAGTAGGACAAATGGACTTTATCTTTAGGTACTCTGAATTATTTGTGAAGTGTTTTTTGTTTGTTTGGCTTTTTGGTTTTCTGAGAGGTACATCAAGAGAAATAGTAAATGATAGTAATGTCTTCAGCTACTTTAACTGTCATGAGTTTCTTTCTCCTTGGGTAGCAGCTCAAGGAAGTGTCTATCTCGTGTTCTGGGGAAGGATCTCTGCAGTCACCCAGAGCGGTCCTGACAAGTCCATCCCCAGAGGTCACTCATGAGCAGGCACACCTGCCCACTCCCCAGCATAGGACAGGTTCATTTGTAGAAGCCACTTAAACTGCCATGGCATCGTGGTCGGTGGCTGCCCCCAGCCCCTTGCCCCTGCAGTCCTGCTGGCCTCAGCCTGAGCGTGGGGACTCACGCTTTGGTTGAACATGTCCGTCTCATGCCGCAGCTGTGTGTACTGACACAGGTGCTGTCGGATCATCTCCACCCTCTCCACCTCTAGCCGCTCCAGCTCCTGCCAGGGAAGAAAGGATCAGGACCTCCGAGCATACCCCCAGCTCGGGACCTTCCCACTTGGGGGGTCCTGGACTACAACGCATGCAAAACACAAGTCCCCAGCTGAGGATGTCAACCCCATCTGTCTCTCTGAGCTCCAGTTAAGACTGTAACTATCTCTGGGGAGAAGATGAGGTTTTGACAGCCACTACTCTTTCATTTCCTGAAAGCCTCCTCTGTCAGGCATGGTGTTACCTAACTGACCTCACCATAACATTAAGAAAGAAGTTTTGTGATTATCCCAATTTTCCAAGCCAGGGAACTAAGCAGGAATGTCACTTGCCCAAGGTGACATGGAATTAAGGAGCAGGATTTAAACCTGGGCCTATCACATTCTTAATCACAATTTTACCCCAGCACAGCCCCAGCCCTGGTACCGCAATGGGGTGGAACACTGAGCCTCTCAAACTCTGGAGTCTCTGTCCTCAAGCCTCTGCTGAGCACCCTCCTCCTTCCACCCACCCTAGTGCTGGGGGACAGAGTGGAAACCAGCCGCGGGCAGGGAGAGCAGGAGCAGGTAGAGCAGGCTTGAAGGGGAGGCATCTGTTATCAAAAGGAAGCGCGGACAGGGCTTGTCCTTTGGTCTCTAGGTAGTTCCTTGTCATTGGAATTCGGGGGATTACGCTATTATTTTGTGCATAACTAGGTCACTGCCCAGGTGATTAGCTGGGAAGTGGGGCAAGGCAGGGGGCTTAATTAGGGGATTAGGAAGGAAAATCAGGTCAATGACCCTGGTGGAGGCCTCTAATCTGCCCTGGTGGGCTGACATCTGGAAGGCAGCTGCCTGGTCCTGTGCTGGGTGGATAAGGGGTAACTCTGGCCAATGGGATGGCCGGGTGAGCAACACGGCTTCCTCTTTCTCTAGCCCAAATACCAGCCTCGCTTCACTTCACACCCAGTTGGGTCCTAATCCATGAGATGCTGCCCCTTTCCAGTGCAGCACCAGGGAGTCTGCTGCTTTGGTCAGACTCCTCCCGCTTCCCTGAGGCAGCTCCTCCCATGTCACAGTCTGGGGAGGCCCCCCACAGGACTGCAAGTCTCTATGTGTGTATGCCCGGGGTGGGAGTGGGGTCACTTTCTACTGGTTGGCTGTGCACCTGAAGGGTCTGTTCAGGGCACGGGCTGGTTGATATCGACCCTCAGTGGAGAGCTGGAGGTGGCTGCGGCAGGACCTGGTCCTGGCCCAGGTTCATGTGGCAGGTGGCACTATAGCCCTTGAATGCACACACAGACCCAGACGAACATCTTGGCTCCAACCTTGGAACAGATCTAATGCCACCTTCTATGCCACAGCCCCTCCCAGGGCTCCCTCTGCATGGGCACGTTCATGCCCTTCTGGCCACGTACCAACGTGGTGGTCACCATCTCTTCAAACCACTTGGACTGGGCCTGGTTGTAGAGATCCACACAGCGCATGAGGTCATCTCCTGGAAAGGCCAACAGCCAGCGTCATGTGACGTCACTCCGTTCTTCCCTTCCTTAGTCTTCCCCACCCATCACCATAGCGGCCTGCCTTCTAAGGTCGTGGCAGCCACTGGGAAGTTAGGGGGTGAGGTGGGAAGGAGAGGGAGGCAGAGAAAGAGAGGAGCAACCCAGTGCCCCAGGGAAACTAGTTGTAGAGCATCTATCTGAGCCAGGAACTCAGGATGGGTGTCTCATGAAGAGTGTGTATGTGCCCAGGAACAGCACAGGCCTAAGAATTAGAAAGGCTTTCTTTTAAAGTCAGCAGTCTGCATGCATATTGGAGCATGATTCATTAACATATGTGCTACAAGCCACTTCTATACTAATTAAAGGAGAGATGTGTGCGAGTCACATGGGTGCGTGTGTGTGTGTGTGCACATGCACGTGTATGCATGTAATAGCATGTCATTGTGAATCACAGTATAATGTGCCTGGTGATTATGGCTCATTCACTGTGCAAAAAATTCATTCATTGAACAAACACCTACGCTAGAGTGCTATGTACATACTACCCTCAGAAGAGCAGCAACCTCGGGAAGCAGGAAGGGTGAGCGAGCGTGCGTGCGTGTGTATGTGTGTGTCAGCTCCTATTGCTTTCCATTCTATAACAAGTGATCTCAGCAAATGTGACTATGAACTCTTGCAGGTTGCTCTGTTCCTCCCTGTAATCCATATGGATGTTTGAAACGCTTTGTAGTTGGAGCCGCAACAGCCCAGGAAGTAACTGCAAACATGACAGAATGTATCTGCACCTTGGCAACTCGCTGCACACACTCAGCCTGTGGACCACAGTCAGCAGCTCTGGGAGCTGTGGGCAATGCCGGAGCCAGATCTGCCCCAGAGCTGCTGAGCCGGAAGCTGCGTTGTCACCAGCTCCTCTGGGGGTGCTTAGGGGCCTATGGTTGGGGGAGCTCTGCCACACAGCTGTGCCTAAATGTAGCTCTCAGAGCTGCATCTTCAGGGGCTGCATGAAAAGGTGTCTGGGGCCCTACTCAGGGTCAGGGAAGTTCACTGATATCTTCACTCCAGTTGTTCTGGAGGAGACTCTAGGAACTCCAGAAGCTGGACTGTAAAATAGAACTTGAAATTCCTCCTGTGATGTCGCTTGTGCTTATGTGTCTTCTGCTAGGGAAGTGAGTGGTGCCTGCACAGCTCAAGGCCTCACACGCAGCTTTGCTGCCCACCTGATGGCCATATTGCGCATCACCTCTGCCACAGGAAGGGACACAGGGCTGCACAGGACAAGGGCTGAGAGCTGAACACAGCCCAAGTTGAGGGTCTTGTGCATTTTACTCATGGCTCAAGGCCCCTGACTGGACCTTTGACCCCAGCAGGCACTGAGCTGCAGGGAGGAAGGGCATTTCTCTGCAAGTGCAGGGAACGCCTGTGCCTGCCTGGGGCTGAGGTCTGTGTGCCACCTGGGAGGGGCCAGACAGGAAATGCGGGAGCCTGAGCCACTGATCCTGCTTTTGGGGAACGTGCTGCAGGAACTTCCACCACACCAGGAAACAGCAGGCCAAGACAGTGCGTTCGCTGTTGAAGGCAGCTCAAGGCTGAGAAACCAGACCCTCCTGCGCAGCATTCCCCAAGAACGGGAATGGCTGGGTGCTCAGGCTCACTCCATTACGTCTTGCTCGGACATGGAAGCTAACCTGCCCACTGTGCCTCTGCTTTCCTCATCTGTACAAGGGTATAATGGCTGTGCTTTCGTAGAGTCACTGTAGCAATTACACAAGTAGACATATGGACAGTGCTCGGGGTGCAGACTTGCAGAGACAGCACGTTTGACATGAGCCACATTAACAATGACGATTACGACGATTTAAGGTCAGGCCGCAATGATCCCAATTCCCTCCTTTCCAGAAACCTCACAGAAGATCAGGGAGAGGGAGGGAAGCGAGCAGGACGAAACAAGTGGCAGCATTTTGTGAGCAGCCAGGCTGCCCAGGAACATGCAGACAAGCAGAGCCTTTGGAATAAGAGAAAGCTGGATTCTGGCCTTGAATTCGGTAACTGTGAGTGTGGGGCTGGTTTCTCTTTCTCTCTCCTATCACTTTTCTTGTCTGCAACAGACCAGGAAAATGCCTCTTCACAGTGAGGTGCTCTGCAGATTAAGGGCCAAAGCTCTGAGGCCTGGATCCCGGGCCTGGCATGCGGTACGTGCTCAATGAAGGTAGTTTTTTTTTTTTTCCTATAATTTTATTGAGAGATAAATAGCAATGAGACAGTTTCAAATCAAATTGGTAGGACAGTTTCAATAATTAACACATTGCATACTCTCTTCCTAGTGGATGAAGGTAGTTTTTATTAGTTTCTTCTGTAGTGGTGGGGATTGAGCCAAATGCTCTGTTACTGAGCTCCAGCCCCACCCCAAGGCAGTGTTTCCTTACAGTAGGTCTAAGGACTTGTCACTTTTCTCACAGAATAATTTCAAAGGAGAGGAATAAGAGAGCCTTTTATCTGAATAGTAACAACAACAACAACAGATAAAGAATAGTAACCAATCCCTTGCTCTTGAAAATGCCAAGACGCTTCTTATCTCAAAGACAACCTCAAATCAAAACAGCAGAATGCCTTGAAAATGGCAAGAATGAAAATATCACGAATCAGAACTTGTGAGATCTGATTTGGACAGTAGGAAAGAGGAAGGTATGGTGGGTTGCATATTTCATGGCTAAAAATCAAATGAAAAACCAACAAACAAACATGTGAATCCTGCCTTCCACGCATAAAAACACTAAAAAAACCCAAGTTTGACTTTTTAAGAAAATCTCAAAACAGGGCAAGTTTTTCTGAGTGTCTCCTACTGGAGCCCAGACATCATAGAAAAAACACAACTACAGAGAAAAAAGTAACAAAGGCAGGCACGCAGGCAAAAGCATAATTACAATGAATGAAATGAAAAGACAAAAGATAGAGGATCTGCAACGCCAAAGGATTAATTTCTCTAGCAGGAGCGGTGGTGCACACCCGTAACCCCAGCCCTCAGGAAGCTGAACCAAGAGGACTGCCTCGAGTTCAAGGTCTGCCTGGACCACATGGCAAGTTCATAACCAGCACGAACGACCCAGGTCAAAAGAACAAAGAAAAAAAAATCACAAAAGAATCCAAGAATCCTTATCAATCAATCCATAAGAACAACCACTGAAGAAAAAAAAAAAAAAAAAAAGGGAGAAGACACGTGATTCATGTTGCAGAAAAAAAAAATGATTTATATGTATGTTTTTAAAGCACTCAACTCTGCTTACAGAGAAAAGCAAACCAAAAGCAAAGCACTGGGTATTTGTTTGTTGCTTGTTTTGTATTTCCCCAGCACACCAATGACGTTACGTTTTGATAACAGGTGATGTAGATAAAAGTCTAAGAAACAGATATCCTAGATGCTACTGGTGGGCATCATGACTGGAAAGCAACACAGAAGTATGCATCAAAATGAATGAAAATGAACTAAGGAAATAGCTCGGTGCTCTAAGCACCTGCCTGGCAAGCACAAGGTCCCGAGTTCAATCTCCAGTACCACATGCCATGCCAGCTCTGTAGTGAGATCCTGTATCAACAATAACAACAAAGACTGAAATCTTCTGACCGGCATCTATACCCTCTCCACCTGCAGATCTGGCTCTATACATACTCAGTTATGTTAACATATCTTGCTGGCAGCGGCAGATACTCTGAAACAAGCTAAGAGTTCCAAAACTCAAGTAGGAAAAAGATGAAATAAACTTAGATACAAGCATGCCACTGGACACTAGTCAAACATTAAAAAGTGTAATATACATGAAGGGATGCACAGACAGATGTAGAGGGAATACAACGGAATTAGCCTCACATATCACAGGTAATAGGAAATTCAGAAGAGTATAGTACGATCTAATTTGCATAAGCTTGAATGTTATTTTTTAAAAAATCAAAACAGGAAATATGGATGGTGATCATGTCTGGCATTAACACTTTATATTCTTGTGCGCTGATTACTTAGTATGTACCAATACTTGTTTTGCAATAGATGTAATTTTTAAAAAATGTATTAAATTGATGCAGCTCTTCTCTCTTGGGTCCCTCTTTCAAAACTCAATAAATCTACTATGGATTTAAAATAAAGCTTCTGGTTCTAGCAATTTATTGTCATAGATAATAAATGGTTTTTTTTGTTCTGTTTTGTTTTTTTGCTCTTTTAGAGACAGGATCTGGCTATGCAGTTCAGGCTGGCTTTGCGTACACTTTGTAGCCCAGGCTGATCTCAGTCTTACAGCAATCCTCCTCCTGGGTGCTTAGACCATATTAATTTCATTGATTTACTTTGATCTCACTTTATTCCAAAATGCCTATAAGGTGACTGCTTCATTCTGTAATGAAATTGCAACAAGCTGACCAGGAGTTGAGATGAAAAATAACTTTAAGGCCTCTAAACTCTAATTTCACAGCACACATTTGAACTCTAGAAACATTTTAATTCTTTGTGCTTCACAAAAGATAGTTTCATTTATAAATAGTTGCTGAACTTTTGTGTTGGTTTTAATGGGACTTTTTCCTTCTCCTTGTATAGTAGCTAATGTTTGCCACTAGGCGGCAGCAGAAACCAACTCACGGAGGGAAAGGGGCTCTTCCGGAGCTGGGCTCTTCAGTCGGCCTGCTTTTCATGGGGCCGGACCCACCTCCCTGCTGTCCTTGAGAGCGTCGCCCACTCTCTCCCTCAGGAAAGGGGCAGCTTGGGTGGTGAGGTGATATTTTCAGTTCGGTGGGTTCACATGGGGGAATTTGGCTATATCCTGGTCAGAGAACTAGAAAAGGCCACCACTGGGATGGCCTGGGAACAGCCTGTCTGCTTCTCCACCCCAAAGGGTCTTCCTTTGAGATCCCTGGACACGGCACAGAGAAGGGAGGATCCCAGACCGGGGGGGGGGGAATGGGGGAGAGGCCGGAAGAACCGTGCCCATCACCACCCTACAGAGCAGAGTTGTGCCCCAGCTCACAGCCTTGGGTCACCATCCCCAGTCCCCTCCTCGCTGCCCACGTGAGCGGGCTGGATGGCAGCCCGGAGCTCACCCGCCTGTGTGGACTTCCTCCGCGCCTTCTTGATGTCCTCTTCTGTCTTGTTGCTCAGCTTGATCTCCAGCTGCTGGGTCTTCATCTCCAGGTCTCTCTGCCGCTCGGTGAGGGCTTTCCGGGCCTGCGGGGCCAAAGACAGGAGGAGAATCTGCTCAGAAAGCTGAGGGCGCATGGTCCAGCCTCCCTTATCTTGAGAGGAGTTTTTAATCTATGCGTGGGTGTGGACACCAGCACCATGGGTCCGAGGGCCACCACTCGTTTGTGATGCTGCAGAGGCTGCTCTGTCTCTTCCTGCTTGAATGTGACTTAAACCAGTCCCTCAGGCCTTGTTTTCATGGGGCACACATGGACCCGAATTGGGGACAGAGGAGGCACTGCCTCCAGGATTGGAAGGGACCACTGAAGCCATTCCCGTGGTGCGTGGCAGGCTGGCCGTACCAGCTGCTTCCTTCCTTAGCCTCAAGCCTCAGGCTCCCCTGGCAGTGCCCTCCGTCCTCCTGCTGGGCCGCCAGGGGTTCGCCTCCACCAGCCACCTCCTCCAGCTCCACAGTCATGTGGTGCAGGCTGCCAGCTGGGTCTCAGATGGCTCCTCCTGCTCTCTGGGGCCTGGGGCCAGCTCCTGGACAGAGCCTTCTTCCTCCCCAAGCTGCCCGCCGGCCAGCCAGTGTCCTTCCCAGTTCTGACCCCCTGCAGGGAGAGATGCTGCTGCGCACACGGAAGGGGTGACTTGGTCGTCATTAGGGAATCTGCAGGTGAAGCCCTGGCACAGCGGCACGCTGGGCTCTGTGGCCACAGAGAAAAGGGCTGCTGGTCTCAGGTGCTCCCAGAGGTGCCGCTGCACCCGATCCTCTCCTTGCTTCCATTGGCTCTCAGGCCACAGGAAGAGGCTCCTACCTGTCCCATGGAGGGGTGGGAGTTCTCGGATAGGGGCTAGAGACTTGGATCTCCTCCCGCCTTCCACCACACAAGGCCCCTCCACAGTCTCAGCACACACCCTCTTCCCGTGGAAGCTGCCAGACCTGCACCTATCCAGCACAGCCCTGGCCTCTCACCTTCTCCACCGAGGCATAGCGGCTGGCAAGCTGCTTGCGGAGGTCCGCGATGTGGTGGTCACACTTTTTCATGTCTTTCTTGAAGTTCTCTCGGAAGTTCATCAGGGGCTTCTCTACCTCACTGTGGAGCTGTGGAGGAGGGTGGAGAGGACACGTTCAGGGGCCTGGGCATCAGGGAAGGAGAAGATGGGCTGAGGCCTGGCTGAACAGGAAGACTGGACATGAGGGACGAGTTATCCCATCTCAGTTTATAGCGATGGGGTGAAGGGTGAGGGTGCACAGCACGGCCACCCCCCATCAGTAACTCCTTCCTCCTCTAAGCTTCTGCAGCTGCCTCTCTTAAAATTTTTATTTAAAAACTTTTGTTGTATATATTTATGGTGCATTTCACAAAATGTTTTGAAATACACTCACATATCATTTAGCGATCATGCTGTTCTAGGCAACATGGTTGGGAGATTTTGTCATCATTTGAACATCACGGAGTGTACTCCTCAGACTAAAATGGAGATGCAGTCACTGGGCAACATAAGCTTGAGGGGCCCTCACTGTACATGGCCTGCCACTGCCAGGAATGTCCTTAGGCAGCCACTCGCTGCCAGCATAGTATACACGGTGTTATGGAGAAATCTGGCTGAGTAACAAATATGCAACCTCTACAGTTATTTATGTCCACAGCCTCTTGCACGCTTTTTAAATTAATTTTATTTTTTTTAAGTATTTGGTTGTTACATGGTCTCACTACACAGCTCAGACTCACAGGGATCCTCCTGTTTTCAGCCTCCCCAGTGCTGGGATTACAGGTGTGCGCCACCACACCCAGACTCTGTGGCTGCCTCAGCCTGCCCTGGGGGCTGGACCAGCATTGCATGTGGTGCTGGGGATAGAACTGCAGTCCCTGCACTTGCCTAATCTTGCCTAACCAGATGCTTTAGTCTGCTCAGCTATCTCGCCGGCCCCCGACTTGCACGGCTTTACTTGGCTTTCCCTCTCTTACTTTCCAACCTGACAGCTTTCTGGAGACTGAAGTCATGTCACCTGTCTATGTCCCCAAGCACGTATTATAGTGACTGCTGCATGGAGCTCAATAAGTAACTGTGGGCAGGCTGTCATTTCATTAGTTGATCTCTGATCATTTCTATTTATTGATCATCTGCTGTGTCCAGGTTCCTGGAATACAAAACTGATATGGACATCATCTAAGCCTCGGTAAACTCGTGCTGGGAACTGCTGGAGCTCCCCAGCGCAGCCTCCACCTGTCCTGGCGGTGTCTGCAGGAGTATGGTGTGGCTTGCCTGGATAGATGACACCCCAGCTTGGAGACTGTGAATCCCCTCTTCTCCTCCTCCCTAGGCTCCTGCAGCATTGTCTTTTTCTGTGGTGACCACAGGAACTTAAGGACTCTTATATGGAGCAACTGACTTAGATATGGAAGTACCACATGGTCAGGGCCACGTCCAAGTGATCACATCTCGCTGTAGTGTCCATCCTGAGCTGGGGCAGGACAGGTGACCCCTTACTACTTATACAGAGTATGACATTTCAGTGCCCAATTCCCTGGGTGACAAGAAGATAATTTTGCTGTTGAAACACCATCATAAACTAACAGAAAACTGGTTATCCAGATGCCCCATGTCTCCTGAAACTGGCTGTGAATGGTTCTTATTTTATTTACCCCCCCAACCATCCTCATGTAGGAAAACATCCCCATCTGCTGGAAGTTTATAAAATACCACTTGAGTTCTCCTAAGTAGAAATTTCTTTCCCATTACCACGGCTTGAATGTGTCCCCTAAGTTTCATGAATGAAAAACTTCATTCTCAAATTCATATGTCAACAGTTTTGGGAGATGGGACCTGTGGTTTGTAGTGGATTAGATGAAGTCAAGGGGCGGGACCCCTGGGATAAGACAGGTGGCTTTGAAACAAGAGACCTGAGCTGACTCACACTGGCTCTGTCTCATCACATGATGTTGTCTACCACCTTCAGAAACAGCAGGGCCCCTCACCAGATGCTGACCTCTGGATCTTGGCCTTCCGGGTTCCACCGCTGTGATCAACCTACACTTCTATTCTTTACGAAGTACTCAGCTCTAGTATCCAGCTATAGCCAAAGACAAAAGACTAAGACACGGTGATCTGGATCAGGCACTTGCCGGGTGGGAGGAGCTGCATAACTTAGCTGCCATGGGAACCAGCTCCTCGCTGGGGTCTGTGAGGGTTCATTCATCCTGCTGGTTCAGAAACGCTGGGATCTGTTGCTAAGGGGCTGGAAAGCAAATGCTTCCAGGGCTCTATGTATCAAGGTCAGCTTCTCACCAGGGAGGTTCCTGGGTACCTCCGGATCTGTCGCATGGGAGATGCCCAGAAATCTGCCAGGATACTGAAAGGTTTCCCCAAATGCTAAATGACATTCTGGAAACATCATGCTACTAGATAGCAGAAATGATTCAATTCCCAGGATAAAAGGCCACCTCTCTCTATATATACACTATTTTTTTTTAAAGACATGAATATTTTTCCTTTAAAAGAGCTGATTTAAATAAAAGAGTTGGCTTAGTATGTTTTAATACTCACCCCTAGCTTGTAAGCATCTTTGCCTACTGAGGGAATCAGAATTCCGGGACATGTGTCTTTCTTTGTGGACAAGGGACGAGTCTGACCTGCACTGGATGGACCAGCCTTCGGGGCAGATGTTTCCTTTCCAAAGCTCTGCTCTTTTCACTTCCTCTATTTTTGCATCACACACAAAAACGGGTAGAATAAATTCCAAGTTGGAAGAACTTTAAAGACCGTCTAGTCGGACTAGAGGGTTTTCACATGGTGGGTGGCTAGGAGTTGTGAAATCCACTTCGTGGGTCAGGGCCAGCTTCTAGTGAGAATGGACCAGGCTTGGAAAGAAAATGTCACAGTGCATTTTAGAAAGAGAAGCAGCGCTGTGTCATGACAGGCTGGCTTTGGGTGTGTACATGTGTGACCATCTGTGAACAGACATGGAGTACATGTGCCTGGGTTTGTGTGTTCCGGGTGACCACATGAAGTGCATTCCTGTGGACAACAGGCATGTTGAAAGCCACTGATCTGTCCAAAGTCTTCTTTTCACACATGAAGAAAGAGAACTGCATGGGGCTATATGGTCTGCCCAAGATTAGAAAGCTTGTTAGCAGGACTGAGCTAAAACTCCCCGCCCAGCCTCCTCCACGGCCCAGAATCTTCTGACTGAATGCGCAGCTCCAATGCATGCTTAGAGATTCTCCCATCAGAAGGAATTTTTCTATTTTCCCTTTTTCTACTTGAGTCAGGGACAACTTTCTTTGAATTTAGCAATCTCATTTCTTTAGCAACCTGTTGCTATTAGCTGGGAAGATTATTGTTTTTTAAAAAATGCACTTCTTAAAGAGAAGTTTTATCCTTGACACTGGAGGTGAAGAATGGAATTTCAATCAGCCTTTTGGAGCAGGTATGAAAATGGGTTTTGTGCACAGGGGGCCTTATTACCCATAAATCCCTGGAGTCCTTTCTTCTCAAGGAATTGCCAGGAGGCTACCAGGCTGCCTCTGTGATGCTCTGAGGCGACCGGCACTGCTGGCCAGGCTAGAAGCACAGAGGCTCCTGTGGAAAAGCCTGTTATTGCTTTTATGCAATTATTCTTCACAAGCCATCTGAGGGCTACCTGGCGCTGTCTGTACCACCTCCCAAACATGGTGAAAAACAGCACAAGCCTGCTCAGGGCAGCCTGTCCCCTGCTGTAGGCCCTCCCTGGGGACAGAGTGCATTTCAGGAGCAGGGTTCTATAGTTCTGTTTGTTTATGACATAGGGGATGGAACCCAGGGCTTTGCATACTAGCAAGCATCCTGACACTGAACAGCACCCCCAGTTTCAGGGTCCGGTGTTTTTAGATGTTGCTGGTCTGTTGGGGATGGGGTGAAGTCAAACACAGGTCTAGGGATCCAGCATGCTATTTGTTTCTCTCTCCTCTGCTTCTTCCCTGGCTGAATCCACACAGCGGTATGGCCAGGGCTGTACTTTAATCTCTCTCCTTTGTCATTTATGAAATGGGGTTGCTGTCACGCATGGTGGTTGATAAATCCAAGCGATGAATTACATCCTGTACACTTCCTCAATCACTACCGCAAGTACCTGCTAAACAGTGTCAGCAATCAGAATTAGGGATCCGCCTAAATGCCAGCAAGATTCCCAGAAACCCAGCAGGCAAAGCATCCGGAGGCTCACAGATCTGGCTCCTGAACCATTCATCTCCTCAACCACTGGAGAGCCAGCCACTGCAGCAAACAGCACTGCCCGGAGTTCGGACAGAGGGAGACCTTAGGGGGACACTGCCCATGCGCTGCAGCTTAAGTGTAACTTGCTGCTTCATTGAGCACAGGAAGGACAGCAATCATGCAGTCCCTTCTCTGCCAGGGCTTGAGTAGTAATTTGCTCATGAAGGACTTGGAATATTGAGGGGAGTGTGCTATAGGAGCTGCAAATTCTCACTTCTGAGTGTCGACACGATCTTGGGCTCTCAGTCCTTTAGAAGGAGGAGCTGGTAATAGCACCATTCTCTCTCCCACTCCTGCTCTTTACAAAGCTCTCTCATCCCACAGGCCATGTGACTTTCTCCATAGCAAGAAAGTATTCTTTGTAAAGAATACAGGCTTATGCAGAACCAGCTCTGGAAGTTGGGAAGGCCAAGATCCAGAGGTTAGCATCTGGTGAGGGCCTCTGCTGTTTCTGGAGGTAGTGGACAACATCATGTAGCAAGACAGAGCCAGTATGTGTCAGCTCAGGTCTCTTCTTACAAAGCCTCCTGTCTCATCCCATGACTTCATCTAACCCACTACAGACCACAGGTCCCACCTCCCAATACTATCGATGACATGAATTTGAGAACAAAGCTTTCTGTGTATGGAAACTGACAAACACCACAAGCTGGAGAGACCGTCCTATGCCGGGTATCAGTGCATCCCTGTGTGTGCCAGAAGAAAGGGGTTACCTTGGCAGAGAACTTGAGGTGAACTTCCGCTTCATCTGCAAGGCTCTTCTTCACCTGGGCCCAGGCTTCTCCCAGGGAGCTGCAACAGAAAAGAGACTCTCAACTAGGGGGCCCAGGGAGGGCCGTGTCAACCTCAGACCCAAAGCCGCAGCCCTTCCTAACATGGGAGGGTGGTCTCAACCCCACGTCTTGGGTGAGGTGTAGACCACCCATGGTTTTGAATTTGGATGGGGCAGAGGCCAGGTACCAAGCATCCACAGAGCTGAATTGAGTTACCAGAGCCACAGAGAGTCACCTCAGCTTTGTTAGGGACAGGGTTATAGTTCAGTGGCCCAGCGCCTGCTGGCAATCACGAGACCCTGAGTTCAATTTCCAGTATCAAGAAGAAAAAAGTGGGCTGGAGAGATAGCTTGGTGGTCTAAGTGCCTATCTGGCAAGTGCAAGGACCTAAGTTCAATCCTTGGTACCGCATGCCATGCCGGCCCTGAAATCCCGGGTATGTCACGCATGGTGGTGCACACCTGTAATCCCTGTGCTGGGCAGGCTGAGACAGGAGGATAACTATGAGTCCGAGCTATGTAGTAAGACCCTGTACCAAACAATTAAATAAATAAGTAAATTTTTAAAAAGAAAAAGAAAAAAAAAATCCTTGCTCTGTTAACTAGGGGAATAAACCATAGAAGAATAAACCAGGCTGGGAAGCAGAGGAAATATGCAGAATCCAGAGGCTCGCAGGACTGAGGGGTGTGCCAGAAGCGAGGGCCTTGACCCCTGGTTATGACTGTCCCCAACACCTTCCATCACCACTCCAGGCCTGCTGGTGAAGGGTGCC
Source organism: Octodon degus (assembly GCF_000260255.1). NCBI lineage: Eukaryota > Metazoa > Chordata > Mammalia > Rodentia > Octodontidae > Octodon > Octodon degus. Next base: position 739,802 of record NW_004524795.1, read on the forward strand.
AATGACTGCTGGAAATGCTGACAGTTCAAGAACTGGAAATAAATTCATTTTCAGGGAGAAGCCCTTCTCAAACAGGAGGTACCTAGCAACCACAAGGACATCTCCAGCACTGGGGCTTCCAGGAGAGGCTTCGATAGGCCGTGGCCTCGGGACATCACATGCACAGCTCTGCAAGGAGAAGCCCCCACCCCACCCTGGAAGAGAGACTCCCCTAGAGCATGGCTTCTGGGCTGTATACCTAGCCCTGCTCACAGCTTGTAGGACAGGAGCCACGTCCCCTGAGCTAAATCACCTGTCCACTCCAAAGAAAGGGGCTTCAAGCAGAAGACTCGGCCTGCGGGTCCAGCACGCTGAAAGGAAAGCCCTTACAAACCGCAGTCTCTATTATCTGAAACTCGGTGACCATTCAAAACGATGCCCATGTCTCCTGTTCCTGACCCCTTCAGCCAATCAGTAAACCCAGGCTGAAAGTTTAGTTGACTTAATTTCATCAAAAAGCTGCTTCCTCCAGAGAATTCATTAAACTTGAGTGGCAAAAGCTGATTAAGACAGCTGGCTGTGATGGGTTCCAAGCCCAGAGGCCAGCCAGCAGCTAAGAATTATCCAACAAAGCAGAATGATCGCTCTGATCGCAGTCCAGGCCTGCCTGATGGGGCTGCTGGCTCAGGCCATGGCGGGTGTTTACTGGAAACAACCAATGGACTTTTATCTAGGAGTCGGGCAGCAAAGAAAACCTCCCGGGCGGGCGGCTATCAGTGCAGGCTGGGAGTGAGTCTGCAGCAACTCAAGCTGTTGACATCTGCCTTGGCCTAAGTGGCCTGGGCTCCCAGAAGCTGCTCCTAGACTGTGCAGGCCTTCTGGGCAGGCTGGTGATCACCTGATTTTGCAGGTGGGGGAAGGCCCAGGTGGGGAGGGGCACAAGCAGCCATGCAGTTACACAGATCAGTGGAACGGAGCACAAAGTCATGGTTTGACTGAGTCCCCACAAAACCCATATTGCAACCTTAATGCTCAATGGGACAGCACTAAAAGACAAGGGACCTTTGAGACACTAGGCCAAGAGCCATCCTCATGAAGGGACAGAGGTTCACAATGAAATGGCCATGGGCTGGCTCCCTTGAAATGTGATGCCCTGTCATTTGCAACACAGCAAGAAGGCCCTCACTACATGCCAATCCCCAGTCATGGTCCTGCCAGCAGCTAGAACTGTAAGAAATTTCTTACAAGTTTCCCAGATGGTGGAATTCTCTTATGGACTAAGACACAGCATGACACAGATGTGGCTCCCTGACATCCAGTAAAGTTCTCATTAGGGTATTTCAATGGGGGAAAGGCTGGGCTCCCCTCCTTCTCTCTGTTTTTCAGTGCTGGGGATGGAACTTAGTGTCTTATGCATGCTAGGCGAGTGCTCTGCTACTGAACTACACTCCCGCCCTCTGACAGACTTTCTAACAGAGATAACCTTATATCTAGATGGAAGGGAAGAATCTTGGCTCTTGCCTCTTGCCATACACACAAATAATCTCAAGGTGGATTCCATCTCTAAAGTGGAAGTGCACACCAGACACGGCTTACAGTGGCTGTCTGAGGGGGTGGCGAGGGGTTTTACCCCTGTGGATGAACAACACTGCAGCTGCAGGAAGTCCAAAGAAGAGCTGAAGAGGCCAAACAAAGGCCCTTGGAGGGCAAAACAGTTTCTTCTACAGAGCTGGAGTCCACTGTCAGCAGAATACAGGGGAAACAACCAGCCAGAGTCATGCATGGTTGCCCAACAACCTTAGCTCAGGGGTTAGGAAGGACAGGGAAAAACACTGTCTCCACGAGGAGGCTTTCACCTCCAGGCGGGAATCCCTGGGGGTAGAGCATGGGGGGTAGAGTGCAGTGTTCCTGACACACAGGAGGGCTCCTCTGCGCCAAGGCAGTCCCCAGACACTGCCCCTCTCCAGGATTCCAAGCCCTTTGAGCCACTTCACAATGTGTAGAAACATCCGCTAAGCTCTGCTAACGTGTGCAGTGAATATATGCATTCTGAATTACTCAGAAACAAAATAATTATAGAAAATTTTAGAAGAAACTCCCTTTTAGAAATTCTTTCATTCAGTCAGGTCTAGTGCGCAACTATAATCCCAGCACTCTGGGAGAGAGAGGAAGGAGGATCACAAGTTCAAGTCCAGCAAGTCAGTGTGACCCTATTTCAAAATAAATAAAATTATAAAGGTGTTGAGGGTGGGGCTTAATTGCAAAGGCCCTGGGTTCAATCCCTAGTACCAAAAAAAAAAAAAAAAAAAAACCTCCTTCTCTCATTTGAAGATAGTATGTCATAGCAGTGTCTATATACAAAAACAGAATTCTATACCAACATAGAGTTTGAGGCACACAAAATCAAGATGAATATTGTCATCAAAATTGCTAACCAGGAAAGACCACAGTCCCATTTCCCTTCCACACAAGAGTGGAACACCAAATGCAGAAATAATCTAATTCTGTGTGTCCACCAGCACCCACACTTCTGTGAATGTAATCCCGATGATGCTCGGGTTACACACAGCTCCACTCAAGCCCTCTCCATTAGCATCTTCCTAGGCCGGCCCTGACTGCTTGGCTCCAGCACGGCACTTTGCAACTTTTCAAGATAGACTGGGTTAAAGGTCCCAAGCCGTGCATAAATGCAAAATATCACCACGGAGCACTGTGTGGACAGGGCGCGGTGTTCCAGCTGAGCACTTGCTGGTAGGAGTGTGCAAAGGGAGAGTCACTGTGTGTGTGTGTGTGTGTGTGTGTGTGTGTGACGGACGGCTGCACACATGGACAGGTGAGTGGTGAGTGTGTGCACGTGAGCTCGTGCGTGTGTCTCTGTGTCTGTACGTGCATGTGTGCTCAGCGTGGTGGTGCGGGCCTGGCATGTGGAGCTGGGCCGCTCGGGTGAGGAGCATATGCGTGTGTGTTGGCAGGACACAGTGTCCTTGGCAGCAACCCAGCCCGAGGAGGTGGAAGCCGCAGACTCTAGAGCAGCACAGTGGTTGCAGGGCACAGGGATCCTCAGGAAAACTCCTCTGCAGACAGTGGGGGCTGCATCCCACGCGCCCTCTCCCGGCTCCAATGAACATAAAACCACTGTGGAGCAGAAGGGACCAAGACCTTACTAACCCCACTTATGCCTGGGAGAGACACTGGCCCTGTTGGGCCACCTGGTGGTGTGTGGCTGACTTGGCTGCTGAAAGCCATTTGGGGGGAGGGAGAGGGGGTGGGAGGGGAAAAAGGGAGGGGAGAGGGAGGGGGGGGAGGAGGAGGAGGAGGAGGAGGAGGAGACGGCGGTGGCTTGGCTGTACAGTCAGCCCCTGTAGAGGCCTTAAGCAAAGCCACACTCGTATGGTGAAATTTCTGTCCCATGAGGGATTTCAGGCCATGAAAGCAGATTTGTATTTTCCTAACATCACAGCTCTGATAACACAGCCATCCTTTGACAGAGACATCTTCCTTCTCAGGGATCACTGCTCCTCATAGGAGGAATTAAAAACACAGGGTGGGCCTGAGAGGAAGGTGTGAATAGAGAGAGGTCCCCTGGGGATCTTTCTAATTCTAACTTCTGAGAATCTTCACTGTTATTGTTATTGTGGTGAAACTCACGTAACGTAAAATCAACCAAGTTAATGCAACACAACTGATCCGGCAGCACTCAGGAAATCCACACTTGCGCAACACCCCCACCTGCTTCCAAAACCCTTCCATCACCCCATCCTCAAATGAGAGTCTGTGTTATCCTCCCCTGACAAATTCAGATGTTAAAGCCTTTATTTGGGTTGGGGCATTTAAGTCAGTAATTCAGGTGAAAATAAGACCACTTCTTAAGGCGGGGCTGCTGTCAAGAATATAAAGGTTAATCATGGGCCCCTAATCTGATAGGATTAATGTCCCTATAAGAAGGAACAGAATACGCTATGTCTCGCTGCCCAGAACTCACACAGGTTGTACCATGACAAGGTGGCCATCTATAACCCAAGAGCCGAACCCTCACTAGAACCCAGCCCTGCTCATACTTTGATCTGGGATGACCAGCCTCCAGAACTACGGGAAAACAATCAATGCTTGCCAATCTGTAGTGCTCATTATAGCAGCCACTGAAGACCAATACACACCCTTAAAGGAAATAAGCGCTCATCATGCTATCAGTCCCCAGACCCCACTCCCTCAATGCCTTGGTAACTATCACTTTGCCATCTGTCTTGTCTCCACGGCTTTGCGTATTCTAGATGCTTCATACAAATGGAATCATACACTTTGTGACCTTTTCCCATTTCACTCCTTTCACTTAGCATAAAGTTTTTAGGGTTTGTCCAGACAGCAGTGTGCATGAACATTCCAGTCTTCTGTACTGCTAAACAACACTGCCTACAAATATCTATGGATATCCACTGGGCATGAGGCACAATTTGTATTTCCACATATTTTGATGACATTTGGATGGTTTCCACCTATGTTCATTGGACACAGGACTGCTCTGGATGTGCTTGTTTGGCTCCCTGTTGTCATTTCTCTTGGATATAAACCTAGAAAGGAATATCTGGGTCATGCAATAAGTCTCAGCTGAGCTTTCTGAGGTCCTGTCAGACTGCTGTTCACAGTGGCTGTGTCATTTAGCACACTTGCCAATGGCGCATGGGGCTGAGATACAGTAGAGAAGACTGCAGTCTCTCTTCCACTAGGAATTCTTCTGTGGCTAGAAGAATCAGGCTGAGTGTTTCCCAATCCAGGCCTCATCCACAGAAGTCTAGACTATCATGGCAGGGGTGCAGGGAGCCTGGGCCTCATGCCCCATAGAGCTGTAAGGGGCTGATATGAACTCTTTTCAGACTTGGCTTCCTCCCTCCAGCCTACCCTCCCAGAAGCCATGTTCTGGGTGGGTGTAGCCAACCTATGAGGGGACTGGGGCCCCTGATACACTGCAGCACTTGGCTGGTAGCACAGAGTCCCAAGAGAGAAGACAATGTGGAGATGTCCTCCTGGAGCACTGACGCCTATACATCAAGCCACAGGCACCAACTGAAGCTATGAGCACCCACCTGAACCAAGAACATGCACCTTGAGTTATAAACACCCATTTTGAACCATGAATACCTGCCTTGAGCCACGGGCACCACATTAAGTCATCAAGAACCACATGGTGCTGGGAGGAGGCAACCTGAGCGCAGAGCCCACCTGGGGCCAGGTCTACGCAGAGTTTCCCACTGAAAGAGGGTCTATGCCAGTGGTCAGTGGTGAGTGGAAAAGGATCACTTCTCCTCAGTGTCCTCTGGCCCCTCACCACTGTTCTCCAACTCACCCTTCTTCTTGTGCAGCCAGGGAATTCTGAGAGAGCTTAGCTAAGTTCTTTGCATATTCTTCTTCAATCTTTATCCTGTAAAGGGAGAAAGCATACCACTTGGGCTCTCCACTGCTAGCCCGTGGTTCCGATTTGCCACCCTGCCACACAGAAACTGTGTAAAGGAACCCAGTAGGCCACAATAGATCATAAACCCTGAGCACATGTGACTTCCATCTGTCTGCCAGACTCAGGAGGTGTTTAACACTTATTGAATAAATGAATGAAACTCCTCAGACTTCCATCTCTTCATCTGTGTGGGGAGATATTTCTGCCTGTCTCCACACTATGAAAGTGAGCCATGTCATTTGCACAGCTTTGAGCACAAGGCTGGATGCATAAGAGCCCTCCTATGAATGAATGCAGCGTGGCATGGTCCAGCAGGGATACCCAGTGTGTTCTCTGTCCCTTCCAGTCCAGAACTTTGGGTTCAGGTGCTCTAGGGTGGCCTTAGCCTCTCAGAAGCAAGAACAGAACATCTCTCATGGTCTCCATCGCCAAAGCCTCTAATTGCCAAGTATTATTAAGGGCATGGGTATTTCCATGGAAACCAGATAGTGCCCAGAACTGCAGCTCAATTCTATTTCCCCGGAGAGGGCTACTGCCTTGGATACAGCTTCCATCAGGCAGGCCTCGACTCACTCTCAGAGCCACTGAGTGGGGATTGTTGGTGTAATCGGGCACATTATGTTAGGTGCGCCACCAAAGGCGATGTTTCCCTGCTAAGTGCTCCTTTGGGTGTGGTAGGAGGCAGAAGATTTGTACTTAGCACAACCAGCGCCAGCCGGGAACTGGTACATGTGCTACCCGTGCGAGCACAGGCCATGGACCCTAGAGAGCCCCTGGTGTGGGGAGAAGAAAAGCTCTGAGAGCCGAGGGCTGCAGAGCTTGCTCCCGGCTTGCTCAGGCAGCCATCCGCAAAGGGTGCAGTGACACAAACAGGGTGATGACCGAGGCCCAGTGCCAGCATCTTGAATAATAACTGGTGTAGGACTGGCTGCAGAAACATGCAATGCTCATCTTCCTCCTCCTGCTTTATGTTCTTGCCTCCACCTCTGGCCAGTATTGTGGCTCTCCAGAGCTTACCACTGACTTACCTCTCACCTCTGCCGCTTCCTCCCCATTCCCTCTGGTTTCACCTCCAGCCCTCCCCAGGAGGACCTGGACTCTATCCCCAGACCATGGCCAAGATCTTTAGAAACAGGTTAGCCATGCCATGATGTCAACGGTGGGCAGCAGGTGCAGGTAGTGTGTGCGCCATCTGCCTCTTGGCTGCCATCTCTGGAGCCAGCTTGTGTCACTTCCACCCATGGTCCAACCTCCAGGCACACTCCCTCCTCTGCACCTGCCCACTCACCTCTTCTATTTTTTATTTTTTGGTGGTACCAGGAATTGAGCTCAGGACCTTGAGCTTGCCAGACAAACACTTATTCCACTGAGCTATCTCTCCAGCCCCACTCCCTCACCTCTTATAGCTCAGAAAGGCCTTTCCCCCCATGGGGCCCCAAGGTAAACTGAGGAAAGATCCTGAAATCTGCATTTGCTTGGAGAGGACCACGTATTTGCTGCCATAACGCCATGATGGGTGTAAACCACACACATGGTCAGGCTTTGGCTCAGACCACCCTGTCATATTTGCCTGCTTTATCATTGTGTTTTCTTGCACCTGAACAACGCAGCCTTCCAATTTCCCACCAGCTTAATGGGACATAAAACAAAGATTTGATTATACAAATAGAAAATTGGCCTCCTAAGGAAAAGGGTGCTTTAGAATGCCAAAGCATTATTACCTGATTATTGTTGTTATAATGAAAAGAATTGTTTTTCAAAGACATTGTCATTTGCTATGAGTATTGGTAGCAGGCCTTGGAAACTAGTTGGAAAATTGTGCTCACAGGCATGTGTGCAGGTGTGCAGGTGCATAGCTGAGTGTGCACTTAGCAGATTCCCAGGATGTGGAGAGAGAGAAAGAAGGTGGAGCAAGGATTTCTGTTCTGTCCTGTTCTGTTTTGTTTAGTGTAGTTTTACTTATTTCTGTTGGGCTGAATTTATTGTTTCTTTATCTATGTTCCCAAGCTCTTCAGTCAAGTTACTGCTATAATCTTTTGTGATGGGAGATGCTTTCATATCCTTTGGCCTGGGACAGTTTTGGTTCATAGATGAACTGAAAGGTGCCATTCCTCTCCCAGTAAGGGGCAGGGATTCAAATGAAGGCAAGGTAGGCAGTAGTGGAGCAGAGCCATCTGTGAGGGAATTACAAGGGGTGATGAAGACTGTAGGAAACTGGGAACCTGTGTCCTGCCCACACGGTAGCTGCCTCTTGGCTCCAGCCAACTGCCGCATGTGGAGTCCATCCCTACAGTGCTGTGTTCTCAACAGGTGCTAGGTGTCCTGATTGTAATGTAAAAATCTCCCAGTATTTTTTATTTTAAATCTTTACGAATGCTAGATAGGCCAAAGCTATACACCAGATCTGTCCTGGGGCCAGGCACCTGGGACTCCAGTCTTACTCTCCCCTTAGCACCATCCAGGTGGATGTGGGCTGTTGGGTCTTTCTGTTGACTTCCTGAGGAGAGGTTGAGGTGAGCCCTGCAGCCAGTGCCCAGAGCTGGCAGGATCCAGGCCTTACCTTTCCCTGATGAATTCAGACATCTCTTTCTGCATCTGTTTGCCTTTCAGTTGCTTCTGGAGCAGCAGTTCAAAGCCAGCCACTGTGCCATTACCCTGGGGGTCCTTCTTATCCGCCTAGGAAGGAAACAGAACTATCTGGTGTCTGGAGCCAGGGACAAGGACACACAGGGAAGTGAGAGCCCAGAAAGGCCCCAGGTTTGCCTGGCAACCCTGACCCCAGCTGAGGACGTCTGGAGTGGTGGTCTGTACCATATGTCCTGCAGCCCAGGCTGCTGATGCACTTTCTGACACCTCCGAGGCCCAACCTGTCCTCGGCACTCATGCGTCAGGAATCTTAGTCCCCCGCAGGAACCTGCTGAGGTGGGTTAGGAGGGCTCTGTCTTCTGGGATGGGTTAAGGCTGTTTCTACGGCAACCCCACCGCTGTACATGCAGTGTGGCCCCGCTGGCTCTCTCTTGCCTGATCCTCTCTGCCACGCGCTGACGTGGCAGGCAGACCCTCACCACATGCCGGCACCCTGGCTGCAATGGCCCAGCCTCCACCACTCTGAGCCAGGTTTCTGTCTGTGACACATTACTCTGTCTCAGGTGTGCTGTGACAGTGGTGCACAGCAGACTGACATTGATGTATAAGCTCTGGAGTTGCTGCCACCCTGCCACCCCCAGGCCCAGTCCCCTTACTGCTTCCAGCCTCTGGATAAGAAGAAGAGCAAGCAGCCACAACCCAGGCTCTCCTGCTCGGTGGTGGCAGATCCATAGCACACGTGGTGCTGTGCTTATAAGACAAAAGACATTAATGCATAAGTTGCTTTTTCTAAACTAAAGCCCAGTATTCAGGTTTCTTTGCAATAAACAAGTGGGTTCTGGGTTGCAGTCACAGAAGGCCCAGGACTTCTGATGGATGGCTCCTGCAGCTATCTCAACCTCCTGGGAATCCTGCCCTTCCCATTTGAAGCTGGGAGAGTTTGTGAGTGACCCTGGGGCCAGATGCCTCCACCCTTCATGCCATCCTGTCTTCAACCAGGTTTCTATACTTGGGACTCAGGCAGTAACATCCTCTTATACACAGTCATAAAAAGTTATGGCCTAAAAAAATAAAAAGATCCTAGGGGTTGCTGAGGAGAAACTGGATTGGAGGGGAGTCGGTAGAAAATGATTGGCTGGCAGGACTAAAAATCTGACAGAGTGACCTCGGATAGTCCTAGATTCATCTCTGACTGTGCTTCTTTACCTGAAAAGTAGGAAGATCCTGAGATAATCCCCTAGAGTCGCTGTGGCATAAAGGATATATATAAATGACACATGGGCATTTCAGAATATATGCTACCTGCTCAGCCGAGCTCTAAGAAGTAAATACACAGTGCCCATCATCAGTAACTTAGAATAAACAGCAAGACATAAGGAAGATGGCCAAGTCATGAAATGGGACAGTAGGACTCAGCTCATTTTGCAAGCAAATATTCCTAAAATTCCAAACTGAAGGCCAGACCTGGTGTTGTACACTTATAGACACAGTCCTTGGGAGGCTGAGGCAGGAGGACTGCTGCAAGTTCGCGGCCAGCCTGGGCTACACAATGAGTTAAGGGCAGCCTGAACTGCATGGTGACACCAAAAGAAATGATGTTTGGTTTTACCTGTGCTTCCTTAAGCACCTGGACACCTTTCCTGTCCTTCCCTACCTGCCACACATCCTGGCATCTCTCTCCATAAGGCTGTGCTGCTGGACAGCCCACTTACAGCTGTCCTAGGTCCCTGGCTGTCACCTGGATTAAGCAGCATTCTCCTGCTCGCAGCCTCTCCCCATGGGGAACCTGAGGTTATGTATTTCAATACTTAATGGAAGGACTTACGATAAGCTCCCAGTATTACAGAGAACATTGTTGCTCAGAACAATGCCCCAGTGTCCCCAAAGACCCAGGTTCCCATCTCTGCTCAGCCACGAGGTCCTTTGAATCCTAGCCCCTGCCCCTTGTTACCATGCCCTTGCGAAAGAAATGGGCCACATCTCTAGGACCCCTTTTGGATCAGACATCTAGAATGAAGAAAAGAAAGGGGATGTGGAGGTTTGCAGAGAACCCTACTTACAAGTCGAGCTATAAAGGGTTTTCTAGATACCTCCGGGTCCTGTTCAAAGCAGTGTCCCTTCCTTTGTGGTCTTGACCTCTGAAGCCTCTGCCACAGTTATTTAAAAAATTATTCACTTTAGGGCCAGGGATATAGCTCAGCAGTATAAGCATCTGCCTGGCAAGCACAAAGTCCCAAGTTTGATCCCTGATACAGGGGGTAAAAAGACTTTAATGGGGACAAAATGCAAATAATATAAAATTCTACCATTGAAGCGTGCACATCAATGGCACTGAGCACATCACACGTTTGTGCATCTATGCCTGCCACAGAGCCTTTTTCAAGCTGCAAAAATTGTAAGTCTGTGCCCATTAAGCAACACGCAAACATCTGGAGCAGATGGAGATCTCCAGGGATCCTTGCACACAACCTCCTCATGACGGTGATGGAACAGCGAGGCTCGAGAAGGTGAAGATCCAATCCAAGGCTGCTTGCATCAGAGACAAACAAGCCTAGAGCCTAGTTCTGTTTCCTGAAGCTAATTTCTAGTCTCCTGCCCTTATTGAGCATTAAAGATAGTGACCCTCCCGCCTCCCGAACTCTGGTACGCTTTGGGGTTGCCATGAGCAAAACTCCTGCTCATTCTGAGGCCTGAGAAACGGTCTGCACTCCAGAGGCATCCCATTCCCATCTCAGATGCCAAACTGACGGGCAGGGCTTTGGGCTTCTATAGGAGAGATCTGGGCTAGGCAGATAGCTCAGCAGTCTCAGTGCCTACCTGGCAAGCACAAGGACCTGGGTTCGATCCCTAGCACCACATGCTGCGCCAGCCCTGCCCCTCAGGTGTGCTAAACCAGCCACCAAGTCCAACTGTGGTGGCACAAGCCTATAATCCCAGTGCTAGGGAGGCTGAAACAGGAGGATCACTACGAGTCTGAGCTGTGTAGCGAGATCCTGCACCAGATTCATAAATTCAAAACAAAATAAAACAAAATAGCAGAGGTCTCTCTACTTTGAGCTCAAGGTCCCTCCTGCTCCTCCCCGAGATGCACACTTGGTCATGAGGGCCATAGTGTGGGGAAACTGAGGCACTACTTACCCAGAAATAGTCGCAGTAGCTCCACTCTGTCGGCTTCAGCAACTGCTGTTCAGGCATTGTGTCTGGGTGAGGGAAGGTCACGCAGTTTATCTGTGGGGCAGAGAAGAGGAGGGGAACAATTGTTTGAGGATGAAGAATAGAAGAGGCCTTTTTCCTTGGGCAGATCAGTAATGAGGCTTCCCTTTGGGCCAGCTTGATGGACAGCACTGGGTTTTTCCTAAGCTTTGAATCCAATATTTCAAATAAAGGAAATGGGTGTACACACACACACACACACACACACACACACACACACACACACACACCAGCAATGAGGAGCTGCTGCGAGGTCTCTGGAGGGTGCCTTCATAGGCTCTATCCCTCTGCAAACATCTAGATCCTTCAATCTGGCAACTGCGCCTCTGAGAGTCTGCGCCCCAGATGAGCTGCCCGTGCGTGCAGGGACGCACGCTTATGGCTTTCTACAGCACTACCTGTGACAGCAAAGGCTAGACCAGAGCACTCCTTTGCCCACCCAGGGGGACGGGCAGAAAGAATACAAAACAGGCCAGCATCCAGGAAGTTGTAAAATAAAATGCTTATGTACTGAAAAGGAAAGTATACCAGGAAGTGTTGTCAGGTGAAAAGGAAGTGGGTGCTGGGTCTGTAGCTCAGTGACAGAGTGGTAGTCTAGCGTGTCAAGGCCCTGGATTCAATTGTCGGCACAGGAGAAAAAAAGGGGGGACAAGTAAAGAAAAGTCAGATGTAGAACAGCATTACTGCGTGCCTCTACTTGCATGAAAAGCTGAAAGTAGGAGCACATTTGGTTATTTCTGAAGGGTATATTTCTGGAAGATGAGAAGCATGATTTGATCCAAGAAAGGGGCAGTGGGATGGAAGGGTGGAGTGACCCTGAATAAGCAAGGGTCGCAGGCGAGAGGTTATCTCTGACACGTTTGTATTCTATGAACACCAACAGCTTCAGGTCACGAGCCCAGGTGCCTGCTTGGGGATGGTCCATGCCAGGGAAAGTCCAGAGCCATTTCTGGGTTGTCTCGGACTTTTTTCTATCCAGTATGCTCAAGGTGCTCCCTGCCTGTCCTCACTCTGTGACAGTGGCTTCAGCGTTGCTCCTGCTGATGTGGCTTCTCGAGCCTGAGCCTCCTCTCCCCGACCCTAAAACATCTGCTGAGGTGGAAGGTGGAGGCTAAGGGCAAGAGCCTTGGGTCAACTCCTGAGGGTCTGGGGACCTCATGCAAGCCTGTGAGGGGCCTACACATCACAGGAGCTGCAACCTGATCTCAGTGCAGCAAAACTCTGCTGCGAACAGGAGCTGGGGACCGCAGAGTCATGGACAAGGACAAGGAGCCCAGCATGGCCGAACTATGCAATGGCTGGGGGATACTCAGTGTCAGGTTTCCATGCGAAGTCTCATGATTCTTGAGTATAAGCAATTAACACAAGGGTTAGGATATTAATAAGCTTAAGTCCTCACAGACTTCGTTAGCAGAGTCAGGCCTAGGGACCTTCAGATGTGACCTCGGGCTTAGTGGTTTGAAGGTGGGTGGAAGTCAGCCCAGTATCCACCTCACCCCACCCTCACTGCAGCATTCCAGTGCAGGTTCTACTTGGAGTGTGGGGAGGAGAGGCCAGAAGTCCCTGCCAGAGGGTGGAACCCCTCCCCCTGGATGCTGATAGTGGGTGAGATGAGGTGGGGACCCTGCCCTGGAGAGAAATGTGACACGGTGACACAGTGGGATGCAGGATGGGAAGGACCCAACCCCTGGTCTGGGGAGTTCCCAAGGCTGGGGACTTCCCCTTGAGCTGCACGAGGTGACCCTGGCTAGCAGTGGCCAGCTGGGTGGGGGGTGTGGCCTCCATGCCCAGCCTCAGGATGTGGGCTCCCCAAGCCCTTGGGAGTGAGAGCACCATGGTATGATCACTGGTGAGTGTCTCCTTCAAGGCCTCAACGACCCCACTGCAGGGAGACGTGCAAGCCAATCGCAACAACAGAGGACCTACTTGCAACTTTTACATATGCCTTCTTTTTGTGTTCCAGGTATTCTTTGTATAGTAAATGATGGTGGTGATCATATTCCATCTTTATTTTGCTTCCAATGGGGCCTGTGACAATTTCAACCAAATGTGATGATACAAGAGCTATGACATTAAGGTACACTGGGTATGAAGAATTATGGAACTAGCAGACTGAAGGTATAGTTGTCCCTTGGTAGCTGGGAGGACTGGGTCCAGGAGCCCTGTGGATGTCTAAATTCCTGATGTACCGGTCTCATATCAAATGGCATAGTGTTTGCATATAACCTAGGTACAAGGGGCCGGGGAGATGGCTCAGTGGAATAAGCACTTCCCTGGCAAGTGCAAGGGCTTGAGGTCAATCCCCTGTTCCACCAAAAAAAAACCCCAAAACAAAACAAACAATCCCCCAGTATACTTTAAATCCCTAGGTTATTTATACTACCTAATATGATATAAATACTATGCATACAGTTATTATATTATATGGTTTAGGCAAAAACAATAAGAAAGTGATTGTATAAGTTTGGAACAGGTGCAATTTTTGAACATTTTCACCCCATAGATGGTTGAATCCATAAAGGCAGAATGCACAGGCCCAGAAGCAGGGTGTAAATGCCTTTCACAGTGCCTGTGTTCTATCCCTCACTCTCCCCTTTCTTCTTTCCTCATTCAAACAGCCCTTGGCCTTGACCTCTCAGGGAGGAAACAGGAGCTTTACAAAGAGAGGAGGCAGCTGGGCCAGAGGTGGCCAGGAGGGAAGAAGTGGGTCCTGTTCTGCCTTCTCCAGCGTCCTGCCTTAGGGAATCCACCTCGAGAAGGATGCCACTCCTCACCCCATGAAGGCAGCTCCGTTTGCCTGAAGTGGAGTTGATACTAGGGGTGGATGACACCAGGGGCAGCCCTTCAGTGGTGGATCACCTGGCTCTAAGCCCAGGCATCTGAAAGGCAGATATTGAGAGAAAGGCAGGGGAGCCTTGCAAAGCCCCAGCCAGGCCCTGCTCCCCGAGGCCGAGTGTGCCCGAGTGACCTCGAGGGGCTGCTGAAGTGTGGACTGCTTGGGCCCGCTCATAGAGTTTCTGATTTAGGAGTTCTGAGTGTGAACTGTGCTCCCAGGTAAGGATGACAGTCCAAGGATCACACTGTGGAAAGTGGCAACCCTGCAACAGGATGGAGCCCAGCCCAGAGTCCACCACTGGCCACCACAATGGAAGACACAATAGTGCATGGGCCCCGATCCTACATGGTCTTCCCCAGAGATACCTATGTCAGGGACTGGAAAGTTCAGGTGTAGAAAGCGAGGGTCCCTCAAAGGGCTCTGTAGTAACCACCATAGAAGAGCTGGTGTCCTTGGGGGAAAGGAAGGTAGGGAAGGTTGAAGACTCATCTTTTTTGTTGTTTTGGCCACTCTTTGAAGACACTCATTCTGGGAAT